>NW_019154116.1:6548816-6774432 GCF_002288905.1 Enhydra lutris kenyoni | reverse complement strand
GGGGGGGGTGGGAGGTTGGGGGAACCAGGTGATGGGTATTAGAGAGGGCATGGATTGCATGGAGCACTGGGTGTGGTACAAAAACAATGAATACTGTTATGCTGAAAATAAATAAAAAAATGTTCAAAAAAATAGTCACATTATAAAATGAGTAAATGATTTAAAAAAAATTTGCCAAAGTAGAGATGAGAATAACTCCTAAGCAGATGAAAATATGTTCACCATCATTAGTTACTTGAGAAATGCAAATTAAAATCACAGTGAGAGGGGCACCTGGACGGCTCAGTGGGTTAAAGCTTCTGCCTTTGGCTCGGGTCATGATCCCAGGGTCCTGGGATCGAGACCCGCATCAGGCTCTCTGCTCAGTGGGGATCCTGCTTCCTCCTCTCTCTCTGCCTACTTGTGATCTCCATCTGTCAAATAAATAAATCAAATCTTTAAAAAAAAAAATCACAGTGAAATACCACCATGTCCACACTAGAGAGTTTGTAATAAAAAAGATAGAATATACCAAGTGCTAATAAGTTCTTATAAAAACTAGATCTATCATTGATTGCTGGTAAGAGTGTAAAATGGCACTCTGGAAAACAGTTTGGCAGTTTTTCAAAAGATAAAACTTACATTTATTAGATGACTCAATAATCCCATCCCAGGTATTACTCAAAAGAAATGAAAACCTGTGTTCACACAATGATTTGTAGGTGAAAGTTGATAGTGGCATTATTCATGACAGCCAAAAACATGTTCATGCTTCAGTGAATGGAGAAACGATATGAGAAGTACCCACGTATGGAAACAGTGCCCACTAATAAATTAGGATACACTGATAGGTGCAACAATGTGGAGGAGCCTCAGGAAAATGATGCTAAGGAAAAGAAGCCAGACCTAAAGCCTACCTACTGCATTTCCACTAGAAGCAGCCCAGTGATGGAGACTGTCACCAGATTCATGGTTATCTGGGGGTGGAGGTTAGCAGTAGCGAGAAACTGAAAAACGGACACAAGAAGTCCTCTAAAATTGAGTTGTGCTAAAGATTGTGGGACTCTGAATTTTCTAAAAATCACTGAATGATATATTTTCAGGGGGTAGAATTTTGGCGTGTCAATTACAACTCAAGAAAGTGGTTTAAAACCATAGTGTAGACAGTGTGACTCAGGAAAATTAATTGCATGGTAGCAGGGATCCTGTTGTCATCACCTTTGGGTCCTCAAAGCACTGTCCTCTTGGGTAAATGGCCGGTGTTGGCATTTCTACTAAGCTTGTGCTCAAACTACTTCATTTATACAGTGATTCACTCAACTGTTATTTTTGAGCTTTTTTTTTTTTTTTTCCTTCTGTGCCAGGCACTGTGTTCAGTGCCAGGAAAGTGACAGTGGATGGAGGATACATTCATTTGTTCATTCATTCATTTACTTATTTGTTTGTAAATCCCAAATAATAAAATATTCCTCTTCCTGTTACTTTGTATTTCCTTCCCATAAATATGTGGAGAATTACGAATGGTAAAAATAACATCCTGAGAGAAGCAGGATATTAAAAACATGTTGCCTGAGGATTTGGGTAGCATTTCTAGGTGTGGCTGGCACTCAGCTCTCCTGTAGAAAGCATCCCAGTGCTGTGCAGACAAAGGACAGTTGGGAGATGGACTTTTCACCCCAAGTTGTCTTTGGTCCAGCCCAGGCTATACCCCAGGACCACTGAGTGCTACAGGGATGGGGCATGAGGGAGGTCACCAGGCATGTAGAGGGTGAGAACCTCTACCATTCACCAAGAACTGTCAACTCAGGTGTCTTTGACCTGGAAGGTGTGGGGATGGGATGAGTAGCTTCTGGTGGTTTTCTGAGGACTGGAGAACTTTGGAGTATGACTATCAATCCAGAACTGAGTTAAACAAACCTTAGATTTTCCTAATAATTGACCCTCAGAGGACAATGAGAGTTTATCATATACTTCAGCTGGAGAATAGCGTGCCATTCTAACCATGAAGTCCAATTCTGACCCAGCACTACTAAATGACCTCCACTGCACATGGACTGTCAAGAAGGGATACATTCACACCCATGGTAAAATCCATAAAGAAGGAAATTCTCGTTCAAGGAAACACTCCAGCAGTCTCTGTTCTCCTTTTAGTGCCTGGGGTCAGAGGTGGTTGGGCTCCTGCTCTTGATTGCAAGGAACATGGGAAGGAGTTGACTGCCCCTGATCCTGTGGCTTTCCTCAGGTCAGAACAAGTTCCTTGTGGGCTGTGTGTTTTACTGTCTTTTCTTTTGAGGTTTTTGTGAGGATATGTATTAGCAGAAAAATTTCTTTTTCTTCTCATCTCACAAAAATAATACAATCTGCATTTTTACATGATTGAATTTGCTGGGCCTCACTTAATGATGGATGGCAGATGCTTTTACTTGATCACTAGGGTAGCAATATGATCCTGTAACTCAGACCGTCCTTAATGAGTTTAAGAATGATGAAGTAAGTCATTCATGCATTTGAATATTATAATTAGTGGGTAGATGTAAACTCCATGTCCCTGAACTTCCATCCTGTAAATACTTCATTACAAAGACATTTCTCAGTTACAAAGTTTCTGCACTGGGGCGCCTGGGTGGCTCCGTGGGTTAAGCCTTGGCCTTTGACTCAGGTCATGATCTCAGGGTCCTGGGATCGAGCCCCACATTGGACCCTCTGCTGAGCGGGGAGCCTGCTTCCTCCTCTCTCTCTGCCTGCCTCTCTGCCTATTTGTGATCTCTGTCTCTGTCAAATAAATAAATAAAATCTTTAAAAAAAATCCTTTAAAAAAATAAAAACATAATGCTGGGTTGATGCCTTAGGGCAATGATCATTTTCTCCCCAGAACAATAAACCAGTCCTGACTATGCCTTTTTCTTATATTTACCAAGGACATGGAGCCATTTTCCAAATGCTTAAATTTTTTGAATGCTTTAGAAAGCTAAAGTATCAATGAACTGCCTTTATTGATATATTTATTACATTATAATATATATTTATAATTTATTATATATATAATTTATAATATAATGATCTATCATATTATTATATTATTAACTACTCCATGACGTAGTGTGCGATATGGCCAGTTGAGAAGGTACTACATGTACTTCTTTTGGTCAGGAGTTTGTTCATTATATGAGCAAACATTTACTGAACATTGCTTTGTGCAGTGACTAGCTCTGAGTGTTTTTACCCGTGTATGGTATTGTACAGCTAGTCTTAAGAGCAACCTCATCAAGAGACACCATGGTTGTCTCAGTCTTCCAGACGAAGAACCAATGCTCAGAGAAGTGAATTCATGGGCCTAAGGGCATATAACAAAGTTGTATTATAACAGACATGAAGCCAGTGTCTTAACCATTCCTAAAAACCAGTTCTCAGTAGTTAACAAATTTTTGTCTGCCCAGTTTTTAAACCTCATTTATAACTCTCAAATTCAAGAAAGTTTTATTGTCAAGAACTAACGATGAATCCAAACGTTGAATGGGGCATGGGTTTTGAAGTACATAGTTTTCCAAGATTCCTCTAAAATGAGTTTTCAGTAGCTCTTACTTTCTCTTGATTCTGAGGATATCCCATCTTGGGGGTCATTTCATGGCTGGCAACACACCCGTCCCCATTTTCTCATGGCTGTGCCTCCACGGGTTGCACTGAATGATTCCAGGACTCTGTAGCTAGGTGAAAGCTACTGACTTTAGAAAAGAGCCCATCTGTTCCTCAGAAAATTCCCATTTAAAGCAGATAGCGTACTTTAATTCATACTCAGTGTGCTCTAAATTGCTGGTTTTCATTTTAATTATCTTCCAACATTTCTCGGTACATATTATTCATGCTGAAGGAAATTTGGGTGATTGCAAATGATTTTTTTTTAAATCTGTGTGACAGATTGTTAAAGTCTGGGCATATGGAAAGCTGTAAACAAAACTTAAACCATGTAAGCAAAGGCTCCATGGGCTTCCTTCAGCTAAATGTAAATTTTGTTCAAATGACCCTGTGACTCATTATAGACATATGTGTGGAAACTCTGCTGTAATAAATGTATAAACCTAGATATTGTGGTTCTCAAAACTATAACCAGAAAACATCTGACCACAGACAAATGGCAAATTATTCAGAGTTATCAATGTTATGCTTTATCCATTGGGATTTCCCATAGAAAGTGTAGGAAGCAGTACATTTTGCAGGGTTTTTAATTTAAATTAAAAAATAATCAATTTCTTTCTATTGTACCCACTTCTGAAGAAGGCACATCTCGTGTATTTAATGATTACAAATCCTTGCCTTTGCTGAGATTTTGTCTTCCAGCTAGGACATATGAGGACGCCGCCAGCTCTAAATTTCATGGTTTGAGAAAGTCCAAAGCTTCCTAAATTCCCCTAAACTCTCAGGTACCCCCATTGTGATGGCCAACACTGACCATGTTCCTGTATTTGGGCCATCTCTGAGCCTCACCATAGTGACTCCAACTTGAAACTTGAAGCTCTTTTGAACTGAGAAAAAAGATGCTATTTGAACAGTGAGCATTAGTATAAAAGCAGACTTTAATGTAGATTTGATGGGTCACTAATGGGAAATATTTATGCCATATAGCCACAGAAAACACCAATTCCATCTTAGACATCTGAACTCTAAAATGTACCATTTTGGCCATCCTGGTGCTGGACAACCTTTTGGGCCCCACTCTCAGGAGAGCCCTCCCTAGTATGCTAACTCTACTACCTGCCCTCAGGGCTTACTCCAGGAACTCCAAATGGTTGTCTCTCTTTCATCCTTTAAATCACCAATTTGTTTATATGAACTCAAGGTCTTCAACAGAAAACAACAAAATAAAAAACCTAAAAAACCAAAATTCTTTTAAAATATGCTCAACTTCAAGGACAATTGAGATAATAGATTTCTGTTCACTTTGTGATTATCTTCAGATGTCTAATCAACAAGATGACAAAATAATTTATGCATCCATGCATCCAACTACAGAGCCGTGGAAAGGACAGACACATCCACAATTATAGCCAAAGACTTCAAACATCCATCCCCCCAAAATTGACCAGGTAGACAGAACATTAGCAAGGACAGAGAATACAGAATGTAAATCTCTCAACAAATGATCTGATTGACATTTCTAGAACATTACCTATGACATTAGAATACACAGTCTCAGTGAGCACAGAATACTTTCCAATATAAATCATGTTGTAAGACAATATCAAGTGTCAATAAATTTGTAAGGATTTCAGTAATACACAATGATACACATGCTTTATGACTCAGATGAAATTAAATTGTAAAGTACTAATAGGAAGATATCTTAAAAACATCCCCAAACATTTGGAAACTAAATAGCACATTTCTGAATAACCCACCAGACAAAAAAGGAATCAAAGGGGAAATTAAAAATTATTTTGTATTGAAAGTAAATGAAAACACAATATGCAGTATTTGTGAAGTACAACTAAAGCAGTATATAGAGGGAATTTTATACTAATAAACTCTTTATTGAAAAAGAGAAAGGCCTACAATCTACGATCTCAGCTTTTCCCTTAAGAAAGTGGAAAAATATCAAATCAAAGAAATCAGACTTAAGGAAGCAGAAACAAATAATAAAGATAAAAAGCAGAAATGATGAAATAGATAACAGAAAAACAAAAGAAATTTTCTATGAAATAAAAATCTGAGCCTTTAAGAATATCATTAAAATTAATAAACTTTTAGCTAGAGAGTTTAGGGGGGAAAAGAAGATGAAAATGATCAAAACACTTATTCAAAAAAGGGATATCACTACAAAATCTTTAAATATTAAAAGAATAATAAGGGGATAATGTGATTAATTTTGTGTCAATAAGTTTGTCAGCTTAGGGGCCCCAGGGTGGCTCAGAGGTAACCCTCTGCCTCAGGTCAGGATCCCAGGCTCCCTGCTCAGCAGGGAGTCTGCTTCCTTCTGGTCCCTCTGCCCTTCCCCCAGCTCATGTTCTCTCTCCTCTCTCTCTCCTCTCTCTCACAAATAAATAAATAAAAGATTTTTAAAAAGTTTATTAGCCTAGATGAAATTGAACATTTACTTAAAATAAATAAATAGCCAAATATATTCAAGAAGAAAAAAAAATTGAGTAAAATTTATCTATCAGAGGAGTTGAATTGGTAGCCAAAATCCTTCCCATAAAGTAAACCCCAGGACCAGATGGCTTCAATGAAAATTCTATGTAGCATCTAATGAAGATATAATACTAAATCTATGCAAACTATTCTAGAAAACTGAAAAGAAGGGAATACTTCTCAACTCATTCTATAATGTTGAACACTCTGATATCAAAACCAGAAAAATAAATCACATGAAAAGAAAGCTATTGGCCAATATCCCTTATAAATAGAGGCAATATTTTTAAAGTTTTAGTAAGTCGGGGCGCCTGGATGGCTCAGTGGGTTAAAGCCTCTGACTTTGTCTCAGGTCATGATCCCAGGGTCCTGGGATCAAGCCCCGCCATCAGGCTCTCTGCTCAGCAGGGAGCCTGCTTCCTCCTCTCTCTCTGCCTGCGTCTCCACCTACTTGTGATCTCCATCTGTCAAATAAATAAATACAATCTTAAAAAAAATTAGTAAGTCAAACATATAAACATGTAAGTGTATATATCTTTATATATGTGTGTGTATGTGTGTGTGTATGCTTCTAAAATATCTAATTAATCCCTGACATTCTATGGATAAAGAAGCTGAACGTCAAAGAGTTGAGTAAACTGCAGATTATAATGACCCATTAGTTGAAGAGCCAATGGCTCTTCCAATGGCGCCACTTTCTGATGGCAGGTAGACCTTGTCTATCCTGGCCCCTGTAGACGGATTGGCTACCTTTGCACACACAGGTCATAGTCCTTCTCAAATAACAGCCACTAGTGTTGTTCCAGTGTTTTTATATCTTGCCTTTATTAGACTATGTGGGTTCATTGGGACTCCTGAATTTCTGCTATTACCGAGCTCATTTCTTGGCAGTTTTCTACATCTTTGTTTTATTCCTCATATATGGTGCGGGGGATGAGAGGGGTATAGATAAATGCTGATAACTATAGTTCTACTTCCACGAAGTACCTATAGTTAGGAATTTTTGTATGGGCTAGACCATAGATTAGATCTTTAGCAAACTCCTGTCCCTCATGCAGAATAATATTAAGAAATAAAATGTAATAATAAAGTTCACCAGAAGCAAAAGTTACTAAAATTATTTGTTTTGTGCTTGAAAAATAATGACTATCCAGATAAAAAATAATTTTTCGGATACTAATGTCCAAATGCTATTTGGCAGAGGTGGAGGATAATTTTTTTTAATTTATTTTTTTATTTTAAAAAAAATTTTAAGAGATTTTCTCTATTTGACAGAGAAGGAGAGAGGACAAGTAGGGATGTGGCTGGCAGAGGGAGAAAAGCAGGCTCCCCACTGAGCAGAGAGCTTGTCTTGGATCCCAGGACCCCAGGATCATGACCTGAGTCCAAGGCAGACCTTAACCAGCTGAGCCACCCAGGCACCCTGAGGTAGGGGATAATTCATGGCACAATGCAAATTGATAAAACTGAATATTTCCACACTAGGGTCTCATAAATGCATACAGTCTCAAATGTGTTTTCATGGTTTTGCTTTTATGTTGGGGTTAGAACTTTTAATCAACTCACACAATAATTTTACACATAGCAAAGACAGTTAAAAGATGTATTGTACCTCAGATATTCCATAATATTTTTGAGATGAGAAAAATTCATTTGGAAAATAAATACTGCAGGAATTTGTATATACAGTGGAAACAGCTTTGAAAGGTCATTGTATTATTGTACTTTTTCACTCCACACAGACGTTCTTGGAATGTTAAACTAACCCATTAGCTTTACTTGTCAAAAAATTGAATGTAAGTGAATATGTTGCATTTATATTTTATTTTTATTCATAGATTTGTGGGTATACACAGAATATACATTATGTAACTATAAAATGGATGATCTAAAACTAATGATCTTTACATATGCCTTGACAAAAAGGCAAGTGTTACTGCATTAAGAAGATGTATCTATTTGCATCATGTCAAAGAAATATGAGACATTGTCAAGGAGGTAAGACTGTATTCTTGGGATAGAGGGCATTGAATTCATTAAAAGTATGAAAATATCCTTTTGATTCTTTTAGTAGGAGAAAAGAAAGAGGCCATGTGATAGACATCTCTTCTGGAAGGCCTCCTGGTGAGCTATGGAGGATTGTCTTCCATCAGAAGAGGGGGAGGTTCCACTGTTTTCCCATCCTTTCACTAGAATTCCTATTCCTTAGTATCCTAGTGCAAGTCTTTTGATTTGGAAAACTTTATCTAGATTACCCTTAATTTCCTTTCATTTTATCAGTTAAGATTCTTTTTTTTTTTTTTTGACAAATTAAGTTTAATACTCTATTTAGCATTTAATAATATTTAGTCTCATTTCCTATTATAATGAAAAGGATGTTCTTTTTTTGTCTCTAAACCAATCCTTCCTTGTGAGCTCAGCAGGAAGCGCACTCTCCCTTAGTCAGAGACCTGGATCTCTTTTCTACACTTACTAAGTCCCATACTGTCAACTTGTCTCCAGAGTCCTTCAGTAAAGAATGCAAGCATGCTGAAGCATATGCCATCTTTAAAAAGAACAAAATGAAAAATCAACACCTTCTTTTGATTTCATGTTTGTTTGAAATTGTGGTTTTACTTCTCATCTTCATAGCTAAAATCTTGACTTAGCTATGCTCATTGTCTTTATTTTTTCTATCTTACTAATCCTTAAACCCACTGGTTCTCTTGAAATTCTATTTAAGGGTGCCTCACCAAGGCTAACATCAGCCTTCTCAAAATGGCCTGCAGTTTCTCTCATCCCTTATCGTTGTAAACATCCAACAGCACTTGATGCTCATTGATGAACATTTGCCTGTCTGGATAATGAGTGAAAGATAAACTTAGAACGAAGGAGGATCCAGGATTTGCTTACAAAATTTGTCTCAGATGATCTTTATGGGCTTTATCTCAGCTTAGTCATTATTGAAAAAGGAAAAAGACATACTTATTTTAAAAATTTATACAAAAGTTGTATTTTATTGGAATTAAACATGACCAAAACACAGAAAAAAATAGTAACTTCACACTTCGCTTCTAAAATGGAAGTTATTTTGGTGTTCTCCTATATACTTTAATACTCCATTATTGATTAGAAATTGATTTAAGATATGCAAGAAGGAGTGGGCAAAGGAATCTGTGGGGTAATTAGTTTTTTTTAAATTTAAATATTTTTATTTGTTTATTTGAGGGAAGGAGAGAGATCCTGAGATCATGATGACCTGATAAGAAATCAAGAGTCTGATGTTCAACCGACTGAGCCAACTGGTGCCCCTGAATTAATTAGGTTCTTAAGAATGTATTTTAAAGGATTTTGGTTATTATGACTGTAAAACAAACGAACACTTACTGGTTTATAGCCATCATCTTTTATGCTCACCGACTCTGTGGATCAGGAATTTGGACAGGGCAGAGAGGATAGGGTCACCTCTGCTAAATTTGCAGTAATTGTGGCCTTGAATCTTGAGGCTGGAAGGAGCTGCAGGGGGTTGCTGCTCAGACAATCATCTGGGCACTGCTGAGCCTGGGGTTCCTATGTGTCTTCCTGATGGGGCCTCTCAGGCATGGCAGCTTTAGCGCAGGCAGAGCTCTTCCCTGTAGGCTTAAGCATGTATCTGAAGGGGAAGAGAGAACTACGCAGAAGCAGTATCATTTTTTTCTATGAAGCCTCAGAAAAAATTTAATTTTATTTTTGCTTCATTTTTTTCATTACCAGTGTCCACAATCAAGCGAAGAGAAATTAGACTCTGCCATTTGTAGAAGGAGCTGCAGAGTCTCTACAGCCTTGTGTAAAGCTATCACAGTAAAAAAGCCACAGACAATCTAAGACAGCTCCTCCTCCTAGGAGGAAGAACAATGAGCAGAGTGACCAGCAAGGAAACAGCAGATGTGACATGCTCAGACCACTTTTGTTCAGGAAGACCAAACTGGATCGTAAGGATATTCTCCAGGAGAATCTCATGATGGTGATGATAACGGGAGTGGGGCAATGACCTAGCATTACCAGATTTCCTCTCTTCCTGTAGTTCAATACTGATGCATCAGCTCCAGATAGAGTTTTTTCAGATACAATTGATGTTTGCCATAAAATTTCATAATTTTCTGAATATATTGGTAGGTACCAAAGTATTTAATTCTAACAAAGCAAGAAGCCTTCTCCTAGGCTTTTGTTAAATGTCAGAAAAATACATTTTTACTTTACTTATGAGCATGGATAAAGACTAAAGCACTAATTAAAGGAACTCAGTGATAGCTTTGAATTTAGCACCCTTCCCTCTGAGCTGTCATCATGAAAAGATCATTTTTTTTCTAATACCAAAAAAACTCCCAGATTCCAATAAAAATTAAAAATAAAAACTATTAACTCATGTAATGAAAAATAATATCCATGGTTTATCTAGTGATCATAGATCTTAATGGCACAATGATCTGGAAAAATTGTAATGGAAACCATAACCACAACCACAGAACACCAACAACCAAGACTAACACCATCAAAAAAAAGGTGATATGTCATTCATGTCTATAAGTAATGGTTTTCTTAACGATAAGAATAAACACTGTCCAGACGTAAGTAATATGAATGTAAAACCAGTCAACTCATAGCTGTTAATATTGTGAATATTGACTTGATATACCTACAGTAGGAGAGAATCCAATGTTCAGATAATGCATAAAAATGAAACTATTTTAAATAATGGTGAAAAATTATGAAACAAATATACATATATAAAAAATTAATTATATACTGAATTAATTCCAACAGGCTTCTTTCTTCTTAAGTGTTTTTTTTTGGGGGGGGGGGGGACAAGAAGTCCAATAATGGTAAGCGAGCAAAATGAAATCAGTTCTAGAAAATAAAGTCATATAAGTATCTAAACATCCAGGAAAGTAAAAAATGGTATTTATGACTTTAATTGAAAACATGATGATATTTCAAGCAATTTTTTATGAATGCTAGACTAAAACGTATATTAGTAGCATGTACAGTGAATTATACATACTTTCACATTTCCAGAAGGAAGTGAGGATTAATGAAATGAATAAATGTTTAAAAAAATAATAGGAAACAACATTGTCAGAGCTGTGTCTCAAGAATACAGGAGCACATTGGTTTATTTCCTGCAGAAGATTTGCTCAAATATATGGATCATATTATTCCATAAAATGGATTTAGTAAAATTCTTTTCCAAGTGATAGGAGATGCCACTAACTGGACCGATCAGACAATTACAAATGTGTAGAGCCAAATTTTGCTTAACTGGTTTGTAGGTTCTCATTAGGACTTAACGTTGTGTAGGCTCTTCTTGTCTCTTAATGCCCCTTCGTGAATCCAGCTCTTTAATTTAAATATTTTTTATTTAAATATTGAAATACAATGTGTTTCCATAAATCCATAGCCTCTGATCGTGGCCAACTACAAAACATCTAACCTTACAATTTCTCGTTTGGAAAGAGAGTGGTCATACCTCTTAACTAATAACTTCCCTTTCACTTCTGAGACTGTAGATAAGTCCATAAGTAGATTTCTAAGTAAAATCAAGAATAGAAAAATCCATAAGGGGTTTCCATGGGAAGACATACTGTTGAAATTTTATTTATGGATTAGAAAAGGAAAATATCACGATCTCTGCTTAAGGGCAAAAACAGGAACCAAGCCTTTTAATAACACACATTAGACTCTGAACACCCCTTGCTAAAATTGTCATCCCTGGAGAACGTTCTACTGGCCATTTGCCTAGAAACTGCTACACCAAAGAACTCGGGGGTTGATCCAGGTAACACCTTGTTCTGCCCACCAGTTTCATTCCTGCCTTTAATTCTTCCAAAGTTCTGTACCTTTGAGAATTCAGCAATAGAGCTTGTAACTTGTATATATTTCTAGTTTCATGGGTTTATTGAGGGAAAATGTCCATACTACTGATTATCAGGGAAATGCAACTCAAAACCACAGAGATAACCTCTCACACCTGTATTTTGTGCTACTCTCAGCCTATTGTCAAGTCCATGTAGTCAAGGGACTGTCCCTTGTGGTTGTTAGGACGGCAAGATGCCCTCAGCAATAACTGACAAGAAACTTTGGGGAAAATAAGTCATACACCCTAGTTTCCAGGGTGTGGAAACACACAGCGCATCTTGGTCCACACAGGGAGAGGGAGCACAGACCTGGGGTTCTGCTTTCCCTGGGGTCAAATGTAGGGGCCTAGGGTTTTGCAGGGTCTCTCTTTATTGGTGAATTTAAAACATAGGAGGAGGAATTAAAACACAGGAAGAGAAAAAGCAAGCAGCACAAATGGTCAGTTATCAAAATCAACCAAGAGCTCTGAAACAAAGGAGCTTCAGAGCGGGGAGGCAACCGACTTCATGTAGCCTGTGGCTGACAGTGGGTTTAGTCAAGCTAGCCCTCTTCGAAGTGGGTGCCTCAGTGATCAGAGTGTAAATCAGGCACTTGTTTTCCAAAACAGAGCATCCAACTTTCAGACAGGGAGCATACTACAACCTGTTAGGAAAAGAAATAAAAAGAAAATAAAAATGGTGGCGAGAACGTGGAGACATGGGAGCCCTTATACCTGTCGGTGGGGATGTAAAATGGTGCGGGCACTCTAGAAAAAGTATCCAGATTCCTTAAGAAACTAAAAAATAGAGCTACTGCATGATCTAGCAATCCCACTTCTGAGTATTTATTTGCAAAGGGGAATTGAAAGATAGAGCGCAACTTAGAATGCAATCAATCCCTTTTTTGAGAATCTATTCTGAAGATAAACTGGCAGAAAATTAAAGATGTATACATAAAGCGGTTTATTGCAGCACTACTCATGATAGCAAACGCTGTGAAAAGGAGATCCATGTGTGGCATAAACAATGATGTATTCTCTCAGTGAAGAACTCCAAAGGCATGAAAATGATGGAGAAAACAACACTCCATCTTGCCAAGCGATCAAGTGTGAAAAGCAAGGTGAACAGAATGTCTGCAGGGTGGCGCCACATATCTAATAAGAAAGTGTGAATAGAGTAGGTCCGTCTTAACTTTTGTCTCAACTTTATTAACGAAAGGTAAGTGCTGCATCATTCTGAAAGCCTGGAAGCATTGTGACTGGATCAGGCAATTGTCATTGGACTTTGAATATAATCCGAGGTTAAGAAATGCCCCAAAAGTGGCTTTTAATGAGTTATCTAATGGGATAATGTGAATTGACTTAATAAGGTAAATTTAACAGAAAAAATCTTTTAGAAAACTGATAGCAATTTTTAAAACATTTTTTATTGTGTTCAGTTAGCCAACATGTAGTACCTCATTAGTTTTTGATGTAGTGTTCAACGATTCATTAGTTGCGTATAACACCCAGTGCTCAATGTCTAACAGACACATGAAAAAATGCCACCTCACTAGCCATCAGGGAAATACAAACCAAAACCACAATGGGATACCACCTTAAACCAGTTAGAATGGCAAAAATTAACAAGACAAGAATAAGTGATGTTGGCGAGGTGTGGAGAAAGGGGAACCCTCTTACACTGTTGGTGGGAATGCAAGCTGGTGCAGCCATTCTGGAAAACAGTATGGAGGTTCCTCAAGACATTAAAAATGGAGCTACCCTATGACCCAGTAATTGCACTACTGGGTGTTTATCCCAAAGATACAGATTTAGTAAAAAGAAAGGGCACGTGGACCCCAATGTTCATAGCAGCAATGGCCACAATATCCAAACTGATTTTGGATGCAATTTTTGTAGTAGATTCAGAAATGAAGTAACGTGTTCTGTCATTGATTCAACCAAATAATATATTTGAGTGAATGTTCCTGTTGATAGAAAAGTGTTAACAATAGGGATAAATACTGGGAGTGGAAAGATGTTCACAGAATGAACCCTATCCTCAGTGAATGATCAAGAGCGTTAGTGCACTTATGAACTGTAAGAACACAGGATGCCATATGGTACACACAGTGATAAAATATCGAAAAAGAGAGATAAGAGCAAGTGAGTTTTGACTCCACTCAGTCTGAAAGAAACAGTACTGTGTCAGAGTTTTATTTGGCTAATTTGCAAATTTGTTCCAAAAAGATGGATGTTCTTTAGACAATGTAGATACCCACATGAATTTTAATCTCTAATAAAGATGTCATGACCGAAAGTAATACATTTTCCTGCTTAAAAAAGATTTTATTACTTTCAGTGAGGCTTAGATGTTACCCATGTAACAGTTTAGTTTTTTTTTTTTTCCTTTACTTATTAGCACTTACATTTTAATAAGCCAGTTGCAGGTACAATCCCACTGCTTTATTCAATAACCTATAGAGGACAATTTAGTCTCAACAAATATATTTTAGTTATCTATTTTATCATCTAAAGCATAGTTTGGTAATCCAGTGAATTATGTGTATATATTCATTTGATCTACAGAAATTTCCCAAAAGGGGAAGGGAGTTTCATTTGGAAATAAGTATATAGCATGGTAGAATTCTGTATGTTCCCGTGTAACCAATATATATTACATATTTTAAAAATTCTGAGTAGTACACTAAAAAGTCAAGCTAAGCAAAGCAATTGCTCTCAGTGGACATTCCCTGTACTCAAATTCTTTATGCATGTGGATGTGGGAGCTGGTAAATGTGTGTCGTAGCAGGCTGTTGAACATTTTTCTTATAATAGATCTTTGTGATATAGCTCCAATTCAGAGCATAAAGAAAAATTACAAAATTACAAAATATCATGTTTGCCCTGTTTCATCTTAATGATATAATTATATATGTCACAATGTACATATATATGTGTGTATATATATATATACATATATCTCATATTTTCCATGTTCCATCTTAATAATGTAGTTACATATATATGTCACCAATGTATATAAACACATATGAGTATTATACTTTATTATAAGTATTATATATGTACTAAAATAAGTATTATTATATATATGCTAGAACTTATATTCATTTCACTTAAAAGCTATGTCACCACTTTTTGCCTGGAACTAAGATCATTGACCCTGAATTGCATCTCCAGTGCTGTAATTTTGCCATAAATGAATTTATGCTGTTAACCTGCTCAAGAATAAGGTTACATAGTATAACTAAATACAGATTGTCTTATAAATAACTCAGAAGCTATTCCAAATGTAAGCCAAGTTCCGGGTAGCTGCCTCAGAGGGCTCACAGCAGAGTCTAGCATATTTGCGCCATATTCATAGGCATGGTGTGATATGTAGTGTCTGGGTGTGTTGTGTATACGTGGGACCACACACACTGGGAGATGGAAGTAAATAGTAATAATGTCTCTGATTGCATTTTCCAAGTGGCTTCAGCATTACTGCTCTTCCCACATCCTCTTGTCCCAGATGACCTTGTCACTCTTCATAGCAAGAGGTCCAGTTATGTCCCTTCCCTTGCATCTGAGTGGGCTTCTGTCTCCTGGAACCATCAGAGTACAATGGATGGAATCAACACTGTGAATTTTGAGGCTAGGTCAGAAAAAGTCATGGGAACTCTACTTGGTGTCATTGGGAAGCTCGTTCCTGAGTCCTTACCTCAACATGCTCTTTCTCAGAGTCCAGTTACTATGTTGGGAGAAGCTCAAGCCATGGGAAGAGGCTGCATTTGTGTGTGTTTGTTTTTAAGTAAACTCTGCCCCTAATGTGGGCCTTGAGCTCACAACCCTGAGATCAAGAGTCACATGCTCTACTGACTGAGCCAGTCAGATGTTCTGGAGAGGCACTGGTACCCTCAGAGAAACATCCTCAGTTGTGTCAGCCTTTAGGTCCTGCTACTCCAAGATGTCAGAATTGTGGGTAAAGAATCCATCTTGGAAGTGAATTTTCTCCCCAGGTTTTCCATCTCCCAGCCATGAGAGCCTTCTCAGCTGTGCCCTGAGCCCGAAGACATCTGAGACAGAGATTTTCTTCCCTACTGTAGACTTACTGAATCTCTGGGCCATGGAATCCCAAGAATAGCAAAATGGTCCTTCTGTGCAACAAAGTTTAGAGAAGTTTGTCATACAGGAAAGATAATGAGGAGAATGAGTAAACCTAATTTGACCCAATTTTTATTATCATAAATTACTATGGAGAAATCAGCTAGAAGTATGTTATCACACCAAGGTAATGCAGACATGTTTGTTTATTATTTAGTTTTGGTAGACATGAGGGCTCACATTGAACTATGTGATTTTAAGCAGTACATATCATTTTGTTTTATTTTCACTTGTGTGATCTTAACCTGAATTTATGAAGATTAAGTCTTTGACTTTAGCTTCTTGAGCATCATGCATAGAGTGCTGGTCATGTTTAATCTTCACTTCAGATACTCATACTCAAGGGAATCAGAGCCCCTGAGTTAAAAGTTACAAACCGGGGAACTGAGAGTAACCAAGAAACAAGGGGGCCTTTTTTTGAAGCAAAAGCTAAGAGAAACAGGCAGCAAGAACAGCAACCACAAAACAAATCTGAAACTCTTTTTTAAAAAAGTCAAAGTTCATGATGATCTTCAAGTTTACTATGATTTAGAAAGTATATTTTCAAGTGAAAACTAAAAATAATTCAAAATTTCATACAATAGGACATTGATATAAATGTGATTTATATCACATTTTTGTTTTCCTGTTTTAATTGTAATGAGTTTTAATGATAATTAAGTTTTAATTATAGCTTCATTTTGTTCATTGTGTCTGGATATAATGTACCAATTAAACATTCAGCCTCAAATTTAAAATCATTAGACAGAAATTTGAACCAAGTGGCACCTAAACAGTTTCAAACTCCTGTTGGCTTATCCATAATGATCTTGCCCAAAGCATCCTCATTTTACTATAAAATTATGTCTCACAGTGAAAAACTGTACACACTACAGCCAAATGATCAGATGTCCAGGACACTTGGGTAGAAATAATTGCTATCGTTATATTCTAAAACTTGTTGATTTGGCACCAGCAACAATAAAAAAATAGAACGAATATTCTCACTCTAGACAGTAAGGTTGAAAAGAATGATTCATAAGTTGAAAAATAAAAGTGGCATTACACATAATAGAAAAACATTCTTCAGTATTTGGGAAAGAATGATAAATGAGCATATGCTTATTCAATGAAAGTTAGAATAAAAGAGTATTCAAGAGTATTTCTGACCAAGAAAGCAGTAGGACGTTTTGCCAAGTGCATTATCTCTGGCCAAGAGCTGAGAGGTTGTCCCTAAAGCAGCAATCTGTGGTCAGCATAGACCACGGTGCAGAATACCAACTGAAAATTTGGTATTGAAAGTCAACTTATAGGCAAAAGATTATTATAGAATGGTTGTAGAGATATCTGATTATCAACAGAACAAAAAGGCAATCTCACTTCTGGAACACAGAAGCTTTATGTCCAGATAACAATGTGGCTTAACCCCTCCTAGCTATGCTTCTTACCCCTAGAAACAGTAGTTTAAAAACAATATCAAAAGAATCCAGTGAGTGGGGCCCCTGGGTGGCTCAGTGGGTTAAAGCCTCTGCCTTCAGCTCAGGTCATGATCTCAGGGTCCTGGGATCGAGCTCCGCATCGGGCTCTCTGCTCAGCGGCAAGCCTGCTTCCCCCCTCTCTCTGCCTGCCTCTCTGCCTACTTGTGATCTCTATCTGATAAATAAATAAAATCTTAAAAAAAAAAAAAGAATCCAGTGAGCATCAGATGTAACAACTATTACCACTAATGTTTGTGAAAAAAAAAAAAAATTGGCAATAAGAATGGGAGCTATGGGCATCCCTTTGTCTCTAGCTGTGGATTAAAGGGAATCTAGCTATCAACAATGCATCAGTGACAAATCCAAGATGCATTCTTTTTTTGTTTGTTTAAAAGATTTTATTTCTTATTTATTTATTTATTTTTTTAGATTTTATTTATTTGTCAGAGAGGGAGAGCGAGCGAGCACAGGCAGACAGAATGGCAGGCAGAGGCAGAGGGAGAAGCAGGCTCCCCGCCGAGCAAGGAGCCCGATGTGGGACTCGGTCCCAGGACGCTAGGATCATGACCTGAGCCGAAGGCAGCTGCTTAACCAACTGAGCCACCCAGGCGTCCCTATTTCTTATTTATTTGACAGAGGTCACAAGTAGGCAGAGAGGCAGGCAGAGAGAGGAGGAAGCAGGCTCGCCGCTGAGCAGAGAGCCCGATGCGGGGCTTGATCCCAGGACCCTGAGATCATGACCTGAGCCGAAGGCAGAGGCTTAACCCACTGAGCCACCCAGGCGCCCCTTCAAGGTGCATTCTGAGAATACCTACCAAGGTTGATCATGGACACCATACCTTGTTTTAAGATAACTGAGGAAAAGAGGAGAAACAATTTTCTCAGAAAGGAAAGACCAACAAAAAGATAAAATCTCTGAAAATAAACTCTCAGAGAGGACAGACTCTTTCTAGAGCTGCTTGGCATCTCTACACAAACATATGCCCCTCTGCAAAGACCAGAAGACTGAAGGGAAATAAGTAAAACAAGAGATGAAATTAAAAACATAATAATAAACTAAGACGGTATAATTATATTCTTTTCACACATCATAACATCTTCCAACTTCTTGCCTCTCTCTTGCTTAGCTCTATGCTTCGTTGGCAACTTTCTGCCTTCTCTGCTCTGCAAGGCATCCATATGATCGATCAGGGCTGGATGAACATGCAAGAGCCTCCTGGCTGGTGTTCTCTCTACATCATGATCATAAGCATCCGCTGGGACCTCATGCTACCTGCTGATCACACTACACATCCTTTTCCACTTACTTTCCCTCATACCCATGTGACCATTTCATACCTTATGTCTTCTTCTCGAACATCCCACTTCTCCTTTCCCACACTGACTCAGCAGATGACTGTGACGCTTGATGGTTAAAAAAAGAACTTTCATCGACACCCACCAGCATTTGCACCCGTCAACCATCATCTCTACTCACATGCTCCAAACTCCCTTTGCAAATATAAACCCTGTAGCCCCTCTATAGGAGAGACCTCCACTGGCATCTTGTCCTTGTCCTCTCCCACCCACGTCAGGGGAGAAGTTGATCAGCCTCCCCTTTCCCCTTTCTGATATTAAAATTTTTCTTTCTACTGGACCATTCAGATTACTACACAAACGTGGTGTTCTGTCTTCCAACTCAAAAAATGTTCTCTTTGCTCTGCTTCACCACCAATTGCCCTATAACAAAATTTCTCCAAAGAATTTCCCATACATGCTATCTTGGATTCTTCTGCTCTTACTGTCTTTTAAACACCCTCCAAGCAAGCTTTGTCTGACCACTCCACCAACACTCTTCTCCAGAATCAGCAATAAGCTCTATCTTCTGAAAGCTAAGGACCAAATCTCAGTCCTCACACTATTTGGCAACTTTGAATATAGTTGATCATCTCTTCATCCTTAATGCGCTTTGCTTTGAGGACATCACACCCTTAGTTTCCTTGTTCAGTATCTCTTGATACTTTCTCCTTTTCTCTTTGATGTTTAATTTGGAACAATTCCAGGCTCCAAGCCTTTAGTTCTTTTTGCTTTTCCATCAATAGAACCTCCCTGGATTTCCTCTACTCTCCTGACTTTAAATACCATCTTTTACTAGATTACATCCCCCTCAAACTCCCAGGGTCATATTATTGGGTCCCTGCTCAACATCTCCCCTGGAAAATCTTATATACATTTTAACCTTAATGCGTACAAAACAGAACTCAGTTATAACCCCTATCTTCTCAGCCTTCCCAACTTCTGTTGGTAGTAACTCCAACTCTCCACCTGCTGAAGAAAAAAAAAAAAAAAGTCTGGTGTTCATCTTAGGACAACAATTCCAGTGTTTGTTTCCAACTGCTAGAATCTACTGTCCACTTAATAGCCAGAGTGATCCTCCAAGGACTTAAATGACATCATGTAAGTCTTCTGATCAAAGCCCTCCAAATGCCTTTGAGTTTTCCTTAAATCAAAAGCAAAATTCCTGGCTATAAGATACTGTTTAGTTGGCTTGTCGTCAGTACTCTCTCACCTAATTTTTTTTCTAACCTTTGAAATCTATACATATATACTCCCTTTAAAAAATGATAGTGATTCTGAATATTACCAAAGAGTTGTCATGTAATAGTTTCCCTTTAAATTTCTGTTAAATAGATTACCCTTATAGGTCAGAATATCAAGGGAAGAAAATTAAACCCAATTTACACTTTTTTTTTTTCTGGATTTTTATAGAGTGAGTTGTTTTGTTTTGTTTTTTAGGTAGTCTTTGAAACACATGGCAATCTAAGATACTGAGATCAAAGTGCTCAGGTCGTCCTGGTCAAAACTGTATGGTAGAATTATAAATTGGCAAGCTATACTCCCTTGTTCAGTAAGCTCCAGTTTCTTTAGTGGTTATCAGAGGTCTTAGAAAAATCCCTCTCACTATAAGAGTTTTTTAAGATTTTGTTTTTAAGTAATCTCTACATCCAACGTGGGGCTCGAATTCACAACTCCGAGATCAAGAGTTGCATGCCCCATCAACTGGTGGGCACCCACCAGTCAGGTGCCCCTATAAGTTTTGATTTTTAAAAAATATTTTATTTATCATTCTACAGATGTTTGCCATTCAAATCCTTGTTTCCTACACTATATTTGATATTGTGTGGTCTCATACATGTTTCATATGGCAATTTTTTTAAAAAAGGTACAACTTTGAACAAATAAATTAAAATATACCAGAAGTTACCCAGAGCATAGATAGCAAATACTGAGTTCTTAGCAGTTTTCAGCCCCTCAAACATCCTCATTTCTAAGTGTTAAGCAAATCCCACTCTGATCCTGAATGGAACAGCAGAACCCTACTCAAACACATTCAAGACACCCCCAGCCAACCCATTGGTTGGATCAAGGGTGCTCTGGAGAATCTAGTTGGTAAGCCTCAGTCCAGTGCTTTAGCTGAAAGGTCCATAACATACTAATCGCAGACTGCAATTCAATTCAATAATCATAACACAATTACTCTGTATATATTAAAGAAGATTGGGTGGGTCCTATGAATAGTACTATTTTTTGAATATTGTAACATTTCTGAACATCAACAACTGTCAGATTTTACTCTATTTTCAAAATGTGAAACCTTCTTTCAAATGCTTACTTTATGAACTCGATTTTTTTAAGCCTTTCATGTTTACCCACATTCACCTGTATTTAACTCAGTGAGGAGAACTCACATGCTGCCTAATCACATACATTAAGTTCAATTTTACCAACCCACGCAGTTTTCTTTTGCCATGAAATTGAATAAAAATTTTAAGTTTACTTAACAAAATTGCAAATTTTTAAATTCTTTTCTTACTTTCATTTTTCATATCCATGTGGCTGAAAATGTCACATTTTCTTTGTCTCTTCTGGCACATTTTTATTTATTGGTCCAAAATTGTACCTTCTTGTTCTTTTTAAATTAAAAATATATTACTTTACCTTATGAAATGTGTATGTGATCACACAAGAGAAAACATCAGCTCATACGTGTACTTTTTTTTTATTGCTTATGATATATTGTAGATTTATTCCAATTCAACCACAGAAATAAATTATTCTATATATTTTGGCATCTAGCTCTGAACAATGAAAAATATAGAAACATTGTAGATGGCTTCATCAGAAGCAAATACAGACCATTTACCTCATTTATCTGACTATTGACGATAACCTCACAATATTTGCCTGGATATGTCTGTATCAGAAAAAGAATGAAAACGGCATCTTGTCTACATTATATGCATTTTGTTTCACAGATTTATTTTTGTTTTTAATTTATGCTGAAAATCAATGACATATTTCTCTTTCCTGGGTATTAACGAATATTTATGATAAAGAGGGTGAGCATAATTATTCAGTCTTCAGTAATGACTATGTGCCTAATCCAGGACAGTAACTAGGCTGCATGAGTGGTTCAGGATGCGCAAGACGTGGATCACCTGGTCTACCTAAGAGAAAGGCTATATGTGTGTGTGCTTGTGGATGCAACACACACGCAGGTCTTACAAGAATGATGCCATGCTAGCAGTGGATACATGACACACAGAAAATGGTCAATTTTTCCTGAGTCTAGAGAAACACTAGGAAGTCTCCATAGAAGGGGAAGCTCTTAGAGTTTTGGGAATTCAGTGGCTGCTGTGCAGGAAAGATATTCCTGTGAGAGGGAGGGCTTTTCACAGAGACCTGAAGCAATTCCACTGCCTGGCATGTCCAGGGAACAAGGAGCAGTTTGACATGACTAATACGTACAGGTGGGTCGTAAGGATGAGCTCAGACTCCATGAGCAATAAAGTTAGAGACATGGGCCTCCTGAGACCTGTCAGAAGACTGTCATTCAGGGAGCCTTGGGAGGGGCCTCAGGGGGGCATGCCATGATTATACTGGTGCCATCCAAAGAGCATTTTAGAAAAAATGTGAAAAACTGATTATGTGCAAGACTAGAATCAGATGGTGGCAGATGGAGGTTCCTACAACCACACCAGGGAGAACATTAAGACCAAGCTGAGATAATAGGAAGGCAGTAGTAAAGAGAGAAATGAGCTTCATTTAAGAATTAGAGTCATCTATAGAGTTATTCCGAAGACAGAAAGACAAGAGTCAGGGAGGCAAGCAACGATGGTCTCCAAAAATAGAAACATAGGGGGTAAAATATTTTTTTTAAACTCATGTTACTTTCCTATGGTAACCACTGAAGCTAAACATGATGACAAAGAAAGAGAAAAATAGAATAATATGTAGTTGGTTTTCCTTTCAGTCCTTCCTTATTTATCAATAAACCCAGAGCAGAGAATGGTGGTAAAATGTACATATGAGAAGTGAGAACGAAAATACAAAGCAGGCGACATTGTGTTGTGCAGTGTTTCTGTTCTCCTGATAAGAACAAAACACACGTGTGTATATGAGCTGTATAATGTGAATTGTATAAAGTTGGTGATTTTACAAACAAATTAAATGTTTTTCTATTTGCATTTGGCACTGGTATTACCTAATATAAAAATGAATGGTAAGATTCCTACTAACAATTTATAATTTTTATCTTCATTACTTAGAATGACATTAAATACAAAAACCAGGGGCGCCTGGGTGACAATCTGTTAAGTGTCTGCCTTTTGGCACAAGTGTGAGGTCTTGGATCTAGCTCAGCATCAGGCTCCGTGCTCAGCGGGGAGTCCGCTTCTCCCTCTCCCATTGCCTCTCCTCCTCCCTTGTACAGATGCTCTCTCTCTCAAATGAATAAATAAAATCTTTAAAAAATGTTTTTAAAATAAATAAATAAATATAAAAAGCACCATAACAAAGATGAAGAAAAAAAGCCTACATTTTAATACTTGACATATTTTTTCTGTGATTTTTGAGCCAGAAACCTGCATTTTTTCTTGTACTTGGTCCTACTGATGACATAGCCAGCTAGATATGTATTTTATACCCTTTCTCCGAATTGCCAGAACTCAGAGAGTAGGTATTGCATGTAATACACATCTTAAATCAAAATGAGACCTAATTTCACTACTGCACATTCTTTATTCTGATACATAATTTCTAAAAGCACTCAATATTTTTTTAAATATCAAACTAGCACCTTATAATTGATCTATTATTTGTAGCATATTTCTCCCAACAAAGGGTTGATTAAATTAATGGCAGATCCTAAAACTTCAAAACACTTTTCCCTAATGACCAACATAAGCAACTCAAAATTGGGATATAAGGCGGCCAAATCTTGTTTCAGGAATCATTTAATTTCCTATCTGTTATTGGCTACACCTTCATTGCTAGGAAAAACATAAGTCACGAAATTATTTGGCTTTATGCCCATCCCTGTGCCCAGTCATGAATACTTGTTGTTAAAGAGGGATTACTTTGTTTAAAGGTAAAAACAGGCTGTGGAGAATGAGCAGAGAATATAGTTAAATATCTGAAAATGATCCAGAAGAAACCATACAACAGGAACCACACAGAAAATCATCTAACACCAACGCATGATTTTGAAGTGTGGTAACTTGTGAGTTTCTAGGTTAGAAACAGTAACAATTATTTAAAAAAAAAAAACATTTTATATGAAAAGAACACGCGAAGAATTAATTCTGGTCGATGTGATACAAGCTGCGATGACCCATGTTTCTTCTGAGCCTAAACATATAAGACCTGCTGAGTGACGCTCAGTCTTCCTTCAAAGCCACGGGCTGAGGTAAGTAGCAGTACAAGATGGAGAACGCCTGTATCATTGGGTCAACAAATGCCCTGGGGTGTTGTTCTGACCAGTGATGAGACTCTATTGTGCTAAGCCCTGAGGTTCTGGATTCATTATCACTGAAGTCTGTTCAGATTTGTCCTTGGCACCTCTCTGCCTCAGGGAGTAGCTGCTTGTCACTTCCTGCCGTCCCCTCTGCTACCCTGGCCCCTCACACTGCTTTCTGGTGAGTGATGTGAGACCCTGTTTGGGAGTTTGAGAAGACTGTGTCCCTCTGGTTCCTTAGTTCCCTTCCACAAGTCTCAGATGGTATCGCTACAGAAATGTGAACGTTATTTCCCATTTGACCAGTATGTGTTTTCTTTCTAAGCATAAGCCATTCACCCAAAATTGTACCTATTAATGCAAGAGAATGCAAAGAAAGGGTTAATAAAAGGTTCCTTTTAGTAAAAGAGGAGAATGGGGTCGGTGACTTTCATCCTATCCCCCAAAACCAGCCTTGCCATTCAGCTGACTGCAGGAATACTTGTATTTTGGGAACAAACACAGAGACGTGGATTGGTTAAATCATCTAGATGGTAGGAAAAATATAAGAATGAATATGTCCCATTCGACTAAGAGAGACTCCGGAGGAAAATTGTGCCTTTGACTGACATTAATTAATATGCTTTAGGAGGCTTGTATACATTGTATCACTTTGCTTAATTTAAGAAAAAAAAATCCGGGATCATATATATATACATGTAATATATGTATTATGTCATATATGTTATACATAGAAACATCTTGCCTCCTTGATTCAACTACTTAAGTATGAGTAGATTTTTGTTTTGAATATCAAGAACTTCTAACACAAGGAATAAAAAATTATCTTATATTCAATTTTATGGGGAAATGAGATCCTACTGTTGTCTGTCAATTAGAAGCAATTATTATGGGGTATAGAGCCATGAACTGACTCTGTCTGGTGGCTAGGGCTGACAGAAAAAGTCTCCTTATTCATATGCAAACTTTCACAATACCGATGCCGATATCTCATGCAAAAAATGCATTAAAAAAACAGAAATGCAAAAAGAATTGGACTGAGGAATTTTCCTAATAATTAGACAACAACAAATGCATCACCTTACCTATTAATTATTCACAATTAGTTTTCCCACACGTTATCATTAAATACTGTCACTTCTCTCAAACTTGGCCAACCAATGTATCAAAACAAAAGGTCATAGATGCTGCAGGAGAAAAATAAAGAACAGAAGGGGCCAGTTTCTGGAAAATAAAAATAAGTTACCGGACAATATGGCGTCTCTGAAGACTCAGAAAGAATGTGTGGCCCCCAGGCTACGGTGCTTTACAAAAGGGTCTTTAACATCAGTTGAAGAAATGTTCTTATCCCAAGAGAAAGCAGCGAACTCACACTGATGAAGAGGAGTACTTTGTGACCTGACTGCCATGAGAGGGTGCCTGCCTGTGAGCCTGACAGGAGGTGCTCCAGGTGACTGGAATGCCAAATGCAGACAGGCCGGTGCCTCCCAGCTAACGGACCCTCATGGGGATGCACCAACACACACACAATAATCGAACCAAAAGAGGACCCTCAGATTCCCTGGGCTCATTTAATACCACAGCTTTGTGACAAATGATGAAGGCATACATTTGAGAAAGAAAGCGCAAAATCTTCCTGAAAAAGAAAAGGGCTTGAAAAACAAAATATATAATCTAATGGCATTTAATTACATCAAGTGACTGCCTTAGGACCTGTGGTAAATAAAGAATTAGATACAGGTTTGTCAATTCTAAGATGAAAATTCTCTGTAAGTTATCCTCACAGAAGAAATCACAGATCATTCAAAATTATTTTTTTCAAAAGTATTGTATAAATTGTGGTCATAAAGTAATCTGTAAAACTCTTCAACTACTTTTCCTTGGAAACACTCATTCCCTGGATAATTCCTTGAGAGGATAAATACAATATTTATAACCTTCCATCTTATAAGTAAGTATTGAAAATACTCAAATAGTAGTTTCAAATTATAAAATTGTTTGATTTCTATTTATAACTCATTTTTACTGTTTCCTCAAATGTAAGTTTTGTTTTTGGTTTTTTTGCTAGTATAATACTGAAATCAGTAACTAAATATCAGAAGATCCCAAAGACATTACCTAGCTCTGGAACAATCTTTTAAATAACTTTATTTGCAAGGGGCGCCTGGGCGGCTCAGTCAGTTGAACGTCTGACTCTTGGTTTGGGTTCAGGCCACGATCTCAGGGTCCTGTGATCAAGCCCGCACTGGGCTCTGCGCTCAGTGGAGAGTCTGCTTGAGATTCTCTCTGCCTCTGCCCCTCCCTCCCATCCTCTCTCTAAAATAAATAAATCTTTCAAAAAATAACTTTATTTGCAATAGTTTAAGATTCACACAAGTTTGCAGAAAGAGTACGGAGAGCTCCTGCACATCTGTACTCTGCCACAGCGTCTCTTACATAACCATGGTGCATTGTTAAAACCACAACAATGAGCTGGGTATTTCACAACTAAAATGTGTGCAGAACTTACTGAGATTTTATCAGCTTTTTTTTTTTTTTTTTAACATGCTCTTGGGGTTTTTTTTTGGGGGGTGGGGTGGGGAAGGAATGGGAAGGATATACAGCTCTAAGATTGTAGCACATGTATGTATTTGAGTAATGGTCACCAAAATCAAGAGAGAGAGAGAGACCTAGTGCATCACCTCAAAGAAACTTCCCTGTCTTATCCCTTAACAACCACAAGCTTCCTACAGCTCTAACCCCTGGAAGCCACTGCCCTGTCATCCATCTCTGTAATTTTGTCACTTTTTAAAAGTGATACATGAAGGGAATCATACAGAGCGTATGAACCCCTGATAGTGGCTTTTCCCCAATCTTGGCGCAACTCCCTGGATATCCATCCAAGTAGCGGTATCACTATTTATGTGGTTCAGCCTTCCTATTTGCCCAGAAAGTTGACATCTGTTTTCAAGCCATCATAAAATGACAACTAGAAAGAACCAGGTCTTGATTCCCTAGAAGGGAATTATACTCACAGGATGACATGGATTTAAGGAAGTTAGTGCTTGCTTGGAGCGTGAGCAGAGAGAGAGAGGGGGGGAATGGTTGAGAATCACACAGCGCCCTCCAGTCAGGTCAAACGTCTGGGTCTTTACCCTCAGGTAGGTGGAAACAGTCTAAGCAGGTGAACATTATCATCACGTTTGCAGGTTAGAATTTCTGACACTCTGGGGAGAACAGTTTGGGGGGAAATCAGGAATGAGAGATAAGCTACCGCTGACAGGTAGGTAGCTTGCCTCCTCCCTGACAGAGCTCACTGAGCATCCTTCTGGTCTTGGAAGACTGTGTGGTTAGTAATGTTTGCCATGTGTTCACACATTTACCATCTGCTTGTAGTTCCTGAACAAGAAAACCCGTCCTCTCTGATTGCCATGGTTTCAACAGAGTTCTGGCCGATCAATGTTGATAAGATGAAGGAATAAATATGTGAAGATCTCCTGTCCTTGAGTTCTTGAGGACATGAAGAATATGAAATTCTTTAGTTATGCTTTATGGCAATTAGGAACAATTTCTTTTTTTTTAAAATTTTATTTGTTTATTTTTGCAAGAGAGAGAGAGAGAGAACAAGAGTGCGAGAGCTGGGGGGAGTGGCAGGGGGAGGACCAGACTCCCCACTGAGCAGGGAGCCAGGTGTTAGACTCAGTCCTAGGACCCTGGGATCATGATCCGAGCCAAAGGCAGAGGCTCAACTGACTGAGCCACTCAGGTGCCCAGAACAATTTCTATTAAATAGCAGGAAAATCTTATATGAATAGAAGTGCACTTTAGAATAAGTTTATTGTCTAAGCTCTTACTGTTAAACTCAGTTGCCACCTGTGTTTTGTTGTTTTTAATTTTCATGTTAGACCCTTTTGAGAATTTGATCACAACCAATGTCTGTCTTCAGGGGAAAATGCTTACACACCCATGGCTTTGTGTGGAGCTGAACTTAGACCCCTTGATGTCCATTCATGAACTCTCTGCTGTTTTCCATGGACTCAAAATTGAGAATCTCCATATTATATAGTTGGAACTTTTCTAAGGAGTTTTTTAGACTGACTTGCTCATTATCTATACCTTGCATTTTTTTCTTCTTTCCTCACAAGATACTTTTAATTCTCAGAATTTTTACAGAATAGGTTTGTACATTGAGAGAAATGGAGGTTGATGAGCCCATCTAGATTTTCTCAATGTACAATATGGAAAGAATGGGGAAGATTATAATCAAAAAATCCAAGTAGCAAAAATCACCATGAAGATGAGGGAGTTGTTTCTCCACGAAGGGGCCCATTTCATAATAGAAGTCCCACAAAGGAAGATATCGCCATTTGGGAAGATGCTTAACATACACAAATTTATTTCTAAGTCTACTTTGTAGAGAGTTTTAAATAAAGTTGTTAATAAAAATGTGCTTTAGATCTTATAAGTATGTTTGAATTTCAGTGTTTGCATTTTATAACAGTTTTTTGTTATATAAGCTCGAATAGCTAAATAATGTGTTTGAGCTAAAATAATATGTTCATTGCTTAGAACTAACTAGGGCTTATGGACAGGAAGAGAGAAGTATGAAGAGAAAATTACTTAAGCCTAAGCTAAGTGAATCTCTTTGTTTTAAACATTACACAGTGCAGTCATGTTCACAGGGTGCAGGAGACAGGAGGATATTGCCTTCCAGGGAATCTTTAACGATGTCAGGAGACACTTCAGGAGGTCACACTGGAGATAAAGGGATACCACTACCATCTACTGGGCAGAAGCCAGGAGTGGTGAACCATAGACGATGTGGTCCCCTTACAAAAATGTATTTGACTCCAAATGCCAATAGTGCCCAAACCCCAACCTAGGATGACATAACATATCCCTCTAGCCTCATTTAGAATTTAGATTATCTAAACAATCAACCCTTACACCACTCTGTTAAAGCTCTCGTAACAAAATACCAGGGACCGGGTAGCTTCAACAACAGATACTTATGCTTTCAGTTCTGGGAGCCAGAAACCCCATATCAGTGTGCCAGCATAGTTGGTTTCTGGTGACAACTCTCTTCCAGATGGTGCCTTCCAGGTGTGTCTTCAGAGAGGGAGAGCAAGCTTCTTGTGTCTCTTGCTACATAGGAGCACTAAGCTTACCGTGGGGCCCTAGCCTATTGACCTCATCTAAATGTAACTACTTCTTAAAAGCCTCATCTCCAGATACCATCACAAAATTAAATATAAGGATTGGGAGTAATGGGGGTAGACTGTTCAGTCCACAGCAGTTATTAAAAAATATATATTTAAATCAGTAATAGGGGCACCTGGGCGGCTCAGTCAGTTAATGTGTCTGCCTTCAGCTCAGGTCATGATCTGGAGATCCTGGGATCAAGCCCCACCCACATCAGGCACCCTGCTCTGTGGGGAGCCAGCTTCTTCCCCTCCCTCTGCTCTTCTTTGTCCTTGTACTCTCGCTCACTCCCTGTCTTTCTCAAAAACAAAACAAAACTTTAAATCGATAATAATAATACAATCAAGCAAATCTAGAATACTTTGAAAATAATAAGTTAATAGTGAATACCTAATATGTGCACCTTAATACAAGCATGAATATGATAAATAACCCTTGGTAAGTCTACATCAGATTTCCAGACCATGACTAGTTAAGACAGTAGAAAGGTTAATTTATCTGTGAAGAATGTCTTACATGTTTGTTAAAACAAAGATCCTGAAAAATACAGTTTATCAATCCCAGACTTTCCATATAATCTATGAGACTTTAAAGTGAGCCATAAACTTGAAAATTTTTAAAGACATTTATAAATATTTCCTATAGGGACTCTGGCTGCCAGGTTATGGATGTATAGCAGAGAAACTCTCTTTTATGAATCCAGCCACTGCTGGATTCAACCTCAAGATTTCTATAACTAATTTGGTATAGGATTGATATTCCTTTCCTATCATGTGTATGTATCCCTATTTGATTTTCCTGTACCACTAACATTAAAATTTTATAAGCCACCAAACAGGTAAATTGAAAAGGGAAAGAGAACTTTCTCTAGAAAGTGATGAAATAGTAATTGTGTTAGGGGAAGATAAAAATTTTCAAGATGTTTCACGAAAAATTTCTTCTCCAAATATCTTTCTGTATCAATTCTTACCCTTTTGATTTGAGCTAGCTCAAGTGAAACAAAAATGCGTAGTGTGTGGAATAATGTGCTATTATTGCACAGAACAGGATGTATCTGCTTTGACAGGAAGCTAATTGCTTCAATTTTGCTTGCTTAAGCTCCTAAAAAATATTACTCTTGTGTTGCATTTTTAGAAACTCCCTTTACTCTTAACTTTCCCTCTGCTACTGTCCTACTCCTCCCCCATGTCCTGAACAAAACCACAGGCTCACAACCTGAGCTGAAATCAGGACTCGGAGGCTTAACCTACTTCACCACCCAGGTGCCCCAATTCAGTGCAATTTAAGTGAATTCATTTAAAACGTAAAGAGCAGTAGTGTTCAGGGTAGTACTGGGAAGAACATCAGCCTTCCATGCACAGGACTGGGAGATGATGTTTTCAGAGCAAGATGGTAGCACTTGAAGGAGGACAGTTTAAATAATGGCCTTTCAAATTTAAAAAAAAAAATCAAATTAGGGAAAAATAAAACAAGATGGGACTGGGGAGGAAATAAAACCACAAGAGACTCTTAATCTCAGGAAACAAACTGAGAGTTGCTTGAGGAGTGTGGGGTAGGAGAGATGGGGTGGCTGGGTGATGGACATTGGGGAGGGTATGTGCTATGGTGAGTGCTGTGAATTGTGTAAGCCTGATGATTCACACACCTGTACCCCTGAAACAAATAATACATTAGATGTTAATTTAAAAATTGTTTTGAGCCACCCTATTGAGATATCCAAATTTTAAAAGGTCTACAAGCTGGTTGCTATCAATAAAATAGTGAACTTACATCAATACGTGGGTGATGCACAGGAAGTATCAGTTTACTATAGGCTTTTAGTTCTTTCTCTTACTCATCCGCCATGGGGGATCCTAATAGTAGCAAAACTTGCCTATAGGGTACAGTCATTTTAGAAGGTTCAGGGCCGTATAGTTATTCTTATATCTCCTGCAGCATTGGAACAACCCTGGCAAGGAGTGCAAGAGAACCCAATAGAAACCATGTGATGACTTGGGATACAAGGCTCATTCTCCAACCAATCAGACAAATGTAACTGGCTGGTTGCAAAGTTGATAAAAAGTAGCTTTCACCTCTATACTCTGTATGGATAGATACCACTAACATTTGCTTGAGAAACCCTATGTTTTAGGTCATTTATTCCTTTAACATAGCAATTTGTGTTTTCCAATTTCTGTGAAATTGTCATAATTGTCATTATATATATATGTATGTAATTGTCATTATATAGTTACATAGATAACTATATACATAATTATATATATAGTTATTATATTATATTATATATAGTTATGTGTAACTATATATATATATTTTATATATATATATATACACACACACACTAACATCAGTTTTATAAATCTAACTATTGAAACTAATTAATTCTATATTTCTATTTTAGAAATTAAATATAGAGCATAAAGATTTACATTCCCAACACCTAGAATAGTTTTGTCATACTGGCTTCCATTTTTCTTTGTTTAACATGATCAATTATTGAAGTCTCTGTGATCATTATAGAACATTCACATTCCAAGCCTGTAATATCTCTAGCTTTGTAAATGTTCTGTAATTTAGTGTTAATTTAACTTTATTTTCTATGGGTTGTAAGATATCATGTGAATATATTCCAAATGCCATTTTGAAATGAATTTGTTATTCAACTTTTTATGATTTCTCCATCTCTACAACATTTATTGTGATTTATCCCCAAGTGAAAGAATTTCATTGTTAAGTCAGTTTTGTTTTCCCAAGAGTTTCTAGAGTAATGTTCCCTGAGCCATTTCAGACTTGGCTGCACAGAGTACCCTCGAGTCACACATATTCAGAACTTACAAATATTGCCCCTAGACCAATATTTAAATCTAGACCATAAGTCCAGCCTAATGGTCTTCCTCGATGCATCCAGAACTTTTTCCTTGAACTTTACTCACTTAACTCGTATATGTACTAGTGTTCAGCATTTTATTTTAATTTTTAAAGATTTTATTTATTTATTTGAGAGAAAGAGAGAGAAAGAGCATGAGGGAGTAACAGAGGGAGAAGAAGCAGCCCCCCCCCCCCCCCCCCCCCCCCCCCCCGCCCAGAGCAGGGAGCCTGACAAGGGCTCAATCCTAGGACTTTAGGATCATGACCTGAGCTGAAAGCAGACACTTAACTGACTGAGCACCCAGGCATCCCTATGTTTAATTTTTTTAAAGATTTTATTTATTTATTTGAGATAGAGATAGAAAAAGCACGAGAGAGAGAGCACAAGAGTGGTGCAACAGAGAGAGAGGGAGAAGTATGTTCCCCACTGAGCAAGGAGCCTGACAAGGGCTCCATCCCAGGACCCTAAGATCATGACCTGAGCTGAAGGCAGATGTTTAACAGACTGAGCCATCCAGGTGCCCTGCCTTTAGCATTTTATATCAAAATACAATGGAATATTATATTATTAACTGAGTTATTGATTCAGTACTTCAGAATTTCTAGAGAGAATTAACATATCTTCAAGTACAGCTCTGTTTCATTTGCTGACATTCATAATTTAGGAATAACAATCACCTGAGGTCTTCCATATTTATTCACATTCCGAGTTTGTTTTCATATATCTTATTATCTTAAATCTTTCCTCTAGGTTATTAATTTTATATTTCATAAGACTGTTCTGTTCCTTGATCTCATTCATTATTTGGCCTACCATCATGGTGTTTGAAATCTAATTTTATTTTTCTCATTGGAAATCTCCCTTTGCATTTCATTTTCCTATTATCCTATCTAAACTTACTTTAATATAAATATTTTTGAGTTTCATATTTGGAAATAATTATGTACATTTTTCTTCCATTCTGAGTTAAGTTTTCTTCTTCTTCTTCTTTTTTTCTGAGTTAAGTTTTCTTCTAAGTGGTTGCCTCCTGTCCTCTATGATTCCCATTTTTGGTATCCTATGTTTGCAAATTCAACATTCTATCTTGTTCGTGATGATCAAAACTGGGCAGACTAGATCCCATTGGTTCTCTTGAGGTAGTATGCTGACTTCTTGACTCTTCCCATCCTGTTGGGTAGTGGTTTGTTTTCTCTCCAGAATTTCAGGGCACTTGTGTGCACCCTGGGGAAGTGACTGGGATGCTGGAGATGAGGGAGTCCTACTGTGGCGGTCTCATCTTCACGTAGGTTGCTTGGTCTCGGTCTTGAGTTTGCTATATGTCCTAGATTCACGTTAGCACCACAAATGGTGCTATGTTTGTGAGTGAATGTGTGTGTGCCTTTGAGTAATACCCTAATTTTTCAGATCATTTCTCTAATCACAATGGAGTGATGGAGTCTCAAATCAGACGGAGAAGAGCAGTCTCATCCACTCTCCTTATTTTTACTCCTTTTCCCCCCAGAAGAGGAAAAGGTTAATTTTGAAACTCCAATTTGATTATTTCCAAGTCTGAGTATTAGTGAGCATTGCAAGGATTAATAAACTCTCAGTACAGTTCCATGGCACAAATGGGACATGCCCATGTTGTGTTATCTGCTCTTCTCCAGAATGTTTTTCTTTCCTTAGCCATACTTGAAAAAGTTATTATCATCAACATGAGGTTATGTCCCTTCTCTGGTTCAGCTGCTGGAGGTGATTTTTTTTTTCTCATTAACCTTATCTCACTTCAGAGACATCCTTCATAAATAGCCCAACATGGAGAAGGAACCATAAACCCCATCTTAAGGATTAATAATACATAGTCTGAAATAAGGCAAGGCTCAATAAAAGCAAACGAGTCTGCAGAGATAGATTTATGCCTAATAGAATCCCTTTTTGTACAATCATGAAAGCTCATTGAAGAAAGCTTTCAAACTTCAATATTCCCAATACTCTTTAAGATGAAAATTGCTATTTCAGTAAAGGTGAGGTCTTATGCCTCAATCTCAAATAGGTTCTGTAAACCCAGAGTGTCTGACCACGATGATAGATGTTATTAACTGGTGGCTACAAAGAATGGAAACTTCGGCCAAAATAAGCAGCCCTACAGGGGTTTCATTACAGTTCAGTTGTTAGCAGGAATGCCATTCTGTCTGACTTTCTCATCATTATGCACACAGGAAATCCAAGTCAGGAGGCAGAGCAGAATCTGCACAGGTGATCCACACAGCGTACGCTTTAATATGCACAGCATAAATCATGAACTACAAGGCACAAGTTTATATTCATGGACCCACCTACTGGAATTATTCATCATGACTAATAACAATGGAAGGTATGTTACTTGGAATAATGGTAAGCATAAACTCACTCCCATTTTGGGTACTGAACTGATCTCCCAAAGGGAAGAGGAAAATATTCCACCTTGGCTCACCACCCAACCAAGGCACTGAAGCTTTGAAGGGAACACTGAAGACTATTCCTCGAGAGACAACATAATTACATGTAAGGACAATGCTCCTGACAATATTCTCAAAACACTAGTGTTCAGGCAGAGGGATCTCAAGACTCTGGGATCTTAGCTGATAAGTTCAGAGGCAGTGAGTAGAAACCCACTGTGCTCAATGTTTCCAGTTTTTCATGGGAAGAGTAGGGTACACAGTACTTCATCAAAGGATTTTGTAGTTTGAGCTGTTAGTGGAATATTTACCATTCCCAGCTCCAGTGGTTGAGGAATCTCCAATATTTCACATAAGGATACTCAGTAACCTGAGCTGAGTTTTCAAGTAAGAACATAATACAATAATGTAAATTTTCTACTTGTTCTTTCATTCAACATAGGTCATCGCACTTAAAAACAGTAATCAGATGGGAAACAACAAATGTTGGCGAGGATGCAGAGAACAGGGAACCCTCTTAACACTGTTGGTGGGAATGCAAACTGGGGCAGCCACTCTGGAGAACAGTATAGAGGGTCCTCAAAGAGTTGAAAATAGAGCTACCTTATGACCCAGCAATTGCACTACTGGGTTTTTACCCCAGGTACAGATGCAGTGAGAAGAAGGGGCACCTGCACCCCAGTGTTTAGAGAAGCAATGTCCACAATAGCCAGACTGTGGAGGGAGCCAAAAGCCCTTCAACAGATGAATGGATAAAAAAAGATATGACCCATATATACAAGGGAATATTACTCAGGCATCAGAAGAGATGAATACCCACCATTTGCATCAACATGGATGGGACTGGAGGGGATGATGCTGAATGAAATAAGTCAAATGGAGAAAGACAATTATCATATGGTTTCACTCATATGTGGAACATAAGGAATAGCATGGAGGACCAAAGGGGAAGAAATCAGAGAGGGAGAAAAACCATGAGAAACTCTCCGCTCTAGGAAATAAACTGAAGGTTTCAGAGCAGAGGGAGGGTGGGGATGCGGTCATTAGGTGATGGGTATTAAGGAGGGCACGTGTTGTGATGAGCACTGGGTGTTATATACAACTAATGAATCATTGAGGAATACATCAAAAATGAATGGCCTACTATATGTTGACTAATTGAACATAATAAAACCAAACAGAACAAAACACCAACAACAAAAGCCAAATAGTAACAATGTACCACAAAGACTGTGGGATCTGGAGGCTAATGTACTCGGTTCAAATTCTAGCCCTGTTTGCTATTAGCCATGCCCTATCCTCAGCACACCCATGGATTTGCCTGCACTGAGCTCCCTGCTCTGTAGATGATTTTTTTTTAAGATTTTATTTATTTGTTTGACAAACAGAGATTACAAGTAGGCAGAGAGGCAGGTAGAGAGAGAGAGGAGGAAGCAGGTTCCCTGCAGAGCCGAGAGCCCAATGTGGGGCTCAATCCCAGGACCCTGGGACCCTGACCCAAGCCGAAGGCAGAGACTTTAACCCACTGAGCCACCCAGGTGCCCCTGTAGATGATTTAATGTAACACCCAGAGCCATGTCTGGTTCATACTAAACACTCAGATATATCCACTTTTCTGTGTCTGATGTGACAGAACCCATTCTAGGCAACAGGGTTATTATTAACAAAAAGATAGTTCTTGTCTTCATGAAATATAATTCTAGTGGATTAGAGAGACCACAAATAACTTAAAAAGTAAACATAATAATTATGTTTGCAACAAAAGAAAAGGAAACAAAAAAATCCAGGCAATGTGACAGCCACTTGGATGTGGAGAAGGGGGTATGGAGGTCCTGCCTTTGACTGGATTCTTTAGAAGAAGTCCAGGGTCCCCTGGGTAGAACCGCAAGGGGGAACTAGAGCAGCCGAGCCCCACAGTAGGGCACTAACCTGCTTTGTGCGCCTGGAACAGAACATCAGCAGAGGCAAAGTGAACAAAGGTGAGCACACCATACAGTGGCCCACTGATACGGACCTGTGAGTTTCCTCGGAGGGAGTTTGTAGTCCATTCTGAGTATGATCAGAAATCCCAGGAGGCTTGAAAACTGGCGAATGATCTACTCTGATGCTCATTTTTTAAGGGTCATTCTGAGTACTGCAGGAAGGGGAGACTGCTGGGGAAGGGGAAGACCATTCCCAGTCAGGGGTTCTAGAGAACCGACCAGAGCCACAACAGTGAGAACGGTGGGTAATTCATGACCTAATGGATGGGACAGGCTGCCTAGGGGTTAGTTAGAAGTAGGTAAGTCAGGAAGATGAATCTAGTTTGGAATCTGAGCAACTCCACTGATTTGAGTACTTGAGATGGGCAAAGCACGAGCTATATATGCGAAATGTTAACTGTGACATTCTTCTCTGACACGCAAGGAGAGACAGCAGGTTTGCAGTGGTCTGCGCAAAACCAGGGCTCTAGAGCAAGTGAGGGCTGTAGAAACAGATGTCGTGAGTCACCCGCATTGGATGGATTTAAACCACGGCACAGAGAAAGCAAACAGATGGAGAAGAGAAGACGGAATAGAGAACAGAGGCCCCAGGCAGGTCTGGAAGAAGGAAAAAAGCCAGCAAGTGAAACGGGAAAGACACACGTAGAGAGGTGGGAGCACACACACTCCAGAAGGGTGTTGCCTGGCAGAATGCAGCAGAATTAAGTATTTCGGGAAGGTGATCCGCTGCGTCGACGAAGACAGGGAAGTAACCATTGAATGGGAACATATGGGAGTCATTTGAAATGCTGGTAAAAGTTGTCCGGACTCAAGACAGCAGGTGCCCCTGCTGATCGTAGGAGTGAAGATGTTATTTTAGCATCGAGGAGTCACGCGACACATCGCAGGCTTAAATTGCAGTTCTTGTTTTAACTGCTTGTAATCTTCATCAAGTTATGTGTTGCTACGGATGCCACAAGTATTACCGGGTTTGTCCTCATTGAAATGCCCCCCCAAAAAAAAATTAAAAAAAAAAATGGGCCCAAATCTTGCATGTGTGCTAGCCTTCAAGTGGTATTACTTCCACCATTTAACATCTAAAGCGACCTCGTTTCTACTTAGAGCACAGTTTCGTTTATGTTCTCACAAATTCAGCTTGCTCGATTATCCTTACCCTCCATGCACATTCTTACACTTGATCTACCTCACACACTGTTAGATTGTTTAAATTCGTATATTGTAACCTGCTTGTCCTCACTGGCATATAATTGAATTTATACCATCAACGATGAGTCTCTGTATAGGGTCTGCTGCCATCTCTCAGCCCATCCGCACACAGCCTTATTTTTTGTCCTTCCTTCTGCATCTTTTATTTTTCTTTCTATAGGGACAGCAGCTTGAATATATTTAATCCTAACGTACTTCACATATCTATATACTTATACATAAACAAGCAGTGTTCCTATAAAAAGCTTATATAATAACTCTTCATAAAAGAAAAAGAAATGAATATACATCTAATTTATTACGTCTATGCACTGAATTTTTGTTCCCTGGCCCAAATTCCTTTCTGACCCGAACTTTCAATCTGATCATTGGTTTTCATTAAGTAATTAATGTTACATGAGGTCATAATGGTGGGGTGGGTTAGGACCCAACAAGGTAGGTGGCCTTATAGGAAGAGGAACAGAGATCCTTCCTTCCTTGCCCTTGTCCATGGAAGAAGGGCCGTGTGAGCACACAGCAAGGTGGCTACCATGCCGAAGCCAGGAAGAGAGCTCCTGTCAGAACCTGACCCCACGGCAACCTTGATCTCAGACTTCTAACCTGAACAGTGAAAAAATAAATGTCTGTCTTTTAGAACTGCCCAATCAATGGTATTTTGTTCAGTCAACCCAAACAGACTAAGATATGGTGCCCATGTAACCAGTGAGCAAACTCTGTTGTTTTAGCTGTGTATTACATAAATGTATAATTGCATACATTTTTTTCATTCTAAAGTCTCTTCTGAGATAGATCTATATTGATATGTAGATAACATGCTACTTTGGACCGTTCCATGGTATCTCAAGATATTTATATACCAGAATCTTTATGTTCATTATTTTGTTAGACCTAAACTTTTCCACTTTCACTTATTATAGACAGTGATGAAATTAACATTCTTTAGAAGTCCTTTTGAACTTCCATGACATTTCCATGGGGAAGGGGACCAGACAGGCGCCCAGCTTTCTGTGGAGGAGTCAGGCTGCGTAGACCAGATATTACTTATCACTCCCTTTCATTCCATTATGCACATGAATTATTTACTGAGAGCTCCTTCTGAATATGTACTTCTGTGATGGAAACATCGGGTTCTGAGTTAAACATGTTTATTACAGTTTATTACATGTTTGAATTTTTCTTCAAGAGTGCTACATTGTTTCAGGCCCCCACCAAAAGTTTTTTTTTTTTCCATATTCCCCAAAATTTCATATCTAACTTTTTAAAACTTCAGCCATTGGGAGACAGAAAGGGGTATTTTAATTTTCAATATACTATTTTGTTACTAAGAAGCATATAAAAGGTGCTTACACTTATCAAGTAAACCAGAGTTTTAAAAACCATGCTTTGTCTTTTCAGATTCATTGGTGATTTATCTACTGGATCATATGGCTTTATACATGTTGATTTTAAGAGTTACTAGGACATTTTGGGGCACCTGGGTGGCTCAGTGGGTTAAAGCCTCTGCCATCTCAGGTCATGATCCCAGGGTCCTGGGATTGAGCCCCACATTGGGCTCTCTCCTCGGTGGGGAGCCTGCTTCCCCCTCTCTCTCTGCCTGCCTCTCTCCCTACTTCTGATCTCTATCTGTCAAATAAATAAATAAAAATCTTAAAAAAAAAAGAGTTACTAGGACATTTTATATAATAGTTCTTGGTCAATTTCATAACAAACATAAATCCTTGGTTGATCACTTGCTTCTTTTTTTCTTCAATTATGGTGTCATTTTTCAATTATAATGTAGCTGAATCTATAAAGATTTCCATTTTAGATACTTCTACTGAATACCATTATTGAGTAACATATGACACAAAGATGAGATGAAAAAAGACAAATATTGTCATTATCTGCAGAGGATACTTAAATATACATATAAACTCAGAGGAATCAATGGCAAGGTTAAGGAAAAAATGTGAGTACAAAGTGACTATAAAGATCAAAAATCTAAGGAGATGAAAAAAAATGTAATTAGGAAATACAAAAAAGACACTGTTTGCACAAACATTACATTGTCACAGAGTCAGGAATTACCCTTGGTATATTGGCTCCTCAGAGAGTTAAGTTTTGAGTCAACAAGTGAAACAGAAGAGTAAACAAAAGGAACAGGGGCAAACATCTAGACACCCATCCTTCCCAACTCAAACAAGGAAATTTAATGTGGCTCTGGGTGAGGGGATGGGGGATTGAGCAGTTTTCAAAATTTATGACAGTACATTTGTCTCAATATTTATAAACAATTCTGAAAAAGAAAAAGAAGATGTGTCCTTCTATATGAAATTATTATGAAGCCAGCACCTGGCACTCCCAAAGTTGTGGGTGAACAGGCCAAGAGGAGAAGCCTAGATTATGAACCACAGCCTTCTAGAACCTAGACACCACAAATCAAGATCACCATCCTGGGAAAACTTGCTCATCGTATGAAGAAAATAAAATTAGATTAGTTCTTCAATTTAAAACTGTTAAAAAAAATCAGATAGAATATGTTGTATGAACAAAAAAGGCAAAGCTGTGGAACACTTGTGAAAAAATATAGGATGATATTTTTAGGAAACCTTCCCCACCTGAAAATCATAAACAAGTTGCAAATCTCAGAACATAGAGAAATTGGCTGATAGTAAAAATGTTATTTATCTTGTCACTTCACTGAGAATATGGCTTTGAAGTTATCATATTTCCTACCAGATTAAGTAAAAAAAAAAAAAAGCCTATTTCTACCAAATGGACTAGCGTACTAACATCAAAACAAACCATCAAGTCTACTCTGTTCCCCTTGACGTGGCATGGGACCACTAGACACCTGTGCTCCCCCAGCACTACCACATCTCATAGACCTTAAAGAGGTCTCTCTCCTACCAGATGGTGCTTCTCAACCACCATTTGACTTCCCAGTGGACATGTGCCAGACTCTAAACACATGTTTCTTTGTCCCAACTGTGAGAGAGGATTCTACTGGCATCTTGTGTGTGTTGGCCAGGGATGATGTTGAACTTCTTACAGTGCACGGGACACACTCCACCACCACAGAGAATTACGTGGTCCCAAATATGACCAGTAGTGAGTTTGAATAATGCTGTATTGACTGAACTAAGAACTCCTTCAGGGCACAGATGGTGGCCTCCATATTTTTATACCCAGCAGTGAACACAGCACACTTGAAACCTGGCTGAAAGTACTAAATTAATTGGTTGACTACTGACAATGAACGTAATATTTTCCCCTGATCCTTTCACTTCCTTCACAGACCTGCTATTCTGATCATTTATGTAAACTTCATCAGATGGATTGCACTAAAATTTATTTCTACCTCTCAATTGTCAAGTCCTATTGAAACTATCACACTATGAAACTATTAATATGATCATTCTAACAAATGACAAGGGAGGTAATCTGAAATCAAGGTAATTGAAGGCTGCAATCTTGAGACAATAATCCCACAATCAAACAACACTTTAACAACATTAAAAACACCTTGCACAATAGCTGAAATCAAGACATCCTTAAGGGAAGAGCTTTTAGCTCTCCCTCAGATTTACTGATGCACAAAGTCTCTCTAATAATTCCCTTACCCACCTTCAATAGAAGAGATACAGAAGTAATAGTAAAAGTTACTTTTCTACTTTAGATAACTTATACAGCAAAGTATCTATCCCTGTATAAAGATGATTTAAGATATATACCTTTGAAATAGAAAATGTGAAGGAGAAGTGCATTTTTACATTGAGAATCTCCAGTAATGTTTGTAAATGGAAGTGTTTTTCCTACAAGCTTTGGTCTTACTATACAGTAAAAGGGAACAACTTTTTCAATGACCTGAAACCAGCCTTTGAGGCTCAATTACATAGTGATCGGTTTCACTGGGATAAGGATAAGGACTTCAAGACTGCTGGTTATTCATCAACTCTTATCACTTTCAAGTGCATAGACTCTTTCCAGCTCTAGCTCATTTAAAGACCAACCAGCCTTTTATACTCTCATGAACCTCTGAGCACTTAATTTCGCCACTATAACAGACACCAGTCTCCTGTCTACGAAACAAAGGTGATAGATCACGAGTTAATTTTATTGGTGGGGATGGAGATGAGAAACACAACTGTGCATCTAATTCCCTTGAAATACCAATTGCCTCTAGAAGTTCTCTTCCTTGCTCATTTTTCAAGGGTGGTGTTAGAGTTTCCAAGAAAGTTTGTTCAGGCCATTTAACATGGATGATCTGTAGGGCCAGGTTGATGGATGAGAAGGTCATTCTAGCAAATTTAGCTTCTGGGGACTCTACTCAGCAAACTGTGCTAGTAGTTCAGCTGTCTCACATGAAGAAGATTAATAGTGGGAAGTGGTGGGAAGTGGTGAAGAGGATCTCTGGGCAGACAAGAAAAGACTTATAGAGCACATAGGGTGGAGATGGGGTGGAGGGTTCTTTAAAGACAACATCCGCAAGCACACAGCCTGAGGTCCATCACAGAGCACAAACTATCCTGGTTCTACTTGTGTGTGAGACAAAGCCCTTCATGTCGCTGAACACCACAGATCAGATTTTAGACTGTTTTATGGAGGAAAATGTGTGTTTCCACACCCTATTTCTCTGGGAAGTTTAGTCATAGTATTATCTAAGATAATGATGGACACATCTTACAGTGAATTCTTTTTATTGGAGACGTGAGTGGAAGTGAATCCTTTGCACTGAATTGTGGAGAACTGAAAAACAGAACAAAAGTGTTCATCTCGCAGCACTGGAGAAGTAGAAGGCTAGTGATGTCTACTAGTGAAGTCTCAAGTCTTGCATAAACCATAAAGGGGGACTGTATGCCCAACATCAGAGACAGAGCAAGCCAGCTTCCCCTAGGGATCTAGGCATTTACGCATGTACAAACAGCCTGAAATCCCAGTCATTGCATGTACTGTGCAGCGTCAGGAGTGAAACCTGTCTACAGAGCCTGAGAGTAGACCATCACTCACTTTGAGGACTGTGAACAATGGAAAATCAAGTATCTTTCAGGTTGCTATCTCTCTACCAAGTAACCCCCCTACTCAAAACATCATTCTAAAATAAGTAAGCCACTGGACAATTAGAATGAAGTTAGTCTCACCTATACTACTCCACTGGTCCCACGTAGGCAGTGCACTTAAGTTGCACCTGGGGCAGATCAAGACCCAGTCCTTGGAGAAAGCCACGGGCCCTCTGGTCTTGTCTGTCTTTCCTCTCACCTGCTACTCATTCAATGTTTAGGACCACTTCCTTATTTTTGTTTGTTTGTTTCAAGTTTTTTGCAAATTCTAGTTAGTTAGCATGTAGTGTAATATTGGTTTCAGGAATAGAATTTAGTAATTCATCACTTACATATAACACCCACTGCTCATCACAGCAAGTGTCCTCCTTAATACTCATCAGCCACTTAGCCCATCCCCTGCCTGCCTCCCCTCTAGCAGTCCTCAATTTGTTCTCTATAGTTAAGAATCTCTTACAGTTTGCTTCCTTCTCTTTTTGTTTCCTTCCTTTATGTTCATCTGTTTTGTTTCTTAAGTTCCACATATGTGTGAAATTATATGGTATTTGTCTTTCTCTGACTAATTTATTTGGCTTAACATAATACACTCTAGCTCCATCCACATCATTGCTAATGTCAAGATTTCATTCTTTTTTATGGCTGAGTAATATTCCATTGTGTATATGCAGCCCGCATATTTTTCATCCATTCACCAGTCTTTGGACTATGACCACTTCTTTAAAACCCAAAATGTGTGAGCTCTTTCAGGTGTGAGTCTACACAATGTGGTTGGCAAAGTTAGCCTTGTAGATGGTAGAATCCTACATATGAGCTAGTTCAATCTTTGCGGGTGAAACCAAATTTAAGAAAATAAAAAGAAAAGAATCCACATATTTATTTCTTTTTCTCTATGACCACCTTAATGCAGGAGAGACAGAGACAGCTGCTGACCCCCAGTTAAGGAGTGAAATCAGTGAAAGTTAGTATCTGCACACACAGGTGGGGACAGAAGGATCTCAGAGGGCATCCAGGCAGACAGAATGCAACTTCTCCTGCCTGAAAGGAACTGTGGATTTACAGAGAAACAGAGAAATCTGGAGAAGATAGGTCAGTTCTAAATGAACTGTGGAACTGGATAGTTCCAGCCACCAGGAAGACACTATAGAACCTGTTTTAGAGTGGTAGAGAACCCATGATATACATTTCAATGAGGGATCCACGGAAGAAGACAAGGCTCACATGAGTTCTCTTGGAGCTACAGAGGAGCAAAAACAGCTCCCTAAAATTCCCAGGGGTCTGAGAAGGGCTAGCACGTTAGAAGAAAAAGAAACAGAATGTACCTGACTCTCACCGCTAGGATGAGAAGTGACATTTGAAGGATGCTGTTTGGAAGGAAGGTGCTTGTAGCTTGATGAACTGTGATCTGTGGAGCCTGGCAGGTGCTACGACAGTACCTGAGGGAGCAACAATGGAATGAGTCACCAAGCAAGAGGTTAGCTGAAGCCAAAGCAGCCATGACCAGCATGGGCTCCCAACACCCCCCTCTGCACAATCTCAGCTCCAACTGCCCCTCCCAGCTCAACTTCCCTTAAGAGACAACACTGAGAACACCAGGGCTGTTACTATGAGTCCACTGCAACCCCAGCAGTGTCCAAACCTTAATGTGAGCAGGGGTCACCCACGGACCTCATGCAACTCAGAGTCTGACCCCATCATCAGAGAACTCCTAAAAATCATATTGTTTCTATAAATTACACTGCAAAGCCACCACCAGGGTACCCCTAGGCTAGGAATAAAAAATATTAACATATGTGCCCAAAATGAAATGGATTGCCCATGGTCTCACTATAGCAAAACAATTTTGGCTGAAAAAGAAGCCAAGCATCATGGTGGCCAAACTCCTTCTCTATTTTGAGCCCACACTTCCATAGAAGGCAGAAGGTCATCCACACCCTTCTTCCACCACACTTTACACTTACCTGAAGCACATCTAACCACCAGATCACTTCCAGATGTGGCAGTTCTGAAGAGGCAAATCCTCTCCTTGTGAAACTCATCCCACCCGAGGTGTGATGGAACCTAACGAGGTGCCCACAAGACTCACCTGCATACATAAGCAGCATCTTTTACTAATGGGAAAATCCACAGAAAATGTTCAAGACCTGACCCCCGTCTAAGAAAGAATGAGCTCATGGCGGTCATGAAACTCTGAGCCTAGAAGCTTCATTTCCACACCACGCTAGCTAGTTCCTTTATTCCCTGAACCATATGCTCACTTCTTAGCTGAAATATCCTGTGAGTGGTTGTCAAGAAGTAAGATTTGCTAAATTTGTGTATTTTTTCTTTTCTCCTAGCTCAAGATTAGAAACATATGTTCATCACCTCTGCCTATGAATAGTTCAGCATGAACTATTTTCCTCATTTTATTCAGAGTAAATCAGTCAATTATCACTTCAAAGATGACCTGCCAAAAAATGAGACATGCACAACTTATTTTATTAATTGTGTTTCTTTGCAAACTAGCAAATGAACTCAATTAAGTGAAATATGGCCATTCGTCTTAGTGCCTTAATTAGCGCTGCCTTCAGGTAGGAGATGCTAATGGCGTCATTAAGCTGCAGAAGCCGCATGAAGAAGCTTCATGACCCAGAGTTCATGTTTGAAGTAGGGACTGATAATGGGATCTGGGACTTTTCATCTCTAGAGCTCTGTCTTTAATGGGGCCATGGCTGCAGCCAGGAATAATTGCCATCCGAAGACAGCTCCCCGCGTGGTTCCGGGAGGGCTGGAGGAGCTGACGCAAAGATCACTCCTGGGTCAGTGCAGTGGGCATTGAGCATTGGGCATTGAGTGTGGGGTGGAAGCAGGTGCTTCTCCGCAGGGGTAGGGATCCCGAGCAGGGAAGGTTATCAGAAGCTCACATGTCACTCAAGAGCATTTAGGAAGGCAGATGGCCACATCTTGGCCCAAAAGTGATGCTATGCAGACAGTAGTCTTTACAAAAGCTGGGACTCAGCTGTCAAAAGAGTTAGACAGTTGTTCAGGAGTTGAGAAGTAAATAAAGGAGATAGGTCAAATTTATCCATCCTAAACCAAGATCAATTGTGCACACACTCTCTCTGTCTGCCATGTGAGGTCACTGTGGGAAGATGGCCCTCTGTGAACCAGGAAGAGAGCCTTCACCAGATACCAGACCTGCCAGCACCTTGGCAATGCCCCTCAGAGTCCACACTGTGAGAAAACATTGTTTATTGTCTAAGTCTCCCAGTTCTGATATTTCGTTACTGCAGCTCGAACTAAGCATGTGAATCTATAATCACCTCGATAGTTGAAGGAAAGGAGAGGTGTCCTTTTTCTGGTTTAGGTTCAATACGCTCCCCTTCCCCCAACACACCCCCACCTACGGGAGTCCCCAGGTGATGGAGCAAACAGAGGCAAGAGAAATGTAGCTTAAATTCAATCTCCTTACAGCTTGCAGCCCACTGTAGATCCCCGAGACATGCAGAGGGTGACCTTCCTCAAGGTGCTCATGGCTGTCTAAATGCCTTAATGGTTATCTTTTAGTAAACACTCAAGTTAACCTTATCTTAGCAGCAGCCTCCTGGTCCTAGAAGCCTTGCTTCCAAATTCCTTTCATACTTAACGCTCTCCCTAAGCCCCACAAACTAAAAAGTCTAGAATCAGTCAATCCTCACAATCCCAGTGCAGCTCTTATAGCCCAAGGTTCCTGTCCCCGTGCTATAATTATAAAGACACCTTTTTGCACCAAAAGTGTCTCAAGAATTCTTTCTTAGTTGTTTGCTTTCAAATCCCAAACTTTCCAATTTCATCACCAGACATACTTGTGGATCCATAGATTCATGCACAAGCTAAGATCCAATCCCCGCTCTTCACGAGCCATGATTGCAAACACCGCACCAGAACATCGATGTCAGCACCGTGAGATGTCAATTTAGGAATATTTTATAGGATCTAATTAAAATTAGTATCATCATAGTGTGCAAACTTCTTCACTGTAAGGTCATTTTGACTAAAGATCCTATAAAGTGAGACTATTAATTCCTCCTTTACAGTTGGGAGAACGATACTAGAAGAGTCACAGCACTGCCCAGAGGGGCTCTGTGGGAGAAGGGGATCTTTGACTCCCTGGGCCTCTCGTCTCTTGCTTCCCTGCTCCGTCCACCAGCAGGGAGGCCCATCACACAGCCATATGTTACTCTAAGTGTTGTGCTGTGTGGATATTCTCAACCAAGAGCTCTGCATGCAAGAAGGTGCTGTGGTGAAGTTGTCCGGGTCAGGAACTGGCACAGAAAAACACCTGGAATCCTTTGATTTCCTGGAGCTTCTGCGGTTGAGACATAACGATTAATTACTTTATCTCTTCACTTTGATATTGTCTTGCTTTGTCCTCTCTTCAGAAGGTTGTTTCTTTCTTTAAAAACAAAACAAAACAAAACAACTTTATTTTTTTTTTTTCAGTGTTCCAGAATTCATTGTTTATGCACCACACCCAGGGTTGCATGTAATCCGCGTCTTCCATAATACCCACCACCCGGCTCACCCAACCCCCATCCCCTCCCCTCCAAAACCCTCAGTTTGTTTCTCAGAGTCCACAGTCTCTTGTGATTCGTCTCCCCCCTCTGAGTTCCCCCAACTCATGTCTCCTCTCCTTCCTCCGTGTTCAGAAGGTTGTTTCTTAGGAAAATCTACAAACCCAATGACAAAACTCTCTACAGTGCTCATAGGTTGTTTAAATTATTTTCTCTCCTCCTTGGAATTCGTAAAGCACTGTTCCTATTCTTTCTGGTCACTCAGGAGTATTGGAAACATAGCAGGACTTCAAGTCTGACTGCTTTCCTAACTGAAAGAATCCCAAATATACTAATTAAAAAATAAGCATAATTGAGGGGTGCCTGGGTGGCTCAGTCAGTTAAGCAACCAACTCTTGGTCTCAGTTCAGGGCATGATCTCAGGTTAATGGGATGGAACCCTGCTTCGGGCTCTGTGCTGGGCATGGAGTCTGCTTCAGAGTCTCCCTCTCCCTCTGCCCCTCCCCATTGTGCTCTCTCTCTCTCTCAAATCAATGCTCTTTTTAAAAATTAAAAAAAAAATTAAAAAGAAGCATAATTGAAAATCACATATAAGGCACCTTGGCAAAGCATGGGGAAAAAAGTAACATTACCAGTGCTGGAAGGAGTGTCCATTTAGAAGTGTTTCCCCTACCATTTTATTTCATATATTATGCCTTGGTTATCAATGTTTATCACATGGTTAAATAATGAATGGATTAAAATAAGTAAATGATTGTGTCTCCTTTTTGGCTTCAAGTTTATAGAAAAACTTCACTAAAATAACTGTTTGTTATTTACAGACATAAAGCAAAAATTCCAATAGAAATTTTGCAATTAAACATACATGCATGTAAAGGTAAGCATCGGGTCCATTTCCCCTCTTTTTGGGTTAACCTGGGGTAAATTAATTAAGCCAGAGTCCTGCTGGGCAAAGTACTTCCCTCATTACTTTGTTTTTGCTTTCTCCTCTTCCTTTTGTCACAGAAAGACCTCAGGACCAAAAATAGATACTAATTATTTTCCACCTTTACCCTCACTGTTCAAAGCAGTGTGTGATGTTCTGACTGTGACATTAACACAGAGCTCATTAAAGTCACACAGAATGAATGAATTCACAAGAGCAAAGACTTTGTGCTCAGGGTTAAAGCTGCATACATAACCTTATTTCCACAAAATAAGAATTCCAGAGTCAATACCAGTGTTAGTATTAATATTAATATTGGTAAAGTCTAATGACAAGTTATAATACCAGTACTAAACCACAAATAAGCGACACGAGCAAACAAACACATCGAAGAGTAAATGAACATAAGCCTCTGTTATATCATGAAGAAAATACAAAAAGGCAACTGTTAAAATATTGCCGCTAATAGGAGGAAGAACAGTATTAGGAAAGAAAGCTACAGATCACTCTCTTTCTTGAAAGTGATTAAAAAAGATTTTAAGGACAATGTTAACAAACGAAGTCAGCAAGTGGAAACGAATAAAAAGTAAAAAACACATGACCAATTATGGTTTATCGTGAGAATTCAAGTTTGGTTTATCAATTACGAAATAGTCCACGCAGACACGAGCACCCATGTGGGCGTGCCCCCATGTGTACAGAGACAGGCACACTCATACACCTATACACCCAGCAATTATTCATCAGTTCTTCTCTTCATGGTCCATTAGTTGTTTTTAAACCAAGATTAATACAAATAAGAAAAAATGGTTTATGTTATTTTGGGACTATCTCCACAACCAATTGATAACTAAAAAATACAAATTATAAAACAATACAATTAACGGGGGCCCCTGGCTGGGTCAGTGAGTTAAGCATCTGCCTGTGGCTCAGGTCATGATCCCAGGATCTTGGGATCGAGCCCGCATCAGGCTCCTTGCTCAATGGGGAGGGAGTCTGCTTCTCCCTCTCCCTCTTTTCCTCCCCCACCAGTCCCCCGTGCTCTCTCTCTCAAGTAAATAAATAAAGTTAAAAAAAAAAAAAGTTAGCAAAATATCTTGTGTTTAGAGAAATATGTACAAAGCAAAATTATTATATATATAACCATTTGTATATATAAATGTTTACATGGGTATACTTATGCGTACACATATGAATTTGCATATATGCATGTGGATGTATAATTTCCAAACAAAAGGGCACCTGGGTGTCTCAGTGGGTTAAGCCTCTGCCTTCGGCTCAGGTCGTGATCCCAGGGTCCTCGATCCCAGATCGAGCCCCGCATCGGGCTCTCTGCTCAGTGGTGAGCCTGCTTCCCCGCCCCCTCTCTCTGCCTGCCTCTCTGCCTACTTGTGATCTCTGTGTGTCAAATAAATAAATAAAATCTTAAAAAAAAATAATTTCCAAACAAAAAACTGGAAAAGTTCAATTACAGAAATCACACTCTAGCAGGGTTACCTTTGAGGAGTCTGGCACCAAGCAGTGCTAGTGGAATTGGATATAAAACAACAAATTTTGGAACACATGACCATATTATGACTAATATCACTGATGTATCTTGAAAGAAATGTCATGCCTTAATACAGTTGTGGCTTCCATGGCAATGTCCATTACCGTTTAAGAGGCAGCTTGAACATATTTTCATTTTCACAACTTCTAATGTGAACTACCACTCTGACCACGTCCTGCAGAAAACATTATTTTTGCCCAAACATATATATTAAAATAACGAAATTCCCAAGAGCTTGTTCTGGCTTTGGGATTGCGGGAAGTGTTTTTATAAGGACGATACCTGCTGCTTACATCTGCTTGCACGAGACAACGACACTAAAACGAGCAAAATGAACGTACAGTGGAATTGTGAGATTCTACAGCACGTCATCCTTTGATCCTGGTCGTGCACGAACAGCTTTGTATTCTTCTCTGAAGGGTCGTGACAAGGACATCGGCCTGCTCTCCTAATATCATTGTTATCACAAAACATTTAAACAAACCATTTAAAATGATTTTTTTCCCTTGTGTATGTTCCTTCATTCGTGTTGGGTCAGTTTATTGTGAGAACCAAAAGTGCATTTTGGTTTGTAATTTCTGGCGACACGTGCTATTTCCTTGATCTTACCGGTATCTCAGCCCTGTCTACTTGGTTTCCGCTTCCTTGGCTGGTTCTTTTCATTTGGGAGCCCTTCAACTTCTCAACCCCATTCTCATCTCCTCTCATTCTATGTTCTGGTCTTACCTACAGGCTGAAGACCCCCTATTTCTATTTTCTGTGCTCATCAGTCCTGTGATCAAGAAAACCCAACTTAACCACAGGCAGTGGGAGAGGAATGGGGATAATAGTCCTTCTACCACCATGGTCTGAATTAAATCCTTAACCCCTGTCACATCATGGTTTCACACACAGGATTATGGTCATTCTTGTTTCATTAGCTCTTGAATATCAGCATCCTTAGTTCCCATAAATGTTTGCATTCATACTGGAACAAAGACAATTTTTTTTTTTTAAGATTTTTTTTATTTGACAGACAGAGATCACAAGTAGGCAGAGAGGCAGGCAGAGAGAGAGGAGGAAGCAGGCTCCCCGCGGAGCAGAGAGCCCGATGCGGGGCTCGATCCCAGGACCCTGGGATCATGACCTGAGCCGAAGGCAGAGGCTTTAACCCACTGAGCCACCCAGGCGCCCCAACAAAGACAATTTTTAAAATGAGGGCAGCATATCATTACACTGTTTCTGGTTTGAAGGTCAGGGGGTTGCAGTGGGTGGGGCAGGTGCGGGCCCATACTCACAGTGAATGTACTGTTTGCAACTTACTTAGCAAAGAATATGGACTGTTGTCAGAAGTGACCTCTTGCAGGACGAGCAGACCGCACATTTCAGGGCAGATTTCCTTGGCCATGGAGGTCCTGATGGGGGTGGACTCAGCAGTGACATGGTGGGAGCTGGCAGGGTTTAAGGACCTCTGGAAAGCCCCGTTGTTGCCACAGCATAGGTGCCTTTATTCAGGGCTTCCATCCCCATTGGAGAACTCACACAAAACACCCATGCATGTCATTTACGAGGTTTGCAAACGCTGAGGTCTCCTGGAACTACAAAATAGTATCCTCATTTGGTGGCAAAAGCAGAGTCAGTATCCAGGTATCCTTAAGCACAGCCGCGGAAAATCTTGGTATTGTCTTCCTAGTTTACTACTAAATTTAAAATAGAACCAAATTATTTTAACTCTTTCTAATTATTTTTAAATTTAAATTCAACTTCATTAACATATAGTATATTATTAGTTTCAGAGGCAGAATTTAGTGATTCATCAGTCTTGTATCAGACCCAGTGCTCATGACATCACATGCCCCCCCTTAATGCCCGTCACCCTCCAACCTCCCCTCTAGCGACCCTCAGTTTGTTTCCTAGAGTTCAGCGTCTCTTACGGTTTGCCTCCCTCTCTGCTTTTGTCTCGTTTTATTTTTTCTTCTCTTCCCCTATGATCCTCTGTTTTGTTTCTTAAATTCCACATGAGTTAAATCATGTGGTATTTGTCTTTCAACTCTTTTGTCTGCCTTTGCCAGCCAAAAATTTAACTAGTTCTGAGAGTTGAAAGATTATCATCAGCCTCAAAAACATCCATTCTAAGGACAGAATGGGAGTCAAGAGGATGAATTTCTAAATAAGGAAAATGTGTCCCTGCCTTAACAAACATGTGAGTGACAAATCCACTGATGTTTACCCAAAAAAACAGATTATTTCCACATCTGAGAACATTATAGAAATGTGAACAATAGAAAAATGTATGTGGATAAAAGCTGAAACTAGAGCTACTGTTCTGATGAAAAAAAGAAGCCACTGAGAAGTGAATTCATTCTCTAAGAAACAAAAATAAGGAAGAAAGGAACTGGATTGTAAAGTGAGTCGGTTGGATGATTGTCGCGGCTCAAAAGAGAGGCCTGCGCCCTAATGCCCAACCTGGACCCTGCAAATACAGACTTATTGGTTAAAAGGGCCTTTGAGGGTATAATTAAGTTAAGGGTTCTGAGATGAGATCATCCTGGATTATCCAGGAAGGCTCTAAATCCAATCCCAAGTGTCCTTGTAACCCATAGAAGACAGAGGACAAAGCCCTGTAGAGACTGGGACAGAGTTGGAATGAGGTTTCCAGGAGCCACAGGAGCACCTAGAGCTCCCAGATGCTGGAAGACACGAGGAAAACATCTCCACTAGAGCCTCTGCAGGGAGTGGATCCTTGCCAACAACTTGACTTTGGACTTCTGGTCTCCAGAACAGGGAGAGTATAAATATCTGTGATTTTAAGCCACCTCATTTGCGGTTATTTATTGCAGAGCAATCACAGGAAGCTAACAGAGGTTAATAAGTAGTTTTTTTTTTTTTTTTTAGCTTAACTATATCCTAAGCATTACGTCAAGTGATTTTTTCTTTTCATAACACTTAGAGATAGGTAGCTGTGATTACCTCTGTATAATGGTGGAGAAAAGTGAAGTACAGTTTCTCCAGAGAAACTGGAGAGAGAGAGAGAAAGAGAGAGAGAGAGAAGAAGGAGGAGGGGGGGGAGGAGGAGGAGGAAAAGGAAAAAGAAAAAAGAGGAGGAGGAGGAAGAAGAGGAGGCCAGTGGAGAGGGAAAAAGATGGAGAAGAAGAAGGAGAAGAAGAAGGAGGAAGAGGAGAAGGAGAAAAAGAGGAAGAGGAAGAAGAAAAGGAAGGAGGAGGAGGGAGTGGAGGGGGCAGAGAAGAGGAAGGGAAGAAGAGGAGAGATTTTAAGGAATTGCTCCCATGATTGTGGGGACTAACAAGTCTGATTTCTGTAGGACAACTGGCAGGCTGCAGGGAGCAGGGGGAAAGCTCAGGTAGGGTTTCTATGTTGCTATTTTGAGGTAGAATCCCCTCTTCCTCAGGAAACCTCCGCCTTGTTATCAAGGACTTCAACTGATTAGATGAGGCCCACCCACAGTAGGGAGGGTCATCTGCACTATTCAGTCTAGTGATTCAAATGTCGATCACATCCAAAAATCACCTTCACAACAATATCTAGACTGATGTCTAACCAAACAACTTGGCATCATAGTCTCGCCAAGGTGAGGCATAAAATTAACTATCAGTTACAGAGACATGAAGTAACTTTCTCTAGGTTGCACAGCCAGGAAGTCCAGAGCCATATCTTGAAGCCAGTCAGCGCAGCTGCACTGAACCAGTCCATGTTGTGTTATGTATGAGCAAGTTGCCCTGTTTTCTGTCTTAGGGAAATCACATTTCAAACACCGGAGAGAAAAATCTAAAAAGAAACACTCACAAACATGAAACGTGAGCTAATCATGGACATACACAAGGTTAGAAGAAGCCCAAACAATTGGAAAGTGGTGACTGACAGCTCCCAGCCACTAATGAGCAACAGGTATCCAGAGTGTCAATTTCTTTCAATTAGGGAGCTATACGGTGGCAGAAGCCACACAGTGTCACAGAGGAGTGACAGATGGGCAGCTCGAATGCCGGGAAGGCTGTGGATAACATTTACTGCCTCCCTTCATAGGATTCATAAGGGATTTAATTACTGGGGTCTTTTCTCCTCCTTTCTACATTTCATGAATTAGACATTGACTTTCAGCAACCATTCTCAAATCTCCAACGATTCTCTGGCTAGAAAATCAGCTAAAAAAATATCTGTATTTATCATAAAAATAAATCTAGAGAACACTTGAGTCACCTCGTGGCTTATGTAAGGTAAACATTTAGGTATCTTTTAGCGGCATCATGTGTTTTAAAGGTGGTGTGATTATGTTCTAAATCTTCCCGGAGAGCCACAAACTCATATAATGAGGCCTGGAGAGACGGAAGGTAGTAGGTTTCTTAGTAACAAAAATTCCATCTAATAACTGAAAAGCAGAAGCCTCGGGAGTGTCTATTGGTTCATTAATATCATAGAAAACGAAGTGCTGGTTCAATCAGGAAAAAAAGCGTAAAGAAATGTTCTCGGCTAAGCTGAGCAGCACACACACACACACACACACACACACACACACACAAAGCGGATTCAGAACTAATCATCTTGGATCTAAATTGTATCTTCCTCTCACTGAGGGACTTTGTCATTTTATGGTGGACAGCGAGACACCGACAGAGTTGAAATCAGGGAAATGGGAGATGAGAAGGTAAGAGAGAGAGAGAGAAAGATTTTTTCTGTTTGTTTTGTTTATCTGGAGTTGCATGGCGCGTTGTTCTAAGAGCTTCATAGGCTCTATGTGCGCAGACTTTGTCAGGAACCCCAGGACCCAGAAAAGGCCGCCAGAAGCGTGCACGAGGCCGCCGCCCTCCCGGGAAGTTGTCTGGTACTTGAGAGCCCAGGACTTGTGGTCTGTGGGTCAAAGCCCCTCCTCCTTCTCGGCGCACCTGCCCCAAAGTCCGCAGGCAGCCCCTCAGAGGAGGGAGTCCGGGAGCAAACCCTCCGTGGAGGGGCTTCGGGGAGGAATGGGTGTCCTGTTGGGGACTTCCGGACCGAGGTGGATGAGGGGAGGCTCAGAGGCCCTGTCGGTGTGGGGAGCACTGCGACAGGGCCCCGGTGAGATGCGGTGGCCAAGGAAGGGGGCGGCGCCAGGTCGCTTCCAAGGGACCCAGGCCCGGTAGAATCAGCAGTTTTCGGCCTGCGGCACCCCCTCCCCACCTCAGATGAACTGCAGGTGTCCTGGGACTCAGGTCCCTACTGTGCCCCTTCTCCCTAAGAAGGGGGCAGCTCCGGGGGTTGTCCATGGGCCGGGAGCCTCCCCTCCGGCCTGGCACTCCGGGGCCTGGGCCCAGCAGGGCTGGAGGGCCTGGTCCAGGGCTGCAGGCACAGGCTCTGCCCCAGCGGCTCGCAGGCTGGGCATGTGCAGTGCAGGGAAGCAACCGCTCAGGTAAGGTCAGCTGGTCCTGCACCTGCACACCCGGAGGGACCAGCCCAGGAGTCTTCCCGGCTGTCCCGAGAAGGACTCCTGAGGCCAGGTCCTGGTCTTGGAAGGGGCCAACACAATTGATTCAGTAATGGAAAGAGTCCGGACTCGGGCGATAGCCATCTGGGACTATGCACACGTGGGAAGCAGGAGGAGGGGTGCGGGGTATGTCCTTCTCTAACTTCCCCAAGGCCAGGTGTCCACCATCCCCTCCCCTTCTAAGGGTGTCCTCACCCTCTGCTCTATCTTCTCCGAATAAGAAGAAATCATGAAGGAGAACTAGAGAAATTTCCCCAATCACAGGCAGCTTCGGGGTTCCCTGTCTCAAACCTGGAGAGAGGGAAAGGTTCCCCTCCTCATCAATACCACCCCCCCCCACACACACTCCTACACATCTCAGTACTCTATGACATTATTTAGAGCCTACAATAGAGTTTTAATTATGTGCATTTGGGAGTTTTAAAAATGCAATTTATAATTATGAGTTTTATTCTGTTTGTTTGCTTTATTTAAGTAGGATTTCAACACATGTTGGTGGCAGGTAACATGTCATAGCATCCAAGCCCTCCCAGCCCCTCCCAGCATCTGTTGTACACACTACAACACTAAGTTTTGGGGCAGGAAAACCCCATTTCACACCATTTCAATAAAGTCTGATGATGCAGTATTTCTTAAACTTTTCTATATTCCCTTAAAGAAATCCCATACCCATTTGTAGTCAGTCCCCATTTGCCCCTCCAGCAGCACCTCCAAACAGTAACCTGCTTCTGTCTTTGCAGCTTTGCGTTTTCTGGACATTCCATATAACCGGAACCGCAGAGTATATAACTTGCTGGATCTAGCTTCTTTCCATTAGCAGGATGTCTTCAAGGTTCACTCACGTCATAGCATGGGTATCCCATTGCTTTTTGTGGCTGAATATTTCATTGTGTGTATAAAACACCTTTTGTTTACCCATTTGTCAATCGATGGGTATTTGGGTTGTTCCTGTTTTAGGCTACGATGCATACAGCTGCTATGAACATCTGTGCATCTGTGGGGACCTGGGCTTTCGACTATCTTGCGTGCGTAACCAAGAGTGGCATTGGTCTGTTAGAACAAGCATACAGCTCCCGTGTATGTAGACGATTTGCTCAGGGCTCTGGTGGCTGTTGGCCTTCACTGGCTTGTGTCCATACCACTCCTGCTTCTGTCTTCATATGACCTTCTTCTCTTTATCTGTGTGTCTCTCCCTTATTAAGATATTGGTAGTAGAACTTGAGATTCATATGGATGATTAAGGATAATCTTATTGTCTTAAAACTGTTACCATAATCACATCTGCATAAACTTTGCTGAGTAAGTTAACACTTCACAGGTGGTGGAGATGAAACTTTAGAAACATCTCTGGGCTCTCTCCTCAGGACACCATAGAGTCTGTCAAGGAATGTGTCCATTCTTTCAGGTTATGCAATTTGTTGGAACGCAGTTATTCAAAGAACTTCCTTATAATCTTTTTAAAATTATTGAATGGTCAGTAGCAATGTCTCTTTATTCCTGAATTTAGAAATTTGAGTCTTTTTTTTCTTCACCAGTCGGTGAAAGCTTTGTCCATTTTGTTGATCCTTCCAAAAATGAGTTTTTGTTCTTATTGATTTTTTTCTATTTCCCATACTCCAGTTGACTCCCTTCTATTTTTATCCTTATTATTGCATTATTCATGTTTGCTTCAATTTACTTTGTTGAGTTTTAGTTTCTGAACTTTCGACTCTGGAATTCCATTTGGTTCTTCAACTGCCGCCCCTCCCCCCCACTTCTAATATTTCGCTGATGCTCTGTTTGGGAAGACTTTGTTCCTACCTTCTTTCTGTTCCTTATACGTAGCTTCATCTAGTTCTCTGAAGACAAAAATAGCTGATTTAAAGTCTTTGTCTAGTAAGTGCAACATCGGGGCTTCCTCAGGGACAATTTCTAGTTTCTTTTTATATTTCATAATTTATTGTTGAAAGCTGGACATTTCATTCATTCATTCATTTATTTACTTATCTGAGAGAGTTAGAGTAAATGGAGGGAAAGGGGCAGAGAGGGAGGGAGAAAAAGAGTCTTAAGCCTGACCCAGGGCTCGATCTTACGACCGGAAGATCATGACCCAAGCTGAAATGAAGAGTCGGATGCTTAACCTACTGAGCCACCCACCAGCCCCTGAAAACTGGACATTTTAAATAATACAATGTGGCAACTGTGAGGATCCGATCCCTCCCCTTCCCAGGGGTTTGTTGGTATTTTGGGTATTGCTTTTTGTCTGTTGACTGACTTTCCCAAACAATAGAAAAGTCCGTATCCTTTGTTGTCATAACTAAAGTCTCTGCCTGGTAAGCTCGGTGGCCACCTAATTATCCAACAGAAATTTCCTTATATGCCTTGAACAAGTGAGTCTCCCAGCCTTGCCGAAAAGCTCTGTGCGCGCATTGGGCCATGCTGCTTTATGTCCTCCGGCATCGGTTTACAGCTCTGTCTTGCCTTTAATTCCTGCTTGTGCAGAGCCCTAGGGCAGCCACAGGTAGGAGGGCATGGCTTTCTCCTTCACGTGCCTGCAGACAGCTCCTCCCATATATGTGGACTTCTTTTTTTTTTTTTTAAGATTTTATTTATTTATTTGACAGACAGAGATCACAAGTAGGCAGAGAGGCAGGCAGAGAGAGAGAGGAGGAAGCAGGCTCCCTGCTAAGCAGAGAGCCCTATGCGGGGCTCGATCCCAGGACCCTGAGATCATGACCTGAGCCAAAGGCAGAGGCTTTAACCCACTGAGCCACCCAGGTGCCCCATATGTGGGCTTCTTGTTCCCCAGTAATAGGTGAGAGCTTTTCAAAGTCCCCACGGGCATCTCATTCCATTTCACAATTTTTCCTTTTAAATTTTGGGTCAATGTCTTGTTTGTTCCAACTGGATCATCTCAGGCAGCTGCAGTGTGTAACAACTATTGCTGATTGTTGTCAAAACAAAACAAAACAAACAAAAAGATCCGGGGGGAGGGGGGAAGCGATTCATATTGACAGAACTCTTGGTCAGGAGTAGGTCTATGAGATGGGAGGTTCCAGGGAAGTGACAGACCAGATAACAATTCTATGGGATGGGGTTGGGGTGAGGGGGGCGCTCCCAGCCTGATCTGTCCTTTTCACTGGCTTCCAGAAGACTGTTTTTCCTTGCGGCCGTGCCTGCCAGGCTGTTGGTTTTCAAGGCTGTCATGAAGTTTCATGAAGCTGACAAGAGGGTGGTAGGGACACAGCAAGCTAAGTCGTTATGAATATCGCTGCTGTGACCACTACTCTGCTCTTTCCCAGAAGAAGTGCTCCTTGAATTTTTTTTCTAGAGTTTGCTTAATGTCTAGCATTTTGAAAGTGTTGGTTTCGGCCATTATTGCCAGTGTTTGTTGCTTATAGGGAGGAGCAGATTTTGGAGAGGCATTGATTGCCATTACAGAAGTGGATTTTACAACTGGTTTTTAAGATACAGGATGCATTAAATTGTTAGAATGCCGCCTTCCTGATGGATCTCCAGCCATAGACGAAGAGTAAAGAAGAAGAATCACTTGTACATAATATTTACCTTCTGAGCGGCAGCAAGTGAAAGGTCTATGGCCTGTATTAGCAGAGGTGCTATCACCTTTGAAAAACCTTGAAAATTTGCAAAAACATACAGCTCAATATTTTTCATCAGTTCTCACTGTCAGAATAAAAGTTTCTGTAATCATTTCTCCAATGCTTGTTTTCTTTTTTCCTTATCTGTGAAAAGAATTTTGTCAAAAACATTGTGAAATGTCTGAATTCTGGAGAAAGGAAGCTGACCTGTAATATTTTTATAAAATTTACAGAAAGTAGAAGGAGCCTTTATATCTACAGAGACACAGCTGCATTCTCATAGGGGAAATTTTTAAATGACACGAGCCATTATTCCTTTTAAGTTCAGCAGTTAGAAACTGAAGCGATATGCTTTCTGTGCTACAAAATATAGGTTTTGTTTAGAAAGCTTTATATATTTGTTTTTGATCAAAATGATAGGTATTTATTTTTTTCCTTACACGTATTGCATGACAATCCTTTGTGAGCAAAGCTCTTTCTGAAATAAATTATTATAGGCCTGTCAGAAAGATCAACACTAAAGCCAACTTACGAAAAAATTGGCTAATTTCAGAATTGAATCTAAAATTAAAACTTGGTTTTACCTCACTCCATTTACTGATTGGCCGAAAAGATGTACCTGCGATGGCAGGAGAGCTTTGAGGGTAGAAGTTCACCCGCTCCTAATGCCATACCTTGATTTGGTCGGCAAAGGGCAGGGCGGACACATTTCCCAGCAGAGAAGTGACCCTTGCCACATCTCTCGTGCTGAAACCTTGTCAGGTCACATCATTTCAACCGTTGTTTGCCCTGCTGCTTGTCATAGACCATGTCCCAAATTGTTATGTTTTGACAATGTGTAACAAAATGCCAGTATTGCGTCTTTGTTAGTCCCGCTGGAAGAAGTTCTAATGCACACAGAGCTTAGTGCTGTTTTTGCTGTAGTCATCTTAACTTGGAACCACTGTGTACTCTGCATGATTTATGAGAGTTGGTCACTCAGCTCTGAGTGTGAAGGTGATAGTTGCCTCTTAGATGACCGTGATAGATCTCAGAGAGGCTAGTGGTTGGTAAAATAGGAAAGAATATTCCAGAAGGAATGCTTATATTGGCAGGAGAGGGAAGGGGATATCTGACAATATAGATATCTTGATGAAGAGAAAGGACATTGTGCTCAATGTCATTTACCTTACCTTTGGCTCAAATTAAGGAGTCTCCTGCCTTCTTCTTCAGTTAAGGTCTCATAAAATAACACTTTCCTGTATGCAGAATTAAAGTGCACACAAAGACACATTCTCTCCTTTGCCTGAGGCATCTCTCTGTGGCTCCTGAGCTGTGTCTCCCCTGCTGCCTGTCCCTGACGCAGCCCTGACTGCCCATCTGGCCCCAACCAGCCTGCATCTTTGTGCTAAGTCACGGCTGTCTCTGATCTGGTCTGCCACACTATGACAGAGGCGACAAATCCATGTCTTTAGGAAGAACAAACTTTACTAAGACAGAAGGACAGGTCTGTGAACAGGTCTCCTAGGGAAAGTTCAGGTTATAAAGAAGGGGGATCTATTGGTGACAAAGATAGAAAATTCTCCAGTACACATATTGTCTTGTCTTTGGAAAAACAGTAATTCAGCCCTATAAGGAAAAAAAAAAAAAGACTTCAGAAATACTGTTTTAAACAGAAAGGGAATCATTGGTACTTAACAGATGCTCTTTTAAAGTCTTGGGGTGAAATAGAAAAAAGAACTCTCTAGAAGGAAAGAAGATGCAATGACAGTTGGGGTCCTCCCATGATCCTATACTAACAGACAGAAGCGTCTTCTCTGTCTTCACCAGGTATCCTGTTGTTCTCAGCCCTGGCTCAAACTAACCAAAATGTAATTTGTATTTACCTTTTTAAAAGGTACTGGTGACCCTGATATGTATACAGTTAGGGAAGATGAACAAAAGACAGGCTGTGTGTCCAGTGACCTGTCACAACTGAGAGGCCCCCAATGAAGGCAAAAACACCACAGAGGTGCCATTCTGCCCCATGAATCCCCCAGGGAACAGGCCACCCTCCAGGGGAACACTTGAGGAGCTCCTGTCCCCTCCTGGTGACAACATATCGGCAGTGTTTACAAATCTCAGGACGTTCCCACGTCCCTGCTGCCGATGTCTCCTAAGTAGAGAAAACCAGGGATGACCTTCACGTGTCCCCGGTTTTCAGCAGGAATTCAAACCCCAACTTAGCAAACCTTTCATTCATGATAATATCTTCTTTAATGAAACAAAAGCTTTGCTGGTTCTTTATCTTAATACAGAAAAACTCCACTTTCAAAAGATTCTTGCTATGTAGACAAACTATGTTCTCAAGTGTTTCCCCACCTCGGACGACTGTAACATAAAAGGACACCTTGAAATCCAGTCAAAGGGGTGCTCGCAGTATCAGTGACACCTAGCTGAGCTCCACAGAGCAGATGTTCCATTTTAACTCCCACTTTTATTACTAAAATCCGCAGGAGACATGACTGAGACTTGAGTAACCACATACAGAAATGTCTTCTCATAAATACCTACAATATTGTTTAAGCAATTTTGATCTTGATTTTTCCGAACCAAGAGTTATACAGCTGTCCGGTTCCTGAGAGAAATATTCCAGTTCAAATGAAAATGTGGCCAGGATAATAGAAATAGCCACCATGGAGAGCAATTTTTTTTTTTTTTTTTTTTTTTTTTTTTTGACAGACAGAGATCACAAGTAGGCAGAGAGGCAGGCAGAGAGAGAGGGAGAAGCAGGCTCCCCGCTGAGCAGAGAGCCTGATGCGGGGCTCGATCCCAGGACCCTGGGATCATGACCTGAGCCAAAGGCAGAGGCTTCAACCCACTGAGCCACCCAGGTGCCCCTGGAGAGCAATTTTTAAAACGAACATGTCCCAAAGTGATTGAACACTACTGTTTCCCTGGAAGCCAATATGATACTGTATTGTGGAGAGTTTATATTTATGGAGTCGTTAAGACATATACTGGCCCTTAAACATTGAGCTTAGGTCCAATTTATGGCCCAAACAAGATAACACATTCTATGCTGTGGTTGGTCCTAGAAGCTCTTTAACCCTGTAGTTCAGGGTTAGGGTTAGAGGCTACCAACAGGATTTGGGATGCAATGGACTCTGAGTTGTGGCTGATGGTAATTTATAGGTTCTTCCTATAAAAGAATGTTCAACTCTTGTGATTAGAGAATGTAGCTGGTATCTAAAGATGCAAGTGCTTTTCCAACCAGAAGTTCCTGGGCAGACAGTGGCAGCTTCAGGGCAGCCTGAATCCACGGGGCAACCCTGGCCACCATGGTTTTCTCTTGGGTGGTGTCCTTTCAACAATCCTTCCCTAAAGCCCTGAATCTGATGGCCATGCTTCCTCCAGAGCCATGTTTCCCTGGACAAGGAGCCCTGTCTTCAGAATTCCTCAGTCCACATTAGCCACAAGGAGATGACAAATTCTCCTACGTGTTTTATCTTGAGGGGGAAAGAAAACAAAACAGGATAATTCAGGGGCTTCTCTTTGTGAGCCCCCAGATTCTCCCCTGGACTGTCAAGCCTCATGTTTGCCGCTATGAGTCAGCACCCGCTCTCTGAACCAATTTCAGCTTTCACAGTGGAAGTGTCTGCCTTTTTAACAGCCCTCTGACCTCTTCCTGACTCATGGGTCTCCTTCCTCTGGCAGAAATGTATGTAGCCCTTCAAGAGTCGTAGGTATTTCAGACAGAAATACCAAGGTACTTGGTTAAAAACAATTTTCAGCTTTTCAATAGTTTTGAATTTCAATTGTTCTAAAACAACACACTAGAAACAAAAAGAGGGAATATGGGTGGAAAATTCCACACCTATTCTGATAATTTTTTTTTCCTAACACCTTCCTCAAAGAATTGGTGCTGACCCCTGCTCTTGGATATAAGGCCATAAAATAGTCCAATAGCTTTCACAACACTTCTCAGACTTCATAGTAGAATCAAAAACTTCCATATAAATTTTAAATTTCTGTAGTTTACCTGAAATTTACTATCTAATGAAAGAATGAACACAATAGGCTCTGGCTGTGTAAACCTGGGCAGGATGCCTAGCCTCTCTGTGCTGTTTCCTCATCTGTAGGCTGAGGGCAGCAAGAGTATTTGTCCTAGGGCCGAGATGCAGATTGAACCTATCATTGGACATGGAGGGAGCTGGGGAGACAAGGCAACCCACACGACTTCTTTAGTCTTGTCAAGATAAGCCCATCCCAGAACTCTGGGCTCCTATTCATGTCTCCTGATTGACTTCTAACTCACAAAACTGTGATGATTTATTCACCTTCCTGTCTCCTTTTTGTGACTCAGTTTCAAGAGAGCAGGAACTATGACTTTCTCCCCTTTTGTTCCAATGTATGTTGCTGGAGACATGTTCAGCAAATGGTCATCAAATCGGGAATGAATGGACAGATAGAGAAGTGTCTCCCAATAAAAACTCTCAGTCTTCCATAACTGACAACAAACTCAGGGACTTAGCAAGTAAAATCTTCCCCAATCTGTCTTGCAGCTCCCTCAAAGGCCAGCTTCCTCTAGCAATACCTAGTAGTACTTAGTCTTGAGCCCAGCTGAACTGCTCTGGGCTCCCCAAACATGCCTTGAGTACTTCTGTTTTTGATTATTCTTTCTTGTCCATGATCACACAGCTTCATCTAAAGCAGTCACTTAGATTTAGTAAAATACACCTGGACATTTCCCTTAGGAGTGATTAACTATATTTTCAAGATTAAAGAAAAGTCTAGATGCAATTTTTAAAATGTTGATTGTTTTTTCTGCTGTGCAGAAGCTTTTTAATTTGACCTAGTCCCAGTTGTCTATTTTTGCTTTTGTTGCCTGTGTTTTGGTGTCATATCCATGAGATCATTACTGAGACCAATGTCATGAATGCTTTCCCTTATGTTTTCTTTAGGATCTTTATAGTCTTCAACAACCAAGGTCTTGAACAATCAAAATCACAGAAGATATCACCTCATAAATTTAGGACAGCTATTATCAAAAAAACAGAAAACACTGATGTTGACAAGGATGTGGAGAATTTGGAACCCTTATACACTGTTGGTGGGAAGGCAAATGGCACAACCACTTTGGTAAATAGTGTGGATATTCCTCAAAAAATTAGAAAGAGAACCTCAACATGACCCTGCAATCCTATGTCAAAGTACTTAACCAAAAAAAATTAAAATCAGGATTCATTACAGCAGTACTCATAATAGCCAAGAAAGGGAAACACCTAAATGTCCTTAAACAGATGAATGGATAAAGAAAATGCAGTTCGTGCATATGTGAGATAATAGAAAATACATATATTGGTCTCTGCCCCCTCCTAAAACCCCTCTGAATTCTTTTTTATTTTTTTAAGAGTTATTTATTTATTTGAGGGAGACAGAAAGAGAAAGAGAGAGACAGAGAAGAGAGAGAGGGAGCAGAGGAGAGACAGAGGGAGACAGAAAGAGAAAGAATCCCAAATAGATTCCTCACGGAGTGCAGAGCACAATGTGGGGTTCCAACCCCTGACCCTGAGATCATGAACTGAGCTGAAATCAAGAGTCAAATGCTCAACTGACTGAGCCACCCAGGTGTTCCAAACCCTTGTGAATTTTTAAGTGATCATAATAGTAAAAGCATCTTTTGGTTTAATGAGGTGACTCTGGGTAGGCTTCTGGATGCCTTCCAGATTGGGGTAGGTCACAAGAAAGATCAAACCATGATTAGAAGTTTAGCATTTTCAGTTCCACCCCTACTTCTCTAAAGAGGACAGAATGGCTAGAGATGGAGGTCACAACTGATCATGCTTACATATGGAATCCTCCATAAAATTCCAATAGTAGGGGATTTGGAGAGCTTCTAGATGGTGAACACATCCACACTGGGACAGTAATACACCCCAGTTCCATGGGGACAGAAGTTCCCACAACTGGTACCCTCCCAGACTCCCCCTGTGTATTTCTTCCTCTGGCTGTTCATCTGTAACCTTTCTCATATCCTTTAATAAACTGGCAGGAGTAAGTAAGTGAATTCCCTGAATTCTGTGAGTGGCCCTAACAAATTAATTAAACCTGAAGAAGAAATCATGGGACCCTCCTAATTGTAGCCAAATCCTACCGAAGCTGCATGCAACCTGGGGACGTGCCACTTGCACGTCTGAAGGTGGGTGAGAGCCATCTCTAGGGATCGAGCCCTTCACCTGTGGATATAACAGTATCTTGACAGAGACAGTGACAGGAATGAGTTAAATTGTAAGATACTTAGCTGGTATCCCAGAGAATTGCCTGTTGTGGGGAAAACCTCTATACCTTTGGTGACCAGAAGTGATGTATCTTGGGTGAACAGTAAAGGACACACAGAAGGAAAAGACAGGAGGAAAGAACTGGGTTTTTCCAACTCAGATGGGAAGAAGATAGTTTTGTTTGTTTTTTTTTTTTAATAATACAACATACAATGGAATATTATTCAGTCTTTACAAAAGGAAATTCTGCATGATGTGCTAACACAGATGAACTTTGAGGACATTACATTAAGTGAAATAAGCCAGTTATAGAAAGGAAATACTGCATGATTCCACTTACATAAGGTACTAACATAGTCAAATTCATAGAATCAAGGAAGGGAATGACAGTTGGCAAAGATGGGAGGAGAGGGAAAGGGGCAATTAGTAATTCACAGGCATAAAATTTCAGTTAAGCGAGATGAATACACTGTAGAGCTCTGTCTTACAGCATTGTGTCTATAGTCAACAATACTATAGTATACACTTGGAAATTTGTTAAGAGAACGGACCGTAAGTTATGGGTTCTCACCATAATAAAACAAAATAAAATGTGATTTTTCAAAAAGTGTTTTGGAAGTCCACCCTGAATGTGAAGATGTTTTAAGAATGTCTTCATCAATTTACTTTACTTCAATTATATTTTCCTTTTTAATTAACTGGTAAGAATAATGTATGACAAAAATCAATCAATCAAATGTGTTCTTTTATATATTTTATTTTATTTTTTAAAATATTTGTTTATTTATTTTGGAGGGGGAGGGGCAGAGGGAGAGAGAATCTCTAGCAGACTCCCTCCTGAGCAGGGGCTCAATCTCATGACCCTGAGATCGTGAACTGAGCCAAAATCAAGAGTCAGTCTCTCAACAGAGTAAGCCACCCAGGTGTCCCTAATGTGTTCTTTTAATAAAATGAAGATTTAAGGAAAAACAAACAAACAAAGTTGTAATCAAATTCTTTTTTTTTAGTGTGTTTTTTTTAAGATTTTATTTATTTATTTGACAGACAGAGATCATAAGTAGGCAGAGAGAGAGAGAGGAGGAAGCAGGCTCTCCGCTGAGCAGAGAGCCCGATGTGGGACTTGATCCCAGGAGCCTGGGATCATGACCCAAGCCGAAGGCAGAGGCTTTAACCCACTGAGCCACCCAGGTGCCCCTGTAATCAAATTTTTGACAAGATTTCTTGAATAGGTTCTTGAACGGGACCCTGTATTTAAGGGCAGGCACTGAGGACTCCATCTTGGTTGTTCCACTGGTATGCCAGGATATGACTAGAAATGGCAATGGAGGAGAAAAAATAAACTTCAGAAATTAAATAATATCTTTACTCTAAACACAGAACACATCTCTATTTCCATCCCCCTTTCTCTGTCCAGCTCTTCCTAATCTAATTACTTACCTTCCTGTTTGGAAATAAAATCTGATTCTCGAATGCTCTTGTCTGGTTGTTATTGCTCAGTCCCGAAGAGTTCACATACATTTGGGTCTAAAAAAGTCTGTTTCATGCCCTAAGTCTTTATGGGATCCTGAAAAAACAAATCTTCCCATTCGTGCACTGACTGAGACATTTTGCCATATCCTTATGGAATTAGAGTCCCTTCCTGTAATCTGAGATATTAATCTATAATCAACCCCAGAGCTATTCCACAACTGTATCAGAAGTAAAACAGAGACAAATTGGCCAGGATATCAGTGAATCCATTAGGACCATTTAGGAATCTAATAAGTTTATACTGATTATCCTATATTCTTTTTATTTCCAATAGTTTCCATTGGGAACTGGTACATTTTAAGTAAACTATTAGAACTTAGTAGACATCCTGCTTTATAGTAGGCCTCAAAACAAATTCTTGAATGAATGAATACAAGTCAAGAGAAAAATTACCACTTAAAATTCCAAAAGACAACTTTTAAAGACAAATATAGAACTTTCCAAGCATCCTACATCACCCTTTAGAGTTATATTCATAGAATTTCTTTTTGTTTGTTGGAAAACTAAAAATAAATAAAATCCTTTATTTCACTTCAAATATTCACATATAAACTGATGAATTTCATCAGAATTGCCCACTGTCCCAATACCAGAGCCTGTGGTAGCAGAAGCTCTTCATAACATCAAAGAAAGTACAGAATTAATTATTGCTTGTCAAAAAAAAAAAAAAAAAAAAGACAGCTTTTGGGAAAGAAAGGACATGTAGCAGCCTTCCCATTTTAGAAAATCCTGGAACCACTTTAAAGGGAAAACAGCTCACGCTCACAAGCTTGATGAACAAACTAGAGTCACATTTTCTTTTCACAGTTCATTTATCCGGAGGTCAGGTTAAATGGTTAATTGACTCTGAACAATGAAGTTATCATACACGAAACACCCAGGATTTTTAAGAATTCTAAGTATTTATTGATTACAAATTACTCCAAAGGTCAGAAAGAGAGTATAATTCAGATGTGATTAAATTTAAAAACCTGAAGAAAGGAATCTATACTTTTCTTTCCATGGCCCAAAGCAAGAAAACCACCAACTAGTTACAACCCAACAGTCAGTGAGGCTGTTTTCAATGTTTGTAGCTTGTGTTGTTTAAAATTCAGTTTGGCTTCTACTTAATTTATTTTATTTTATCCAAAACATCTGTATGATTTAAAAATTGGTTGTTTTTGAGACAATGAACAACTGTTTAGAGAATCTTTCTTAATGTGCAAAAAACAGCCATATGATCAAAATGTTGTGGGAATTTGAAAAAGAACGAAAAAATAAAAGATGCTGGGCTTCCACTCCTCCCACCTGCAGTAAGGAAGCAGCCTTGAGCATTATTGCCCATTACTGCTTTGTTTTGAGGTGCACATGCCCAAGTCACTTTCCTGCACACTACTTTTGCTATTTTCCAGTTTATTCCTTTCCTTCCTTAACTTTTCAGTGATTTCTTGCTTTCTGTGGCTAATCTTAATTTTCTATGTTTAGGAAATGTAGAAAACATAGTTGACAGAAAAAAATAGGTATGGGGACTCATCTCATCTCTGTTATTTTTTTAATTTTTAAAAAGATTTTATTTATTTATTTATTTAGAGAGAGAGCATGTGTGTGTGAGCAGGGGAGGGTCAGAGAGAGGGGGAGAGAGAGAATCTCAAGCAGACTGCCTGATGAGCAGGGAACCTGACCCGAGGCTCGATCTCACAGCCCTGGGATCATGACCTGAGCCAAAACTGAGAGTCAGAGCTCAACTGACTTAGCCCCCAGGCTCTCCATCATCTCTGTTGCCTGAAATGAAAACTCCATAGATAAGCACAAAGCAATTGCAAAGGTAGAGCTGATTGTGATTCTCGTTTCTCCAGCTTATTCTTACTCAAGCATTTCTGAATTCCAAAAGTTGGACAAAAGTGTAAACTTGAAATCCAGAAGATAAAAAAGAGATCAACCAGATTAGGAAAATGTAAAGAAGTATTAGAGTAATATGATGGTAAGCGACATTCATATCAAATGTGTCCATCTTTAAGTTCTAATTAGTTCTGAATGTATTTCAAGGTTATAGTGATCAAATATGAACAGATTAGTTAAACATTCTAAAAGTGTTTTGTGTCAAACAATTTAATATGCAGGTTGTAAAATCATTGTCCATGTTGTTGATTTTCTTAGCAAACGGCTTAGAAGATATGATGGTTATCGAGATGACAAATTCCATTCTCTGCTTCATGTTGAGAAACTGAGTGGCTGGTTTTGAGAGCAGATCTAGTGAACCGGTCTCCTGGCTCCACAAAGGACCAATGACTGGGAGCCTTGGTCAACGGAACTGTGCTTTCTCATAACACAGAGGCTGGAACTCTGAAATGGAGCTATCCACTGGTTTGTTTCTTCTGAGACCTCTCTAGGTGGCATGGAGATGGCCATCTTCTCCCTCAGCTTCATGTCACCTTCCCTCTGTGCCTGTCTGGGTCCTAATATGTTCTTGTAAAAGCACCTGTCATACTGGATTAGGACCCACCCTCATGGCCTCATCTAACTTAATTACCTCTTTAAAGCCCCTAATTCCAAATCCAGTCTGAGATACTAAGGACTTAGGACTTCACCATGTGGGGTGGGGGTGGGGACACAATTCAGCCCATAACATCTAGTAACATAAGAAAGTCTAAAATTCTCAGTACATTTATTTCCATTATTTATGTCACTGGTTGTATGGATATCTGAAAAATTAATCCACTCATTTGTATGATACAAATAAAACTCAACTTCTCAGTAAATTACTACTAAAAGAATATATCCACACAGAACTACAATCTCTGTGAAGGGGCTATGCCACTTTTCCCACGAATTTTCATAAGAATATTGGCAAGTGTTCAAGGATGGAATTTGTTTCTGGAAACGTCAGAAAATTGGTGGCACCAATCATGCTGTCTTTTGATTACTATTTTTAAGAGCAGGATCATATGACTTACTGATACCTTCTTAATTCAGTGAGGGAGACAGCGTAGGAAACAGCAGCATACCACTCTCACTGGACTCACTAGAAACACCACAAACATGAGGCCAGTGTTTCCCAAACATGGAACGTATATGGAGTGCTTCAAGAATTGTTATTTTAACCAAACATAAAGAAAGACTAAATTTCTGTAAAAACATAAACAGAATACATTATGGAAGGAAATATTTCCCACTGGTTTAATTCAGCATAATAATTGAAAAGTCAGGGAACTACCACACACTCCCTATAATCATATGCATGCCTGAAGAAGCAGCTGATTTATCCCATATTTTATGTTACACAGATGATTACGTTTATTTGGTAAATTTCTTCAGGCTTTATATTTAAATATATATTTTTTTTCATAAAGAGGGAAACACAGAATAGGAGCCTGTGGTTGTGTCTATAGTTCTGTGTGTGGTTAGAAAGGAAAAAAAAAAAATCATTTCCTCAAAGCTAAGAAGAAAGCACTATAGATTTCGTTGGCCTTATTTGCCCTAGAAATCAACTGCAAGTCCGTGCAATAATCCATTCTGAGATTGACGGTCTGGCTCTCTGAAGAGGGCACTGCTCAGAAATGCCCAAACAGGGTACCCTGGAGCCTCTCCACACCGAGTTTTTAGGCTCCTGGGTACATGAGAGCCAACACAAAATTTCAGAACCCACACGTGCACACACAGATAGAATTATTATGTATCCTTTGAAGGAAAGATCAGGTTAATGTTCAGGTTTTGCACCCGTGTTCCCATGACAAACAGCCTCTGGACTGTGCCCAGCCCCGTGTCCCCATGGACTCAGTACTCTCGCTGCCCGCTCCCCACCCCCCCCCCCAGGGACAGACTCACTCACGGCAACAGTACCAGCCCATTACTAGAGAGCTCTGGTTTAATCATGACGGGCACCATCTCCGTGTGCTTTTACCTTTTTCTTTGGATTACTTTCCTTATGGCTGCTATAATGAATGAACACAAACTTGGGAGTGGAAAACAAGATAAATGTATTTTCTCATGATTTTGGAGGCCAAAGTTCTGCAGTGGGTCTCACTGAACTAACATCAAGGTGTCTGCTGGGCTGGATTCTCCCTGGGGGTTCTAAGGAAGGACCCACTTCCTTTCTCTTATGGGCAGTCGAGGCTGCCCACATTCCATGTCTTGTATCCCCTTCCTCCACTTCCAAAGCCTGAGCTAGTGTGTCATGTCCACTTCACTGTCCCATCTCTGTCCCTCTAACTCCTGTTCTGCCTTCCTCTTCAGCTTTCAAAGGCCTGAGTTTACTAAAATAATCCAGGACAATTTTATTTTAATCTATTTTAAGGTTTAAGCCTATTAGCAACCTTATTTTGATTGCAACTATAGTTTTCTTTTGCTATGTAATATATCATGTTCACCAATTCTGGGCATTGTGACATGGAGTTTTGTTTTGTTTTGTTTTTTAAGATTTTGTTATTTACTTGGGGGAGACAGAGCAAGAGCGCAGGAGAAGGGGAGGCCCAAAGGGAGAAGCAGACTTCCCGCTGAGCAGAGAGCCAGGTACGGGGCTTGATCCCAGGACCCTAAGATCATGACCTGAGCTGAAGGAAGATGTTTAACAACTGAGCCACCGAGGTGCCCAATGACATGGAGATCTTCAAGGCAAAGGGCATTATTCTACCTATGTCACTAATTTTCTTTCATTGAAAATAAATCTATTTGCCAATGACTATCATAAATGCTAATTAATATATTCAATAAACAAATAAGGTCTGGAAAAAATAGATTCTGTGAAGTAACTGAACTGTGAAGTACACTGAGTGGGGTGCTTCCCAATCCAGGGAGAAGGGAATAATATTGACACCTAGAGAAGCGGAAAAGTGGACCTGTGAGGTACAGAGCTCTTCCCATTCTCTCTCTCTGTCTCTCTCTCTCTCTCTCTCTGTGAGATTGGGGAGTGCCCCTCAGGCACAGGAAGAAGTATCCACTTTCAATGGCAAATAGTGTTTTACAGGAAAAACAAAATGCATAGAGATGATGACTAAGCAGAGCAGGAACAGATGAAGCAGGAAAATTTCCCACAAATAGAGTCAAAATGAGTTCTACTGAGTTCTTCAAATCTTCTTTGATATAACAAGAAAATTAGGACTCCAAGATGTTACAGCAAAAACCAAAGTTTATGTGTTGTGATTGATTACAAAATAAATGTAGAAGCAGTGTTACTTATTTCCCTAGAAAAAGAAAACACAAGAAAGTTGGAAGTGGTGGTTTGGCTTCCTCTGACTTTCCTTACATGCCAAACCTCCAGTGATGTTCTTATGAAAATGCTACAGTGGAAAGCAAAAGGAAGTTTCTCAATGAAACACAAGGGCGTGAATTCGTTGTGAATAAATGCAGGGCTTTCCTTGAAACCAAATCTTCCCGAGTCACTGGCCCTTCTGCCCAGGACCCCGAGGGTTGATGCTGAGGCTCCTGGAATGAACAAACCGTGACAGCAACCCCTGCTCCAGGTTCTCCCAAGGAAGGAAAAAATTAGCTTGTTGCAGCCTGGGTTGGTCACAGGAGTGGGAGAAGGAACTCTTCCCAAGCCTGCGAAGGCGGTTTTGACAAGTGAAGTCAGAGGTCCTAAGTTTCCACAAACAGCCTCCCAACTTCTCAGATCTCTTTCCTCCCCTAAATATTAGGATAATAATAAATCTGCTCTGTGTCTGCCTGCCCCTGGACTCAAATGAGAACAGGCAAGTCAGAAAAAGTGAGAGACACTGTGTTAAGGTTTCTACAGAAACAAGACCCATTAGATAGATAGATAGATAGATAGATAGATAGATAGATAGATAGATAGACAGAGGAAGAGATTGATTATAGGAACTGGTTAACATGGTTACGGAAGCTATGATGTCCCATGATCTACTGCCTGGAAGCTGGAGAACCAGGAAAAGTAGTGTCATTCAGTTCAAGTCCAAAAGCCTAAGCACAAGGGGAACCAATAATAGTACAAGTCCCCGTGGAGCCCATTGGCCTGAGAATCAGAGGCTGGATGGTGTAAGTCCTGGTCAGAGTCTGAAGGCTGAAGACCCAAGAGCACTGATGTCAGGGGGGCAGGAGAAGATGAACATTCTTGCTCAACAGAAAGAGTGAATTCACCGTTCCTCCCACCATGTTTTCTGTCAGGCTCTCAATGAATTGGATGACACCCACCCCCCCCGGTAAGGGTGATCTTCTTTACTCAGTCTCCTGGTTCAGATGCTTAGCTCCTCCTGAATCCCCCTCACAGATGCACCCAGAAACCATGTTTCACCAGCGCTCTGGAGCATCCTTATGCCCAATCGAACTGACACATAATTAACTACCACAGAATGCAGAGTGTGTATACAGATGTTGCTGTTGATTTAGAAATGATGCACACCTTCTGGTAGGTAAGACGATTCTGTAGGAATGTCAAGGTGAACTTCCACCTCATCGCTAGCATCCTGTTTGTGTGGAACACAAGACACATTTCTTAATGCATCAGGACTTTAGATAAGAAAGATTTTCTGTGCAAGGAAAGGACATTTCCCACCCTTCAGTTTCAATCTTCCCACATGTACATGCTAGTGGCATGCACTGTTCCCTAATTACCAAAAAACCAACTTTACATGTCCTGGTCTGTGGTAGCAGCCCCGAAGAACAATAAGGGGAGATGAATTTTTATCAGCAAGGAGAGCAGGGGCTCAGTATCCATTACAGCATCATTACATATATTTTCTCTAAACATTAAATATTTTGCAGGTAATTAGTAGCTGTGAAAATGTGAAAAATGTCAGCACACACCATACAATACTAAAAAGAGAGTATGTACACACATAAAATCATGATTTCCAGTACCTAGCACTAGCTTAAAGAAATAAATATGAGAAAGTAGTCATAATTATAAATCCAAGAATGCCTTATACCCTCAAACTTCCTAAACCATAAAAATGTGATTAATTATTCATTTTCCTCACTGCCTAAAACCTTTAAAAATCTAGCCTTGTTTTCCAGAAGATGGATGTTTTGGGCGGTGAACTTGGTTCAGGTAAACGAATCCCTCATGACTCCTCTTCATATTTCATTTATATTTCAGTTGCCACGGACACTTTCCCCTTTCAATAACCCATGAAAATTAATTATTGGGTCCCCAAAATCACAGGCTTGAGTTTATAGTCTGGGCCTAGACTAATACTCTCCAGTGATGCCTAGTGTCCCTTGAATTCTCACTGTGCCCAAAGACAAGTGATTTCTTTTTGATTGTCCTCCCATTTCTCTGACAAGAAATGCCTTCATAAATTAATCCAAACTCCCCTTCACAGTCCATCACAAAAATGCCAAAAAACCCAATATCCTTTTGGGGTCCCCAGTCAATGGTTTGGGAATTAAAATAAAACCAAACAATATAAAACATAAAACAGGAAATTCTTCAAGTCTGGGACTAATTCTGTATTTGGTATTAAATTTCCTTTTTTCAGGTTGTCATAGAATATGTTTTTGAATCTCATTGTGCTCTGATATGAGCCTTGTTAAATTTCGGATTCCTTTTTCAACCATGACTTATCACTGGTGTCTCCTCCCCCTTGGTGGGGAGTAGAGGATGAGGGGTATGGGGGGGCACTTGAAGGGGTGTTTCCCTGAGTGGGACTCATCGAGTGCCTGTTGAATTCAAGTGTTGGGAGTGCAGGGGATCAGATGGGCAGAGGACAATGCAGTCATCAGAACATGGAGAGGGACATATGCCTCCTAAAGGAATGAAACTTTGGGTCCATCTTCACAAGTAAAGCTGGCCTTGTTTGTGTTTTTGTTTCCCCACCCACTATGGTCCATATCTATGCTGGCACACGGGTGTATTACAATTAAGGGAACTGTCCAGCTGATTTATGATCTGAGAGTCATTTTGCCATAATTCAGTGAATCATTGACAAGAACGCTGGTGCCTTGTCTGTCATTGGTTTGTTTGTTCTTAGACATTCTTCACAATCTTAGCAAACATGCATTTTAAGTCAAAATTGTGAAAGGGCTGTAATGACTCCAAATGTAATACACAACTACAACACAGTTCATGACACGAACCCACAGAGCTAGCTAGCCGCCATGCTGATCCATGAGTCAAAGCTAGTAGCAGAGACAGTGGCTTGGAACTCACAGGTACAATTCATCTTTCTACGTCAGAGAGAATGCAGCTAGCCCTCCCTCAAGAGAATAAGTCATTTGTCCAAAGCATTAGTGTAAAGAGTTGATGGCAAAGTTGTTATAGATGGATGGAGTAAGGGGTATTCAGTTTAAAACTGAACTCCATTTGACAAATTCTTGTTTCTGTCTTAGTGTGGTCTCTTCACAATGAGAAGCTTGGTTGAGGTTTGAGGTGTACATTGGAATTATGAGTCAACACCTATGAAGAGAATGGAGAAGTAGCAGGGTTGGCTGGAAGGAGAGGTGGAATGTCTTGGCCGATCAATGAAGCCTCAGTCAGTCTGGTGAGGAACTCTGGTGTAAGTAGTGCTTATCAGGCCAAAATGACAGGCCATCATACACCTGCCTTGTTCAGTTTCCAGAGCTGCACACAAAGGCAGACACAGATTGAAGTTGCTCTCTGTAGCTGAGGCATATCCTGAAGGAGCTGACTCCAGGTCACTCTATACACAGTCTTTGCAGTGAAGCAGTGAGCCCTTCCTTGAAGGAGATCTAGGAAGTTATAGTAGTCAGTGTTCTCCAGAAAAACAAAAGCAATAGGATACATATTTATGCTAGGACATACACACACACAATCTTAAGTGTGGGTTGGCAGACTGGAGACCCAGGAGAACCCACGGTGCAGATAAAGTCTGGAGATGCTTGTCTTTTATGTTCTATTCAGGTCTTCAACTGAGTGAGTGAGACCTGAGATTATTACGTTATGGAGAACAATTTGCTTTCTCCAAAGTTCATCTATTTATATGTTTATCTCCTTCAAATACACTCCAAATGGACACATAAAATTATCAAAAAGATGCATCTCTCTGTTGATGACAAGGCCAACCCAGATCTGAGATGGGCTTTTTATGTTATCTGTAAAGACACTGCCCTTCTCCTTGCAGTCCCAAGCATTATTTTGTCCCTGACTCCAGCAGATCAGCAGCTGGGGCCACCAGGCACTTTCCCTTGAGTGCATACACTAAAGCCAATAAATGTCCTGAGAAAACAGTAAGAAATGATAAGCCAAAGAACTCCTTAATTTTAGAAAAGGGAGATGAAAAGCATAACTTGATCTCACTCCATTCCAAGTGGCAGATAAATAAAGAATTAACGCATTCTGTTACATATAATAGTCAACTTCAGTTTTCCATTGGGATGACTTAGGTCTGTTTGTCATCTGGATGTGTCTGTATGGGGAAGTCATGAACCTGAGAAGCCAATCATAAATAAAGAGAGATCCTGAGAAAATGTTTTAAAGCCATGACCAATGGGTCATTGAAGGAGATCTATCCTTGAGTAACTCTGATGTAGGAAACAGTAGAAATAATAGTGAGGCAAAAGGATAGAAAAGTAGGTAAAAAAATAGTGTCCTCATATGGATCCACACTTGGTTTGATGATAGTTTGTTAACAAAGGTTTTAAGATATTCAGTGAGGAAAGGTAAGTTTTTTTTTTTTTAATTAGTAGCAGCAAAAAAAAAAAAAAAAAGTGGTCTCAGTATTTCCAGCTTGTTCAGGGCTATGCTTTCTGCTGTTTCCATTACCTATAGTCAACCGTTCTCCCCACACCTGGCGGGGGGGAAGGGGGCTGATTGATGATACTCCTGCTGATGTAGCGTCAGAGGGTCAATAGTAGCCTCACACCACATCACAGTGCCTATGTTACTCACCTCACATCACCTCATCACACAGGCATCTTATCATCTCATATCATCACCAGAAGAAGAATGTACAGTACGGCAAGATATTTTCAGAGAGAAACCACATTCACAAAACTTTTATGGCAGTATATTGTTATCATTGTTCTGTTTTATTATGAGATATTGTTGAATCTCTTACTGTGCCTAATTTATAAATTAACTTTTATCATAGTTATTTATATATAAGAAAAAAATGTGGTATATATAGGGTTCAGTACTGTCCATGGTTCCAGGCACTCATTGGGGGTCCTGAAACATATCCCCCACAAATAAAGGGGACACTACTATACTTATATGGACAAACTTTACCTCACATGATATATATGAGAATTAACTCAAGTTGGATCAGATACCTAAAGGGAAGAGCTAGAAGTTAAAAGCTTTTTGAAGAGAACATAAAAGAAAGTTTCTGCAACAGAGGACTGGACAAAAGTTTCTTGGAAAGTCTGCAAAAAGCACTAGTTGTGAGCTTTTTTTAAAAAGACAAATTGGTGCTCATCAAAACTTAATACTGGCCATTGCTCATTTTTCTAGCTGTCTGGTCCCTCAGTGTTCATGGGTCCAGCTCCATGTGATTCTCCTCCATGAGTTTTCTCCTATTGCTTCACCTTTCTCTGTCACTTCTCAGACCTGGTTCCTTGCCAAGCTATTGAATGGATTAATGTTCTGATCAAGGAAAAGTCCTTGGAAAGAGACTGACAATTGGTGTACAAATCACAACATATAAACTTCGAACTTTATATCCAAGGGCAATTTGACTTTAGATTGTCACCCAGAAGAAGATACCAATACATCTCATTTAAGCACCTCACAAAATACCGAGACACTTCCCATAGGTCTCAGAAAATACAAATCACATACCTTTTTTTTTTTAAAGATTTTATTTATTTATTTGACACAGAGAGAAATCACAAGTAGGCAGAGAGGCAGGCAGAGAGAGAGGGGGAAGCAGGCTTCCCGCTGAGCAGAGAGCCCTATCCGGGGCTCAATCCCAGGATCCTGAGATCATGACCTGAGCTGAAGGCAGAGGCTTAGCCCACTGAGCCACCCGGGTTCCCTAACAAATTGCGCATCTTGACATGTGGATATTTCAACTTACAAACACTCTGTCCTAGAAAGGACAGCACCGTAGGCTCCAAATCGTCACGTAGTTGAGTCAAGATTGTGAAAATTATTCATGAACTTGCATGTGGGGTCTAATAGGCATCTGGAATGCATGCTGCCAGCACATTCCTTTTGATCATACTCCAAAGGCAGGATCCCATCCCAGGGAGGTCAATGTCAGGTCACTGCCAGCTCTCCCTGCACGGGCTCACAAACCGTCAGCCTGCCTCAGTGCCTTCTGCCCAGGTGGAGCTCCGAGGAACCCAGACAAAACAAGCCAGTAATGAGCACCATCAAGACGTGGGTCAAACATTTGGTCAAAATGTCAAACTTGTGAACTTCAGCATATTGGTGACATAGACAAAGCACTTTGGTTGGTATGACAGGCAGCAAAATGCAATGACAAAGAGCAGTGACCTGCTATTTGCATAGGCAAGAGGAAAAACCATTTAATTATATGAGTAGTGGGATTAAAAATTCAGGTGATATGGATGGGGGGTGTAAATTGGAACTCACAAACCAACTTTATTTCACTTTGCTGGAAATGAATTAAGTCTGCTCTTCATTGACAAAAGCTGATATTTTGTTGTCACTGTGAACTAAAACATTGTCAGTAAAATCATCAAAGGAAAGAGAATTTTTGTCTGGCCTCTTTTCCATCTGTCAGTAGGTTCAGCATTTGAAGAAAAGATCTCTCCTCAGAGAAACACCTACCTCCGCAGGACAATGTTTTCAGACTAAAGGGAAAGAAGTTCTAGGGTCTCAGCTTATCAGTTGAGACCCAAATATTGCTTGGAGCATCCACGGCAAATGGGAGGCAAAGTGAAGACAACTGCCAGGTCTGACATACGTGCCAGATCCCAATCCTGTGCCTTGTGGAGGTTTCACTGTCCTCGCACTGAGAGCCTGAATGAATACACAGCCAGACAACAGCCAGAACATACACAAAGATGGAACTCTGAGCCACAATCGGCTGCCATGAGCCCAGGAAACCAACCCACGATCTGTGTAACCAGCCCAGGAAGCCAGCTTGCTCTCTGTAAGTCGGACATTAGGAAGTCAGACCACTACCTCTAGTAATAATCCAGGAAAACAAACAATAACTCCCATAACAATAGGCCCCACGTGGCCAGGACTTGATTAGTAGTTGACAGTTTCACTAATTTTTGTCCCTACTTCCAACTTAAGAAAAAACAGAGGAAGCCAGAGGAAGCCTCACCTGTTATGTGGGATGCCCCAGTTCTAGTTAGTTAACCCTTCTCCAGCTTCAGCTTCCAGTCAGGGACCACCTGCAGCCTGGCCTGCTGAGCACTATAAAACACTCTGTCAGACACATGTGATGGTGATGGACCCCCTTGTTGTAGCAAGCTCTGAATAACCAGCCCTGTGCATTCTCACTGGGTGGTCTTTGTTCCCACAGCTCTGTCCCTGGCTGCCCAGAACTCCTTGCTTCATTCAGGAGAACCCATCAAAGGCCAGTCCTCCTAATACCTCTGGCCACACACGTCTGATCCACTTAAGTTTGCCTGTCCTCGTGACCTGCTTCTTGGCACTTGAATGGGAACCAGATAGTCCCATTGACGGTGAATATGAGGTAGTATCTCTCTAGAGAAATTCTAAAGGCCTAGTACCACAAACTAGCATTCAGATAGCTGATAGTAGTGTTGACCCCAGTATGGATGGGGTAATGGAGAGAGCATGAGAACAGGTGCCCCAGATCAGCCACTTCTCCTGCATCCCTCAGTCTCCACATCCTTGGTCTAAGCTCCAGAGCAATGAAGGTGTATTAGCTGTGCCTCCACTAATGACTCATTTTTTTTTTTTTAATTTTGTCTCACCCCTGAGAAAGCACAGTGTTTTCAGGATCGAATTAAATTCCTCTAAGTAATACAGTTATTATGAAATGTCTAAGAAAATAATCAACTTCTGAAAATTAAAATAATAGTTTTACTTATAAACAGAAAATATTAAATTATTAGTAACAGTGAAGTAAAAAGAAATGCATATATATATATATATATATATATATATATATATATATAAAAATGTTTAATATAATTGGGTGACATGTTTAATTGCCTAATATTTTTTCACACTTTTTGGTCCAAGAGTTTCATTCGTGAAGCTAAATCTAAGAATCTATTTTTGAAAAATTTAAAATATTTATACACAAAGAAATTAACAGAAGGTAATATGTCACAGTGATGGGGACATGCATATGGTATGTTGTTGGTAAGTGAAAATTAGCATGCAGAGCAATTTATGTAACAATCACACCCGCACACAGACATACGCATGCAGTGCATGCATACACTCTTTCATCAGTGGCAGTGCTAATCAATACTGCTGGGGCACACGGACTCATTCACCCCTCCCAGTTACCCAGTGAGGTAGGTATGATCTTGTCCCCATTTTACATACTGAGAGAAGTTAGGTAACTTCCTGGAGAGTGTGCTTTAGCATGTGTTCCTTAATACTGTCTGCATTCATTCCTGCTGATCTGTTTAAGACTACAGCTTGAATCAAAGTTACCATTAATAAATCAGAATCTCCTTAAAAATGTTTCCCTCAGCTATAGTTGTAATGACTTCAGGCTGATTTTAGCCAGCAACAATTATGTAGTTATTTAATGTCATAATGAACACTACCTTTTTTCCTAGCAAAAGTTTTTAAGAAATTGTATTGCATGGAGCACTGGGTGTGGTGCATAAACAATGAATCTTGGAACACTGAAAAAATAAAATAAAATAAATGAAATAAAACGAATTGTATTTATAAAAGAAATCTTCCAAAGTCGTTATTGACTTTTATATTATTTTGGTAAACTAGCAAACATATTACTTACTGGCTGCTCTGATGTTTATTTCCAATGACCAGGTAAGTACACTATATATTTTTTATGAAGTTAAATGCTTTTGTTTTGACTAAGATCCCAATTCTTCTTTCTTGTCTTCTTTTCACATCTTACATGTATCTAATTTAATTCAGAGGTTTATCAAATGGATAAAGTAACTCGAAGCAAAGCAAAGCATGACTTTAAAATATTTATATGTTTTATGTATGTCAGTGCTATTTACTAGCAATAAAATATTTTATTAGCAAAATTTTTTTTTAGCAAAAAATATTTATTAGCAAAAAATACTTTACACAAGTTAAATGTTGCTGCGACCTTTTAAATTGATTTTGTCATTACTCCAAAGGAGCATGAAATATCAAATACTGATCCCAGGGGTCATGCTGAATGGTGAGACCCAAAGTCTAAGGGATATGGCTCCTCCTCTGTGTGTCTGCAAGTGTAAACTTATTCTAAGCTCAGAAAGTTATGTTCATGGTTGGGGACAAATAAACTAAACCTGGGGAGTTGTGCATAGGCTCTGATGGCAACTGGTAAGAAATAGATATTGTGCTCTACACAGAAGTTGCAAAATGAGAATCCAAATGACTCCCCTGACATCATCGTTGGAAAGGGCCGCCATTATCCAATGCCACAGGTGACCTGCCAGAATTTAACTGGACCAGCCCATGTGCTTGGTGGAGGGTGTTTGGCAATGGAATTATGTGGGCTGGATTGTCACTGTGTTTGGTAAGCATATGTGGCTTGACAGCTTCCCCGTGCCCACCCGTGGGGAGGGGGTAGGGGCTGGGTCAGCATCCAGCAGCCATCATAAATTCTCTAGGATTTGAGGGAAAAGTTGGCTTGGTGCTTAGAAGATTAATGATCCCACCGATCTGACACTGTCTGGTCAACATTAAATACAATTTGCTTTTTAAAACTATAGCTTTCACTGTAGACATACAAATATTCACTTAACCACAATTCAGTTTCCTCACAGAGTTCTCAGAATAAACTTTCTTCTATTATTGGTCTCTAGGAAATGGCATGTCACATTCTCAAATTTCAGCATACTTCATATTCTGGGTTACCCCAAATAAATACCAGATTGTATTTAAAAATGACACTCTCAGTTTAAATATATATACTATTTCTATAATCATAAAAAGTCACTGTGCTCTGGGCTTATTATTTCTCTTTTGTAATGGAAGGAGGATAAGAAGATAATATCTAAGTCCTTCCTTGAGGTTTTCCAGATCTGGCTCTGTGAAAGAAGGAAAAGGGGGTGGAGAGAGGACAGAGGGAAGAAGGAAGGAAGGAAGAAAGGAAGGAAGGAAGGAAGGAAGGAAGGAAGGAAGGAAGGAAGGAAGGAAGGAAGGAAATGAAGGAAGTTAGTTCAGTACCCAGTACTTAACAGAATATTTCTAATTTTTAAATTTTGATATGCTCAATAAAAGACATAGAAGTTCATTCCGTAAGCTTCCCAATTTTTTTCAGAGTTCTTAACTTAATGCCTTTGCATAAAATGAGGGGAGAAATGCTAGCTAAAGTCTCTTATTCCGCAAGGAAACTTTATGGTTTACAGGACCCCAGGGCAGATGTTAATATTAAATAATGGGAGCATATGGTGGAAAGACTGATTCATTGTGATCTACTTGTCATAACATCACTGTGAGGTTTAAAAAAGAAAAAAATCCATGCAATATTTTAAAGCAATACTCCTAATAGTGCCAGATTCTCTTAAGCCTTACACTGTTTAATTTATCCTCAAATTCTCTTTCCAATTAAACATACTGATAGTTGGAATTTTAAAAGCCTCAGAGAATAGGAGATGCTCTTGTCTTTAACATAATTTTAAATGCAGATCCCTGATTTACCAGTTACCACTAATGCTCTCCCAAGATCAAACGCATCGCACTTTTGATTGAAAGAGAAGTAATTTCATGAAGCTGCTGTGAAAAACTCAAGAACAATTACCACCAAGAAATATAGACTTGAGACCAGACAGCCATAAAGGACGTGGAAGATTTCTCTCTTTTCCAGACCTATAGGAGACTTCAGAGTAGCAGAGCCAGAAGCTATGATTTAGGATACCCACCCTTCATCTTCCCGCCTCCAGAAATCTTTCCTTAATAAATACAGGAGCTAAAACTACCGTTTGCATAATGGTCTGTTGTTAGGTTTTATCATTATAAATCTAAATCTTTTTGAAACATCCTACAGTCTGGGAAGAGGTTTATAATACAGTCATTATTTTCCAGTGTCTACCACCGCAGGAAATCAAGGATGCCTTTGAAGGATTCCATCTGCTATCATATCATTTTGCCATGCCAAGACACCCACTTAGTTACTGTACACGCTCTTCTTCAAGAAACCTGCCACATTGTGTTTCCATTTACAGCCCCAGGAATAAACCCAGTGTCTACTATGAAGCTAGTGATCTCTGCATAATGGCAGGTTTTGAAGAGAAGCTGTATTCATTTCCTTGGGCTGCTGGAACAAAGTACCAGATGCTGGATGCCCTAAGGGACAGAAGGTTACTGTCTTACAGTTCCTGAAGCTAGACATCCCAAATCAAGGTGTCAGCAGGGCTAACCTCCTTCTGAAACCTGTAGGGAAGAATAACTTCCTTGACTCTTTTGCATCTGCTGGTGGCAACTGTCAATCCTTGAATTTCCTTAGCTGGCGACTCTACGAGGAGTCTACTCCTCTGTCGTCAGAGTCTCCGTACACCTGCGCGTGAATTTCCCTCTCAGAAGCACAGCAGTCGGACTGTATTAGGGTCACCCTACTGACCTCATCTTAGCTTGATTACATCTGAAAAGATCCTATTTCCAAATAAGGACACAATGGAAGGTTCTGGGGCTTAGTGCTTCAATATCTTCTGAGGGGACACAGCTCCTCCCATAACACAAAGCACTGTGTCCTACATGTTAGTTGTATCTCCTTTGTACTAAGTAATAGACTGAACACTTACCTCCTTACAGAAATCTGCTGGGTGATTGCTGGTCCCATACACTCTTATTATGCTACAAATGTTTGTTCGCTAAAATGCAAAGAAAACAGAATATGTCCTTCATGCTCCAGCTCATCACCAAGCCTGGGCTTACCATTTGCATGTTCAGGCAGAGGGACGGCTGTAGCTCCTGCCTCAGTCTCTTAGAAGACATGTAGAGAAGATCGTCATCTTCCCCAAAACAAAAACTGGGACAATGTATAGGAAAAAAAAATGTAGTGCCATTTCCACTGTAAGAGATCATTCATGGCATGCGCTTCGAATGCTAAATATTTGGAGTGTCTGGTTAATTTTGATGATGCAGGAAATAATACAATTTAGGACACCCCCTACAAATTTGGAATGTGCTTGTCTTTAGGAATGAAATACATAAATATTATCATAAAATGATCTCTTTTACAACAACTAGGAAACATTTGGACTAGGCTGTTTCACACATATACACAAAAATCAAAACTTGAGGGAAAAATGAATAAATTCTCTCAAGCTTAAAAGGGATAGCTAAGGTTGTTTCAGTTTTTATATTCCAAAATTTTCTCTGAGTAAAGCATAACTTAACGGACATAGTTGGAACTAGAGAGTAGTATGCTAAGTGAAACAAGTCAGAGAAAGACAAATACCATATGATTTCACTTATATGTGGAATTTAAGAAACAAAACAGATGAACATAGTGGAAAGGGGGGGAAAAAGAGGGAGATAAACCATGAAAGACTCTTGACTACAGGGGAACACACTGAGGGTTGCTGGAGGGAAGCTGGTGGGGGATGGGTAGATGGGTGATGGGATTGAGGAGGGTACTTGGGTGTTGTATGGGGTATTGAATAGAAGTGATGAATCACTAAATTCTGCTCCTGAAACCAGTGTTACACTGTATGTTAACTAACTGGAATTTAAATACAAACTTGAAAAAGGAAACAAAAAAAGGAGGCTTATAAAAACGGGCTCATTATGACAATGTTCAGGTATTAAAGCCTCCCCAGTGTGAATACTGCAGTTGTATATCTTACAATATAAATTTTGAATGCAATAGGAGATAGACATGGTGAATCTTGGAGTTGATGTACCATTCAACACTGATCATCTGTTTGTCCTAAAATTTAATCATAGTGTAGAAATTACACTTAATTCTGCAACACATGTATGGAACAGTCCACATTCACAGACTGCACTGAGGAGAAGAGTTTTATAAAACTCTCAGGAGAGGTGGCAGATTTTCAATGACCCATGGAAGCGCCTTCCTCTGGACTCCTGGAGACTCATGACAGGGAAGTTTGCAGAAGGTGGGAGGTAGTGACTGTGGCCCTGCAACTCAGGTTAGCTGATCCCAAGAGAAATTGCTCCCATAATGGGCCCCCTCAACTACATGTCCCTCAAAGGTGTGGTCTAGACCTTGGTCGTGTGTGCAACCATAGAGGATTTTCTGGGCCTGTTGTTAAGTAAAAACTCAATTAGAACTTGTGTAGCCTGAGTTCATTGGTCAACATGGGACTTGTGTGTACTATCTTCCAAAACTCAGATTTGGGTGGACATTGGCTTTGAAATTAAAAAAATATATATATGCATATATGTATATATATATATATATCATAATGAGAGATCCAAGGTGAGAGACAATAACAGTGTGTGACATTCCTGCCTAATTAATGTAGTCAACATAGGACTTGTATGTACTATCTTCCAAACTCATGATTTGGGAGGACATTGGCTTTGAAATTTAAAAAAAATATAATGAGGCAAGAGGCAATGACAGTATGTGACATTCCTGCCTAATTAAGGATTCCTCATCCTTAAAAAGGACTCCAGGGGTCTTAGGCAAGGACAGAAAACTAAATCCACATATCAGAGATCTCATTCTTTGCCATATTTCCCACTCTGGTGGCCCAGTGGAATGTAGAAAATCATTTACCACAATTAGAATCAACTAAAATCAAAAAAGGACCGATAAAGCGCCTGCGTGTCTAGTTGGTTAAACATCTGACTCTTGATTTTTGGCTCAGGTCATGATCTCATGTGAGGCCGAGCCCCACATTGGGTTACACACTAAGCGTGGAGCCTGGCTAAGATTCTCTCTGTCTCCTCTTCTCCCCCCACCATCCATGCTCACACTTGTACTTTCCTTCAAAAAGGGCTGATGTCAGTACTTATCATTTTCGGTAAAAATTGATACTTAAACTTTTTCTGTCATGGTATTTACTATTTTAGGGCTGGGCCACCTTCACCCTGCCTTCAGTAATTACACTTCAGTTTCCCTAAACCCTCCTTAGGGTGAACCACCATCTCCTCTTTTCATGAAACTGGAGGGGTTCTAAGGATGTAGGACTTATAGTAATAAAATGAGATAATTTCTAGATAAATCAGGAAGAATTGATAACCCCATTTCCCCAGACCATATACAGTGAGATTATCTATCAAATTGCCTTCACCCTAACCTCTGGCCCCATCAAGGGAATTAGATGTGACCCAAACCAGGCCAATCAGAATCTCTGTCTTCTGGAACTTGAATCTTGACTGGGAAAGAGAATCAAGGATGAAATATTTGACTCTCTGCTCCCTCAAGCTATTGTCCGTCGTGTCTCATTCCCCAGGCCCCTGCGTTTGCTGCTCTGGACCTTCCGAAAATTGATTGTTCAGCCACCCTGAGTCACGTCAGCAATTCCCCTGTGCTTGAGTTAGCCGGAGCGGGGTTGGTCCGTCACAACAGAAACCTCTCACAGGTGCGGAGAGTGGTCCCTGGAGTCGAGGTGGGACAGGTGAGAGACGTTCTCTGTGGGGTTCGAGGGGGCAACATTGGTGGAGGAGGCAAGAGTTTTTCTCTTTCTCTGCTTATCCCAAGGATGGAACAGGAAGTCCTGCTGCAAATGGCATTTTGTTAAAGTGTTTCTATGGGGTCCTGTGACTCACACCCACGCCAGTGGTGGATGAACCTCAAAGGACTTGACAGAAGAACGTTAAGGCCTTGGAAAGAAATCAGTGAAGGAGGAAGGAGCGTTCTCCCTAAGGCCAGTCCTCCCGATGACCCTCGGGACCACAGTATTTAATGTTGGAAAAGGCCAGCTCCCCACCCCCAAGTTGGCAATGGCTACCGACAGAGGCCTAGGGACCAGAAGTAGTGCCCAGGAGCAGAAGGGGCCCTGGGCCAGGCCTGATTCCCCCAGAACCCGCCCCTGTCAGACAAATGTGGAATCGCACATGGCCTCCCCTGGGACTCCTCCTCTGGCAGAAGTGCAGGCTTTGTTTTGACTTGCCTGAAGGTGGAGAGCAGGATACCTACTACAGGGAAACTTGTGGAACTGGGCCTGTACTCGGGTCTGTTCTAAGAGGCAGGGTATCCCAGACTGGACCTCAGTCCAGGAACAATATCTCAACATTGGTCCCTATTTAATTGACTTGCCAAATGCAAATCAGACAGGAAGCCCGCTGCCCCTTCCCAGAAGCTGTGTTCCCAGAGACACCGGGGCTCCCCTGCAAACAAGGAACTGGGGTTGCTTAGCTCCTGTGGTCACCTCGAGGTCCCACACTTAGGGGAAACAGGTTTCTAGGTGATGCTGCTCCAAAGGGGACAGCCTCCCACTGCACCTTTCCGAAGGGTCCTTAGAGACAAAGGAGGGGATGCCAGGGGACAGAGGTCCCACCTCCCACCCGTCCTCTGCCAGCACGGTGAGTCCTGGTCTTCTGATGCAGCAGGATGTGAACAATGCTCAGGACCGATCACTGGCACCTGGGTCTGTGGGCTGCCTCCCTTTCTCAGTGACACCAGAAACAGTCTCTGGGTTCATGAGGGCTGCTGCCCCTGGAAAGGGTAGGAGAGGGAGGAAACTGGGAAAGGGTCCAAAGAACTGGACTAAATGTAGACTTGCTTCTGTCTTCAAGGAGAGGTGAACTGACAAGGTGGAACCAGGAGCCTGCCTGAGTTAGGCTCCTCCCCTCCCACAGAGCCTGGGAGCCAGAGGCAGAGTCCATTTCAAGGAGGAGGTTCCCAGGTCCCAGAGAAAAGCATTCCTCCAATGCAAAACTGGCAGGAGACTTTTAAAAATGTTTACTTTTCTCACAGAGTTGGAGAAATAATTTGCAAGTCTTTGAATGTAAATACCTTAGGAAAGGGGAGGTCAGAACAGGAATCAGGGAAAAGTCAAGCTGAAAGAAAAGTTAAGGCCATCTTGGTCACCAGTGTTGATAAAGAAAAAAAAAATTATACACACACACACACACACACACACACACACACACACATCTCCAAGCTGGAGCCATTTGCCCTCACAACAAAGTAAGACTTCATTACAGTACCAGCCTATTCCAGAAATGTGACTGGACCTGAAACAATCTTTTCTTTTCTTTTGCTAAGAGCTTCTTCCTTGTCCCATATCACCATTAACCCAGGAAATTTCTGAACAATAAGAAAATTCTGAACAGGAATTTCAATAAGGAAATTCCAGGCTCTTCTCCTGATCCTGCTCTAGGGTGACCAAGGCAAGATGGTGAGGTTGGTGATGGTTTGTTTATAAGCTTGTCCCTGTCAAATATGGTAATATTCTTCTAGTCCTTTAAGCTTCTGGAAAGACTTTTGTCGTGGTTTCAGTGATAAGGCTCAGACAGAAATCAATTAGCAAATAATGCAGATCAATTTTAAAATAATACAAGATAAGCCACTGCAATTTTGTGGATATTAGCAAAGGCCAAAGGATTTTAGAATAATCACGAGCCAAGGTACATGAGAACATTTGCAAGGCCCCACAAATTAAGCAAAGTCAGGAATTTCATTAGTATGAAGAATTTAAGATGTGTAAATGCATGAATTACTAGGATGGTCTGTAGCATCAGCATTGCCATGAAAATAGGAAGCATTTATTGATTTACATTGTTGGACAGTCTCAGCTCCTGGGTCTTGTGTCTACATGGCCACGGTTTTCTTTCAGTAAAAGAGTTGCTCCTCTTACATGTAGACAGAATGGTACAATAGTCTGTCCAAGTGTCGGGTTCACTGTGCCATGGGGAAGGGGGGCAGTCTGTCTGAGCAGGATTCATCCTCCCGTCCTTGTTCCCGCTCTTAAGGAGACTCAACCACATCTTTCACCATCGGTTCAGAAAACATGAATAAAACACTAAGGCCCACTGAGTACACTGTGTACTGAATTTTCTGTAAGAAGTCTAGGCTGATACCCACTGGGTTAGTCTAAGACAGGGGCCATGATAGCACCTACCAAATTCCCCAGCTGGGAGAAGGAGGATGCAATCCAGCTCTACAACTTTATTAGGCAGACAGACTCTCTGGGCCTCAGCTGGTCTCCCATAAAAGGGAATTGCAATACCTATTGAATATCTTTGTCTTACTAACACATAGTTGGATTATCTTCAAATCCTTGTGTTATCATGCTGATGTAGAAACTGGGGCTCAGAAGAATGAAAGGATTAGCAGAAGATCTTGGAAACTGAGGAGCAGGCCTGGGGCCAGAGGCAGGTTGTTCCCTCCCTGCAGATGGTGACCATAGGCCCCCAGTGTCATTGGGTGGTTCAGTCAATGGGACAGCACGTTGTTAAGCAGGATACAACGTTTGTAGAACACTCGTGTGACTCAAATACAACAGAAAATTTGTAGATCTACACTGAGAGCTGCTCTGAGCTAGGTGAGGGAATAAAATTCCCAAGTATTCGTAGTTAGGAGCAAGTGTTAACCCCATTCAGACTTCCGTGACTGGCGTCTCTTTGCTCCTGCAGGTTGGATCTATGTTCAAGGCTTTCACTTGCTGTCAAATGGCTGCAATAAATTTATTGAAATGTTTGAGCTAAAAATCTCTTTGAAGAAGACCGTTTATGTCTAGAAAGAGAAGCTTGTATAACCCCAGAAAGCCACTGCAAGAATCCTAAAGATCAAAATTCTCAAAATCCAGCAGAACAGAAATTGTTCTCTTGGGCTGACTTCTGTGCAAACCTCCTAGGTGTTGAGTTCCCCAAATAGTGTACGGTAGATTTGATGTGTCTTTCTTAATTCAGAACAACATAAAGAGGAAGGAAGAACCACCCTAACTCTATTTCCAGTAGATACACTCTATTAACATTTTCCTAGGTACATTCACACACATTTGTTTAAGTAGGACTATATTAAACATGCTTGTTCTTTCCATCCATCTTGTATCTGACCCCAATGAATATAAAAGTGGATTTCTGTTTCATGACTTCAATGCAGTCATAGCTATCCTAGTGCTAAACTGATTGAACAATATGTAGAATGTCTCTGTATATAAATGAACACCCTTAGCATTGAAATAAATAATTAATTGTAGGCACAGACAGTAGGATGCAAAGAATTAGTAGCTACTGACAAATAAAATCAGGTTTGGGTATGATATATACTATACATATGTTATATATACATAATGTATATATTTAAGATATATTTAAAGATTTATTTATTTATTTATTTATTTTAGAGAAGGAGAGAGCATGGCAGAGGGATGGAGAGAAAGGGAGAGAAAGAATCACAAGCAGACTCCCCACTGAGCCTGGAGCTGACATGGGACTTGACCCCACAACCCTCAGATTGTGACCTGAGCTGAAATCAAGAGCCAGATGCTCAACCAGCTGAGCCACTCAGGCCCTCCTTGTGTGTGATACATTTTGAATCACATAAGGGAAAGCAGTAACACAGAATGAGGATCCACATAGTAGGCCCAGGACTGTGACTGTACCCACATGATGTATTTCAGTGAGTGGGCAATGCACGTCAGACATACAAGTAGCACACAGTAGCTGTTGGCTGTGGCTGTTGTTGGAGCGCCTGTTTGAGATCCTGGCAGGTTCAGATTTTACCTTTCATCCTGGAAAAGCAGGAGTTCAAACCGCTTTCCCTAGATATTGACATGGAATGAGTGAAGCATAAATTAACAAGAAAGCAAAATATACAAAACATTTTGCACAAACAAGACACTCAATAGATGGCAGATGAAACCAACACTACGGCTAGAGATTTCTGTCAAACAACACTGCAGAGACGGAAGAAACAGATGCCAACCATAAAATGAGGGATCTTTGATAGAAATTCTATTTGATGGCCATGGCCATAAGTAGCCTCAGTACAGACCCTAATATTTTAAGTGGAAAGACAGAATATGAAATATGGTATTTTCAAACATAGTAAGAATGGGAGAGACTACTTGGAAACAATTTCTGTGATTCCATTTAGCTTTACTCTTATTGACAAAGAATTTTATCAAGGCTCTCAGTGCCTTTAGTTTATTAACAATTTACTTTTTTTTAAGATTTTATTTATTTATTTGACAGACAGAGATCACAAGTAGGCAGAGAGGCAGGCAGGGGGGGGCGGGAAGCAGGCATCCCGCTGAGCAGAGAGCCCGATGTGGGGTTTGATCCCAGGACCCTGGGATCATGCCCTGAGCCGAAGGCAGAGGCTTTAACCCACTGAGCCACCCAGGTGCCCCTAACAATTTACTTTTTTAGATCAGCTTAACTTTTACAGAAAAACTGGGGAGAATATGTGCAAATTTCCTCCACATGCTGCTTCTCACACATGCACACATTTAACTCCCTCATTAAAATCATTCCCCACCGGAGAGGTGCCGAGGTGGCTCAGTTGGTTGACTGTGGGACTTTTGATTTTAGCTTGGGTGGTGATCTCTGTGTTATAGGATTGAGCCCTGTGTCAGGGTCCATGCTGGGTGTGGAGCCTGCTTGGGATTCTCTCTCTCTCTCTCCCTCTGCCCCTCCTCCTTTCCCTCCTACCTCCCCACTCCCAGCTCCTAAGAATATGCTCTCTCTCAAAAAACAAAACAAAACAAAACAAAACAAAAAACCACCCTGCCAGAATGGCACATTTGTTGTAATTGATGAACCTACACTGAGACATTATAATTAATCCAAGTCCATAGTTTACATTACGGTTCACTCTTGGTATTGTATATTCCATGAGTCTGGTCAAATGTATAATGGCATGTATCTATCATAATTGTATCAGACAGAGTATTTTCACTGCCTTAAAAATCCTCTGTGTTCTTCTCATTCATCCTTTCCCCTCTCTCCAACCCCTGGCAACCACTGATATTTTTCCTGTCTGCTTAGTTTTAACTTTTCCAGAGTGTTAACAACCTAGTTGGAATCATATAGTAAGTAGCATTTTCAGATTGACAACTCTCATATAAAGATATGCATTTAAGGTCTCTTTATGTCTTTTCATGGCTTCACGCCTCATTCCTTTTTAGTGCTGAATAGTATTCCACTGTCTGGTTGCACCGCAGTGTATTTATCCACTCACCTACTGGAGGACATCGTGGTTGCTGCCATGTCCTGGCAATTAGGAATAAAGCTACTATAAACATCGAAGTATAGGTATTATATGGAAACAAGTTTTCAACTCCTTTGGGTAAATACTAAGAAGTGTGATTTCTGAATCATACGATAAGACTATGTTGAGTTTTGTAAGAAACTGTCAAAATGTTTCCCAAAGTTATGGCACCATTTTGCTTTCCTACCAGTAATGAATGAGAGTTCCAGTTGTTCCATATCCTCATCAGCATTTGGTGACATCAGTGTCCTAGATTTTGGCCGTTAATAGGTGTGTGGTTGCATCTTATCGTTCTACATTTCACTGATGACATATAATGTGGAACATTTTTTTCAAATGCTTATTTGCCATCTGCATCTTCTTTGGTGAGGTGTCTATTGAGGTCTTTGGCCCACTTTTTTTTTTTTTTTTTTTAGATTTTTTATTTATTTATTTGACAGACAGACATCAGAAGTAGGCAGAGAGGCAGGCAGAGAGGCAGGCAGAGAGAGAGGAGGAAGCAGACTCCCCGCTGAGCAGAGAGTCCGATGCAGGGCTCGATTCCAGGACCCTGGGATCATGACCTGAGCCGAAGGCAGAGGCTTTAACCCACTGAGCCACCCAGGTGCCCCTTTGGCCCACTTTTTTAACTGAGTTGTTCTTATTGTTGAGTTTTAGGAGCTCTTTGTATATTTTGGATAATGGTCCTTTGTCTTTTGCAAATATTTTTCCCAGCCTGTGGCTTGTCTTCTTATTCTCTTGGCATTGTTTTTAATTTTACTGAAGCCCAGATTATCAGTTATGTCTTCCATGGCTCTTGCCTTTGGTGTTGTGTCTGTAAACTCCCCACGGTACTCACGGTCACCTATACTGTCCCCTATGTTCTCTTCCAGGGGTTTTATTGTTTTGCATTTTACAGTTAAGGCTGTGATCTATTTTGAATTAATTTTTGTGATGGGTGTGAGGTCTGTGCCTAGGTTGATTTTTGTGTACATGGATGTCATTTCTTCCAGCACCATTTATTGAAAAGAACATCTTTGCTCATCGTTTTGCTTTGCTCTTTTGTCAAAGATAAGTTGATTAAATTTATATGGACTAGTTCTGAGTTCTCTGTTCTGTCCCAGCGATCTATTTGTCTACTCTTCCACCAATATCACGTGTCTTGCTTACTGTAGCTCTATAGTAAGTCTTGAAGTAGGTAGTGTCAATTCTCCAGTTTTGTTCTTCTCCTTTAATATTATATTATCCATTCTGAATCTTTTGGCTGTCCACATAAATTTTAGAATCCATTTGCTGATCTCTCTCTGTTGCTGATATTTTGATTGTGATTGCATTGAATCTATAGATCGAATTGGGAAGAACTGATATCTTGACAATGTTGAGTGTGAGTATGAGTTCTATCCATGAACGTGCCTTTATTTAATTCTCTTTTGATTTCTTGAACCAGAGTTTTGTAAATTTTTGCTTGTAGATCTTATACATATTTTGTTAGATTTATACCAAGGTATTTCGTTTGGGGGGATTATAACAACGTAATCCAGAAAAAAAAAAAAATGGAAGTGCCAATTCAAAGTTAAAAGCTTCCTAATTAGCTAGATGTGATCATTTATAGAAAGATCAAAACAGACTCCACAAATTTTATATGAACTTGGTAAATATTACAAAATGCTCTTTTAAATCACAACCCAAACAAATGTAATTTTATGAAATGAAGTTCTTTCTGCAGAAAATAGTGTTGATGTATTAGTTTTTGAGGGCTGCTGCAATAGATACTACAAATTGGGTAACTTAACACAAATTTCTTATCATTCTGGAGACTAGAGGTCTAAACTAAGATGTGGGCAGAACTGATTCCTGCTGAGGACTGTGAGTGAAGGATTTATTCGAGCCCTTTCTTACAGATGTTCATTCTAATGTTCACATGGGGTTGTCCCTGTATCAAATCTGCCCTTCTTAGAAAGAACAAGTCCTAGATTATGACCTGTCCTAATGACGTCATCCTAACTCATTTCTGTAAAAACTCTCTACCAAATAAGATCACATTCTGAGGTACTAGAGTTTAGGACTTCAAAATATGAACTTAGGGGGAAACAATTCAACCTATAACAACTCGCATATTTAATTCAGTTGTTAAAAAAGTTTGTTGTTAAATGAATCAAATCCTATGAAAATTCTACAACTAAAATACACAATTTTTTAATTAAAAAAATTATTGTAGAGAATCATGTTCGTTATCAGTGCTAAGAAAATTGTTCTGAATGTAAGGTAGATATTCCTGAGACTATTTCCACACAGTTCACTCTGCTTGGTGAGGACCTCAGCCTCCACCCAGAAAGACACTCAAAACTATCATAGCCTTCCTTTCCCTCTACTCCATCACTCTCAATGAACCTGCTATAGAGAGAGAGGATGATAATTTGTTTAGTATTTTTTCATTGTAAAGTGGTTTTTTCTCAATGAGGTTTTGATTTGAATTTCCCTCACTACTTGTGGAGCATAAGGAATAACACGGAGGACATTGGGAGATGGAGAGAAGGGAGTTGGGGGAAATCAGAGGGGGAGACGAAGCATGACAGACTGTGAACTCTGAGAAACAAACTGAGGGTTTTGGTGGGGGGTTGGGTGAGCCTGGTGGTGGGTATTAAGGAGGGCACGTATTGCATGGAGCACTGGGTGTGGTGCATAAACAATGAATCTTGGAACACTGAAAAAACTAAAAATAAATAAAGTGGTGGGTTTTTTGTGTTCTTTTCCCCCAAATCTCTTTTTTTTTACAGGTGTTTTGAGGTATATAATTGATATACAAGTAACCCTGCACATAGTTAATGTATATATTTTGAGGAGTTTGGACATATGCATATACCCATGATACATTTACTACCTTGATTGTGGTGATGGTGCATGTGTGTGTCCAAACTTATCACATGGTAGACATTAGCTAGTTTTGTGACTGGTTGTTTATCTGACATCTGCTTTTTCATCCTGAGCTCTTCTAAATTTGCCATTCTAAAGCCACAACTCTTGCTGTATTGACAGTTTCCATCCTCATTCTGCTCATTTACCTGTTCAGTGGCTCCAAAGCCCCAGGGCAGCTGCTGTGCTCAGCCATGGAAACTCCTGCCATTTTGTCTGCCAAAAGCATTTTAAAAGGTTTATTTTGATTCATTTTAATGCCCTTTGTGGGACTCCTTTGTGATTTAGCTTACCTCTGGTATCTTCTGCTTCTTTCTCTCAAAGCTCTCAGGGGACATTCATTGGTTAGCATCTGAACTGGTAGGGTGAGAAAGGTAGAACTTCCAAGTTCAGGTGTGACTCAAGAGCTAATGTCGTCTTCTCTGAAGCTGGTAACAAAGAATCAGAAGCCATTCCCACAAGAAAATTAGTAGACATGCCTGGGAAAATATTGATAAAATAATATTTTAAGACTAGCTCACTGCTGCAATAACTATAAAAATATACTGTTTGATATTTGGCACCAAGGATAATTGTCACTGACTACTTAGAAAGATAATGAAAAAATTATGGTCCTTCAAATTAAGAATATCAGAAACATCATCTTTTATTCATGGGGAAAGGTCAAGAAGAACGAGGGAGTTCACTGACATTTTAGCACTGATAATGATTTTTAAAAAACAATCTCTGTGTGTAGTAAACGCAGACTTGGATTTTACTTTACTCCCTTGAGATACACCCAGTGCCTATAATATATCTGAAGAGGCTTTTATTCTGGTATTCAGCAGGTGTTTATTAACATGCACTAGGAGCTAGATGTTGTCCAAAGAGCTCTGCTATAGGAGAAGCTTCCTCTCCTGATGCTTACAGCCTATGAAGGGAGGGAAGAAGAAAATAAACAAGTACACAAACATGAAGATATTAGATCAGAGCTCTAGAGGACCTAGAGTTCACAGTGCAATTTGCAGGTAATCTAAAAGGCTAGTTATTTATTTTTGAAAACTAAATTTTTGAAAAGTGTAAATGCCTATTAATAAGCGGATTGAGAGTGGAGAAATCATTCTCTCTCCTTAATTAGAAAGCTGGTGATCAAAATGTACTCCAAGACAAGCAGTTTATAAATTTAAGACAATAAACAAACTTCTCCATGATAATGGTTTTTGCAAAATTGCTTCAAAATATTGATGTTATAAGTCAGCATTTCTAGTCATCAGAGCAGTTTTTAGATATACTGAAATTAAACATACGGGGGGGCACCTTGGTCACTCAGTTGGTTAAGCATCCAACTCTTGGTTTTGGTTCGGGTCATGATCTCCGAGCCATGAGATCCAACCTGTCAGGATCTGTGCTGGGTGAGGAGCCTGCTGAAAATTCTCTCTCTCCTGGACTATTATTCAGCTATACAAATAATGAAATTTTCCATTTATGACAACATGGATGGATCTTAAGGAAATTATGCTATGTGAGATATAACAGAGATAACTATCATATGATCTAAACCTAAAAACAAACCTAAAAAAAAAAAACCCTAAAAAAAAAAATCATAGATAAAGAGAACAGATTGGTGGTTTCAACAAACAAGGGGGTAAAGAGGTGGGTGAAATAGGTTAAGGTGGTCGAAAGGTACAAACTTCCTGTCATAAAGTAAATAAGTCATGGCAATATAAATTACATTATGGTGACTATAGTTAATAATACTGTATTGTATATTTGAAAGTAGCTAAGTAACTTATAAATCTTACAAGTTTTCATCACAAGAAAAAAAATTGTTAACCATGTGTGTGACAGATGTGAACTAGACTTACTGCAGTGATCACTTTGCAGTATGCACAAATAATGAATCATGCCCTGTGCCTGAAACTAGTATAATGTTATATGTCAATGATACTGCAATTTAAAAGAAAATACAATTTTAACCCAAAAAATCTATAATAAAGGTAAATAAAGTGTATAATATAAAAATAACAAAAGTGAAGGTATACAAAGTGTATAATATAAGAACAGGACTTGGGTTTGGTTTTTGGTTTTTTGTTTCTAAATAAAATAAGTTTTACAAAATTAACAACAGCAACAAAAAAACAATATATGGAGAAACTAGGAATTGAATGTGTTTTGTTATGAGAACTGTTGGCCTCTGTATGTCCTTATCTAGCTGTATAAATTTAATGGTTAACTCAGCATTTTGTATTCTAAAAGCTCTTTTATTGGTTTCTCTTTTTGTGAAATGTTTCCTAAATTAAAAAAAATATATAAATTACTTATGCGAATAATACAATAACACAACACAGACTCACATACCATCTGCCCAACCCAATCAATGGAAATTCTCCTACCCCAGAAGCCCTCTGTGAACCTCCCCAGTCTTATCTCACTTGCTGCCTCTGGAGGGAGTCACCATTTTGAATTTTATGTTTTTTTTGTGGGTGTCTGTTATTTAACTATCAGGACCTGGTAGGTCATATAATATATGTACCTGTGTAGGTTTATGTAGTTAAATAATATTTGAAGGTTTTAGAATTTCACACAGATAATCTTTTGGGATTTGCTTTATTCATTCTGTATTACATTTGTGTGTGTTGATGTGTATAGCTATAATACTCCTGTGTAGAATTTCTTTCATCAAGAAATAAACAACATTTTTTTTCTATTTTACTGGTAATTTAGATCATTTGCCATTTTTGTTTGTTTTTGCCTCCCCAATGTGCATGTGAACTTGTGCAGGGGTCCCTGTGCAGGGGTGCAAAGTTGGCCAGGGTATCTACCCAGGAGGGTGGCTGGGTTGTAGGTTTTGCTCACCTTCAACCTGATGGGATAACATCAAACCCTTTGACAAGTGGTTGTATCCCTAACACCTGCATTTGTGCACAAACCACACTGGGGCTCTCCACCTCCCTTCCATCACTTGCAGTTAGTTTGTTTGTTTCTGTTTACTGATAATGAGGTGGCATTTTATTACAAAGTAGTTTTAATGAATATTTAAAGGGTTAGCGTTTAGTCAAATATATTAGTTCATTCTATTTTTTAAAACTGAATCTCGATAGCTTCCATGCCTAGTTTCTCTCAAGATTTTTTAAAAAATTAACTGCTATCTCTTTCCAGTTTCAACAAGAATCTTAACCAAAGTTGGATAAAAAAATATTGAGGTCTTATCATTTGTTTCTGGACCACTCAGAACAATGAAGCAAATGGGGTTCTGTGGGAGAGAACTGAACATTATGTGGGGGCTCACCTCTCTGAAGAGGTCACCTTTCACTTGAGAACCACATAGGAAGAGCTGACCTTGAGATTTCTGAGGGGCATCCATGAAAAACACTCAGAGCAAAACCCCAAGGCGGCAGTAAGCTTGGGGATTAGAGGTTCTCCATGGAGGCTGCTGGGGTAGGGTTTCATGAGTAAAAATTTTAAAAAGTGGCTGGAGTTTGTGAAACTTGTGCCTAATGCAGGACTTTCTCCATTGGTCTTTCTTTCTTCACTTTGACTATTTCCTTCAGAAACTTCCAACTCCTGCAATTATATCATTTGTCATTTACTGACTCATCTACGATCTGCTGCCTTCACTCCAGACTGTGACATCAGGGACTATGTCTGTCGCCTTGATCACAGCATCTCTCTCTTGAGCCAATGTCAGTCCCGGCACACAGCAGTTGCTCAATAATTATTCCCTGAAAGGAGGAATAGGATGGGAGCCTGTGGTGCCTGTCTCCCTCATTTGTTCAGTTGTGAAGAGTTTTGGGTGAATTCCCTCAAGGAGACTTGGGTTTCCCAAGATGGATGTGGTTCTGCAGGTGTCAGCAGGGAGCTCAGCAACACAGTCCTGTGAGTTTCCCATAGGGAGTGTCACTGGGAAGGGTGGCAATCTGGCAAGAACAGGAGGCCTGGGACCAGCTCCAGGTGGGAAGACCACAAAAGGACCTTTGCCTGGGGCATCCTGCAGAAGGTTAACCCCAAGCCCTTGTTGCTGAGAAGCACCCTTGGAGCCTCTGGTCACTGTACTCTCTGCTGAGAGAGTTCCTCCCCAAGATAGGCAGCCTTGAGGGGGAAAGTCTTTACTGGTTATCCATTTGTCAGGGACAATAGTGAAGGACTGGTAAAATGTGCTAGTCAAGGAGGTTGTAATGAGGAGGCCTCAAGAAAGGAATTTATACTAACTGTTCAATGCTACTGTTTCTACACATGAGGGACTAGTTGGCCAATTCTTGGTCTTAATATTTTCTGGGATATAGGACAGTGGACAGATTTTGTGAAAGTCTCTTTCCACTTGAGCTTTCTAGAACTGAAGGGAGGTGGTCTGAATGGAACTTTGGTATGCTGAAAAGCTGACGTTCCTGCTTTTAGTTACTGGTAAGGCATTTGGGTTTAAATGGCCTCTAGGATGTTGGTGCTCATACAAAATGGAGAGGTAAGAGAAGGGGGACACAAAAGATGGTCCCGTATGATAGAGAAAGGGAGCTTCACGATCTGTTTTATTGGTTTTCATGCTAAAGATTTGTGGACAAATGGAGGACACATACCAGGATCTAACCAATACGAGGGGGTGAATCTGATTAAAAAAAAAAAAAAAAAAGCACTTTTCTTCTGTTCCTCGAGATAAAGCAAGCATTATGTGGTAGAGATTTGACACATTTTGATAGTGGAAAGTCAGCTGCTCCTGACCAGGAAGATTATTTTCTGTATATTTAATGTGATCTTACATTCTCAGATAATGAATTTAAATTACATATTACACTTTGCTGAGAAAGGAAATCTATTTGCCTGTCAGTGATATACATTCTTGGTGTTTGCCAGACAGATTCTTGTGGACAAATGATAATGGATTCAGACAGGCAAAATCTCATTATATGATTCCACCACTTAATTGCAATGAATTTATAGTATATTTGAATCAAGGAGCACATTAGCAGGAACATTAAATTATGATGCAAAGCTCCATTTTACTTCATACTCGTATTTTTAAGAACCTTCAGTTTTAGAGATCTTAAAATAACATCAGCTTAGCCGGCTTGAGGATAAACAGAAATAATGAATGTGCCTGTTCTTAATTTCTCTACTCAAATGTATATTAGATTAAATTTCCATTTGACCCACTCTATCAATAGATGCATAAATCTAGAGATATTTCCCATGAGAAGTCATTAAGTTGGATTATTTTCTAATGTGAAATGTAGATTTGCAGTGAAGGGGACAAGAAGGGAAAAGACATGTTTATGTTTTGTCCTCAAAGGGGCCAATAGACAAAGTGAGAGTTCCCAGATGAACGTGGGCTCACCAAGTTCATGTCCACTGGTGTTAAAGCCAGGGTAGAGAGGTCACTCCAGACTTCATTTTAGCCTGTTTTGTTGTTGTTGTTATTGTCATATTTGTGGATTACTGTTAGTATTCTTTCTTGTTTCTCAAATAACTTTAATTTGGTGATCCTTCACAGTGTAAGAGCATGGGGTTTATGCATGCGAAGGCACGTCTAAGTACTCATCTGAGAGATGGTGTGTTGGGGATAGGGGGATGTGCCTGGAATTATGTACACAAGTCCATATGTGTGTCGCTAGGCGTGTTTACCATTTATTTAGAATATTTAGATCTTCCATCATAAAATCCATGCAATTGTGTAAATTTTTATTTTTAACCAGAAAGTGGACCTTCAAATCTCTTGGTCTTTGCAGAAAATATACAACTTCAAAAAGCAGATGGGACTCAACCCTTGGTGCCCTTAAGGCTGGTCCTGCTTGGTTACCATTGTTGTATAAATGTTCATAGTTAGCAGATTACAAACTGAGTTTTGTTCAAATGCCTTTATTAAAAATCATAATTAGTCTAGTTCATTGTGTAACAATAATTTAGTTCCACATAAACAACCCAGTTAAAGACATAGCCATAGAGGCTGGAGAGAAGCCACAGGGAATCCTTTGTAAGATGGAAAACCAATACTGATATATCTGAGTTTTGAAAATATTCCCACAAAATGTTTTTTTATCATCATTGATCATTCTGTACCAGCAAAACCAGACAATTATAATTAATCTCCAAGGCTTGTTTTGAGTAATGCAGGCATGTGTGTTTTGCCTCATTGACTTTGAAGGATTAGTAATTCTCTTACAGTCTACTCGGTGTCAAGAGAGGGACCTTGTCCTACAAAGTTAGAGTTCAGTAAGCCGGATGGAAAGACCCTCAGTACCCCTCATGACAAATGCGTGTCAGAGCAGAAGGATAAAAGCAACGTTTCCAGTTTTGTCACTGACTACTTCTAGGTGTTGAGCTAAGTCTTTCCCTCAGTTTTATCATCTATTAAATGGAGATAGTTATGCCAATTTTTCTAGAATTTGCATTAATCAGATGAATGTCAAGTATTTGTAGGCCTGCATGAGTGTGGGCATGGGTGAGGGAGCAGACTGTGAAAGTTCAGAGCCAAAGTGGGACTGGACCCCAGAGGAGCAAGTGTATAGACAGGGCAACAGAGGGCAAGCCAAGGAAGATGGATAGCGATAGGTTGAATGAGGAAATCTCTGGGGGAAAAAGAGTTTTATAGGTAAGGCACCACCCACCCCATCCCAGCCACCACACACTCTTGCTGTAAGTAATGGTGCAGGTTGTCGCACACATCTGTCGGGGCAGGAACATAAGGGCCAAGCAGTTGAAAACTTCCATCAGTTTGCAACCAATTACACTGTAACAAAATGGGACTACTTAATGTTAAGTTTTACTTGTAGATATTAAGAAATTTTCCAGTGGCAGACTGGGGCGCCTGGGTGGCTTAGTTGGTTTGGGCTCAGGTTGTGAGCTGGAGCCCCACGTTGGGCTCCGGGCTCGGCAGGGAGTCTGCTTGAGATTCTCTCTCCCTCTCCCTCTGCCCCTCCCCTACTCATGTGCATGCTCTCTCTCTCTCTCTAAAATAAATAAGTAAAATCTTTTTAAAAAAGTGACAGACTCACTTGAATTAAGCGTATATAACTGATATAATTGTTAAGACAAATTAAGATGAATCTCACTTAGACCACAATTTCTTCTCTCGCAAGAAGCTTGGAACTGTTTGATATTTGTTCCCCCCCAGCTGCAGAGCTGGGCAGGGTTCTTCTAACCTGCACTGTGGTTCTCCGGCTCTTTCCTGATGCAGTCGCCATTGCTCTCACTTCTTTAGCAAGGTTGGGGCTCATGGGTGCCCCTGGGACTCCCTCAGTTGTTGCTTGTTTCTCAGTGGGAGCAGCTCCTTTGTTACCATGTTTCTATCCTCTTGGTTTTTTTTAGATGGTTCTTCATTGATGAAATATTTAACGAGGGTCTGTGATCTGCAGACATAGAGTAAGGCTGTGCATATTTAAAGTTATGTAAAATGGGGTTTCTGCCTCAAGGTACTCACAGTCAATCAGCTCTGGCAGACAAACTGGTAAACAGGTTTTCAGACCACGTGACGACAGATGGATGAGGGGGAGCTGCAGTGAACTGGAAGATGGCCCCGTCGAGGGCTTGGGTGGACAGGCCAGGAGGTCTGCGACCATTGAGCTGCCTGCCTGAAGATGAGAAGATGTTGTCTGGGTGAAAGGAGGAGGATGATCAGGCAGAAGCAGCAGCCCTTGTTCAGAGCAAAGAAAGAAAGGGCTTCCTGTCCTAGAAAGTAGAGGTTCTGTGCTCTCTCCTCTCTCTTTCTGTCTCTCTCCCTCTTACACACACACACACACACACACACACACACACACACACACACGCAGGAAATTCTGTCACTTTTGTGGAAAGAACCGGCGTAACCCCCACACTCAGTGGCTGGCAAACTGCTCTTCAAGGAAAACAATAGCGACAGTAACAACCACACAGATCTGCGAATTTTCCGTCTCTGTGGTGTAAACAACCCCCCATGGCCGATTTCAAGCTACCAATGACATCACAGCTGGTTTGCCAACTTCTGTCTGTAACAATTAGTGCTGAGCTGTTATTGGTTGGCCCGGGTCACCGCTGCCCCCAGGCCAATAGCCTCTCACTCGGGGAGAGAAGCCCCTCCTCTGTAGCATGTTGTGGCATCTTCTCTTTGAAATATCCCTCAGTGGTCTCTGGATGCTGTTCCTTCAGTCTTTGAGTTCCCAGCTGGCAGGTGACTGTGTGCCACGGAGGCAGCGGGGAGGCTCTGTAGAGCTGGCAAAGACAGAGGGCGCACAGCTGTGGCATTGGGACACACACACACTGAGAAACCCTCTCCCCTGCTTGATCAGAGGGATGGATATGCTAACGGAGGGAATGGGGAGGATGCCAGGAAGTGTAGACACAGGGCAGTAGGGCATGGAGGAGGGGAGAGCAAATAGAGCAGGAAGTGGACCCCGCCCTCTGGGCATGGATTCTCTCCCAAGTGTGCAGGAACTAGAGGGGTGGGCCTGGGAAACAGCAGGAGAAACCCTTCCCAGAGAAGACGTGTGCTGGAGAGTTTGCAAATAAACACGAGGCTAGCTTCCAAGAAACTATACCCGGGGAAGGCCAGATTATCAGTTTGATTAATTAGTCCCTAAGAACATAATTACTGTAAATCTTATCCCTGGGAACAAGGTATCTGGACTGAGATTTGTGTCTGCAAAGAAACCAGTATTAAGTGGAAGCTTTCTGAGGTAATTAGGATCTAAAACTTTGGGGAAACGTGAGTGGTGGTTCCATGTCTATGCCTGAAATCCTCACTCCCTCAAGCACTGAAACACTGACTGTAGGGAAGGTTTAGATGGGAAGAATGAACCAGTTCCGGCATATCGATGGGGCTTGGCTGAGAAGAGTGGGAAATAGAACTTGGTCAAACACAGAGCATGGAAATGACGTTGTACATGTTTTCCATGTAGAGACAGGAGTGTCAGAGCCCTTATAGCCTTGGGCACGGACGCGCTGCAGAAACAGGTGAGGACACCATTCGCGCACCGTGACTATCTGGGAACAGTGTCATGAGGGAGAGGAGCTTGAGGACCCGATAAGGGATTGTGAAGAGGGATGTAGTTGATAATTGATAGTTTTAACCCCCAGGCAAGCAGCACATGAGCAACTTCAAATGACTCACAGTGAATACATAGCTGGTTTAAAACGGACCTAAGTTAATAGCCAACTGGAACCAACTGAACTGCATGGGACCCCAAGCCAGGGTACTCTCTGGGGAGTGTGATAGATAATAACGTAGTTTCCAGGTGGCTGAAGTGGAGAGGCAGGCAGAGGAGAATGAGACAAGCTAGAGATGAGCAGGTGTGATGAGAAACAGCAGGGAGAAGCAGGTTCCTAGGCAGGAACAAGGAATGTAGGGCCTGGTCTCCACAGCTCCCCAGGGAAAGGACATTTCCTGGTCTTCGAGAGAAAGAGGGAGAGAGAGAGAGAGAGAGAGAGAGGCAGTAAGGGGCCCAGAGATATTGAAGGAGGTAGAGACAGGACAAAGAAGGAGAAAACACAGCATATATGTGTATTAGTATGGATTTCCCAGAGAAATAGGTTAAACAGGTGGGTAGGTAGGTGGGTAAGTACATAGATACATAGACAGATAGGAAGATAGATTAAAGAATTGACTCACTCTTTTGTGGAAAGTCTAACATATGACTGGGGGAGCCTGCAGGTTTGGGACTCAGAAAAAAGTTTCAAGTGAAGTCCAAGGACCTTCACCTGACAGAATTTCTTCTTGCTTGGGAAAGTTATTCTTCATTCTATTAAGGTCTTCACCTTATTAGACAAGACCCACCACAATGTAGAGAGTCCACTGATTCAAATGTTAATCTCATCAAAGGAAAAGAAAGAAAGAAAGGAAGGAAGAAAGGAAGAAGAAAGAAAGAAAGAAAGAAAGAAAGAAAGAAAGAAAGAAAGAAAGAAAAAAGACCTTCACAGAAACATTGTTGGACCAAAAATCTGACACTGCAGCCCAGCCACGTAGACACATTAACCATCACAATATGGCTCTCATTCAGGCCTTTCATAATGAAGAAGCAGAAGGTAAAGGCAACTTGAGACCTGGGAAATGTGAGAGATAAAATAAAAGGAAAGGAAGTCATTTCAAGGTAATAGGGATGGATGATTCAGATCCCAGAAAATGTGTAAGATTGAAACATAGAGTAATTACTTACTATGAATGCAAGATTGCAGAAAACTAGAGAAAAGACTTGAGGTTTTGAAAGAAAGATTTTAAAATATTTTTTAAAGATTCAATTATTTACTTAAGAAAGAGAGACAGAGAGAAGACAAGCAGGGGGAGGGGCAGAGGGCAAGGGAGAGAGAAAATCTGAAACGGACTCTGCTGAGCATGGAGTCCTCAGTCCCACAACCCTGAGATTGTGAACTGAGCCAAAACCAACTGAGCATCCCCAAAAGAAAGACTTTTAAAAATATTTATAATGAAGAAGTGGAAAGAAATTGAATTTATGAGTTTGTCAGTTTGGAAAGATTTGGTAGATTTGGGAGAACGTTAACTACAAAATGATTCCAAAAGGTGGTTAATTTTTAAGGTATGTTAAGGAGGCCAAGGGCAGGCACCTTTCCTCCCCTACTGAGCTTGGCACCAGCTGAAGAACTTGTCATGCATGCCTACTATCCCAGGAGCTGTAGAACATTCTCTTGGGAAAGTTGTGTCCACTGTTGAGACACCAGGTTGATCCACTGCTGCCTTCTCTCCAAGGGCTCATGCTAAAGAAAGCTGAATGTGGAATGTGGATCATGCCAATGCACTTTGGAGAATCCAGGAGCTTGCTTTGGAGTTGCTGTGTCCTAGAATGCCCAGAATTCATTTTTTGGCACACTTGTGTTTTACTCTGAGTCACAGTTCAGAGCCCATCCCTTTAATTCTTTACTAGCCACTGTAAAGATGACTTGACCACATACTGTAAGAAATATTCATGGAAATCCAGAATAGATAATTTGATTCATTTTGTGCCTGCTTATTAAGAACAACTTTCATGACAATCATTTAATTTGATTTAGGTAAATACATTTTGTGGACCCTTATCTATGGAAATATAGTCATTTTTACCTGCACAAAGTTCCTTTTCTTAGTATCTAAGTTTAGAAATGATAGGTAGTGCTGTCTGATAAAAATCTTTGTAATTTGATCATTTTACTCTCCTTTGATTTTCATGAAAATGTATGACCCAATTGCTTTTGGATTAAAAGCAGTAATTATAGATTTTACCCACAAAGATAAATTTGGAGGAAGAGAAGATTTCAAATCCAGAATAATAAGAAATAAAAATAGCTGTAGGAATTTTTTAAAATTAAATTAAGAAAAGGTCAACGTGAGAAAAAATTTGAGTGAGAAAATTTGCCCTGACAAAAAAATTGTCCTGAGAAAAAATTTGACTTACTCTCATTGCTCCTTCTTTCCTTCCTTCCTCTCTCTTCTCTTTTCTCTTTTCTTTCTTTCCCTCCTTCTTTCCTTCCTTCCTTCTTTCCTTCCTTCTTTTTTTCATGATTTTATTTATTTATTTATTTGACAGAGAGAGACGTAGCGAAAGAGGGAACACAAGCAGGGGGAGTGGGAGAGGGAGAAAGCAGGCTTCCAGGATCATGACCTGAGCCAAAGGCAGATGCTTAACAACTGAGCCACCCAGGTGCCCCTGCCTCTTTATTTCTGTTAGAATCACACACTCTAATGCACTCTGTATCTTGCAAACTGTGGTACTGTGTTTTCACAGTTAAGTGAAGAATAACAATGCTGTTTGATTACGGTTGAAATCAAAGGTTGAATTTTTTCAAATCAAAGGTTTGAACCGTTGAAATCAAACGGTTGAAACCATTAGGCCATAGGCATGAAAATGTGACCAGTGAGTCTTTTGCTTAGTGACTTTTTCACTTGCATGATATTTTCAAAGTTGATCCAAGCCATAAGGTATATAAGACTTCATTTCTTTTTCCCAGTAAGATAATCTTTCTAGGAATATACCACATTGAATTTTTCCACTTATTCCTTGATGGACATTTGGTTTCTTCTACTTTTTGGCCTTTATGAATAATCCTGCTGTTAACTTATCTGTACAATTTTTTGCATCAACATGTATTTTATTTCTCTTGGGTGTATACTTAGAAGTGAAAGTTCCAGGTCATGTGGTAACTGTTTACATGTTTGAGGGCCTTCCCGACTAGTTCCCAAGTAGCTTCAACATTTTGCATTTCCACCATTCCTATGGGAGGGCCCAGGTTTTCCACATCTTCATCAATACTTGTTATTAGCTATGTTTTTGTTTTGTTTTGTTTGGGGTTTTCTTTCCTTCTTTCTTCCTTTTTTTTTTTTTTTTTGGCATCCAACTGCGAGTGATGTAATAATTGTGATTTTGTTCACATTTCCCTGATGACTAATAATATCGAGGATTTTTTTCGTGTGTTTACTGGCTTTTGTATATCTTCCTTGAAAAAATATGCAGATCCCTTACGTATTTTCCCATGTGTCATTTGCCTCTTTTACTGAGTTCTGAGAGTTCTTTATATATTCAGAATACAAGTCATTACCAGATATATATTTCGCAAATTTTTCTACTATTCTTTGTAGTGTTTATTCAGTTTCTGAAAATGGTATCATTTGTAGCACGAAGTTTTTAATGTCGGTGAGGTCTAATTTAGCCACTTTTTTCCTTCTGTTCCTTGTGGGTTTCGTGTTATATCTAAGACTGACAGATGTACGATCACAATTATTTACTCCTATATTTTTTCTAGGAGTTTATAGTTTTAGATTTTACATTTTGGTCTTTGATTCATTTTGGTGAAATCTAATGTGTGGTGTAAGATGATGATCTCTTTCCTTCGTATAACTCGTATTCCTCTCAACTGCTGCTCTTGGTTTTCGAATATATCAAGCCTGAAACAAAATACCACGCAAAATATTAGACAAGAGAAAGACCATGATAAGATGACGAAAGAGGCTTTTGTTTTTGTTTTTTGTTTGTTGTTTTTTTTTTTAATTTAGGGTTGCCAGTAGAAGTTATAAAATAACAATACAACTCAGCACAGCATTGGGAGGCCCAAAACACATCTCTCAATAAATCTCTTCTTGTCGCTGCTGGAGGGTTTAACTTGTTTGACATGAAGGTAACGGTGTGAGACCACACAGCCAGCCTCACGTTTGACCGCTGCCTTTGAGGGCTTTCCCATAGACATCACGCTATTTTTCACCTTCATCTCTGCCAGTGGAATGATGGTGCAAATTTGAGAAAGAAGACAAATATGCAAAAAAAAAAAAAAAAAATGCTTATCTTTCTTTGTCCATAACTTCCCTTTTTGTCCTGGTAAGCTCCATGCCCAAATGCCTTAATCTGTGCCCAAATGGCTTAAATCTTCATCTTATCAACCGCTTACTTAGTTCATTAATGACTTCAGACAGAAAGTGCTCAGTCTCTCTGAGGGCTGCCCCTCTCTATTGTCTGCCTTGCAGAAGCCCAGGATCTAGGACAGGATATTTGATTCCCACGTTGTGTAGTGTTGGAAGAGGAACTCCTTTGCTTGGCCTTTCAAAGTGTGGGAGAACTGATGCCCCGTCCTCCCTCTCCTTTCCACAACTCCTTGGCCAGAGAAAGATAGACTTATTTTTTATTTCCACTCTCATAAATGGGAGGAGGGTTATATTTTTGAACTAGAGGAAGTTCTATAGATTGGATTATCCAAGTTCATGCCTTAAAATTTCAAAAGAGGAGTTTCACAGAAATATGGAAAATTCTGTTCTAAGACAACATTGCCTAACTATAATACTGCTGTCCAAGCACATTGAACATTCAAAAACTGAATTTTAATTCATCATTTTTTTCTTTCTTGTATTTTGCATCAGATCCTTCCACAGAGATTGTCTCCGGTCTCCTGGTGACATGCTGCAGCTACAGCTGAGTTAGAAAGAGCAGTCTCTTTCTAACTCTTCTGCCAAGGCCGTACCTGGCCTAGGGAGAGAAGCAGCTGTTGAGCTGATGGGATCTGAATGTCAACGCTGGAGGTGTGCACACGTGCTAAAAACCATGCTATCTATGAAGGTTTAAGTCCCCCTTCTATATGTCTGCTTTCCTATTTGGCCAGCCAAGGTTCAGTATATTTCAAACCAATAAAGAATCTTCAGGTTTGTACTCAGAGTTGGAGGTCTGTGTCTACACCTGCCAGTAGGGGGTCCAGAGCTGAGCATCCGCTGGTTTCAGCAAAGTGCGATACCCAGTGTTCCCCAAAGGGGGCACAGTCCTCCGGAGCGGCGCTATGGTGCTGTGCTGGACATCCTGATGAGTTTTCTCCATACACTTAGGTAAACCTTAGTTACCAGTTCACGTCTTTGGTTCTATTAAAAAAAAAAAAAAAAAAAGGATAGAAAGAAAGAAAAAGTTTTGTTGAGTGACTACTACATTCACAGAAATCGAATAGAGATATAGAGATTTATAATTCAGCCAATGAGATGAGTCATATGAGGGTTGACAGGAAAATAATCAGACTGACCACACATATGAAGTCTGTACTGTTGTTACTATTGACTTGTTCATTCATGAAACAAATAGAGGTTCGGTATACATTAACTTGTAAGAGCAGGTATTGGTCAGGATGGGGGCAATTACATGCATATGAGGGAAACCTGATAAGAGTAAAATTTCAGCCCTGCTCTATATTAACATATTGATAAGATAATAGAATTAAAACACTAAGCACAATTCCTGAAATATAATTAGCACAGAATAATTGTTAATGTTTTGTCTGTAATCTGCTTCAACCTCCTATCACTGCCAATGTAGAAATTTAGGAAAATGTTCCAGAAGAGGGGATAGATTATAAGAGACAATGACAAAACAGAAAATTCAGTAAAGGTCAATATGCCCTTGGGAAAAAAGTTAACCCCCTAGTAAAATGTTATAAATTTTAAACAATAAAGTATCAGTTCCTTCTTCTTTAGTAGGCAACTTTTTTAATTGCAGCATGCATAATGAATTAGGAAACATACAGGGACACGGGCACACTCACACACAGCCAGTGTGAGGCTAACTGTCTAAATTACCTGTGGGCCATTTACCATCATACACTCAAATTCTCAAACAGTATGTATCTTTCATCCTACCATTCAAGCAGTAATAATTTATTTTAATAAAATTATTAGGAAGTTTTAAATATATTATGTCCACCTACAGTCTTCAACAGAAGACAGTTATGGGATCTAGAGTACTGAAGGAGGGATTATGTTCATTTATTTTTATATTTTTTAAGATTTTAGCAAGAGAGAGAGAGAGAGAGAGAGCAGGGAGGAGTGCCAGAGGGAGAGGGAGAAGCAGGCACCCCACTGACTGGGGAGCCCGCTGTGGGGCTTGATCCCAGGACCCCAGCATCATGACTTGAGCAGAAGGCAGACACTTAACTGAATGAGCCACCCAGGTACCCCAGGGATTGTGTTTAGATGGCAGGAACCACCCATGTTTCCTGTACCTGGAGGGAGAGGTGCGGGTAAGGGGTCAGCGGCAGTGGGGGAGGGGGAGACGGAACAGGGCCACTGAGGGTGTTCATTTCAGGTAGTTTCTGGTTTCTCTCTGGGTTCAGAGTGCGGGGAACAGAGGAAATTGGAAACATTTGGGCATAGATTCTCAGGGAAGGAGAAGAGAGGAACTGAATAGCGATGCAGAGTAAGTTTATGCAGTGGTGCTGATGGCTTTGGTGAGCAAGCAAGGTGGGGGCATCCCAGGGGTCAGCAGTTTCCTTACAGAACCCCTCTTTAAAGAAGAACAACTCGAAGCAGAAGGGCTTGTTGCCCATGGGTACAAGTCCTTTGTGAAAATGAAACAATTTAGAGGATTTTTATTCATTTCTGCAAATTGACAAAATGAGAGGCGCTATTTGCAATTTATTTCCATTGAATGGTGGCCCATCACGCCAAGGCTTTCTGCCTGTGCAGTGAAGGAGGTAAAGCCTGGAGCGGGCTGGGCGATTCCCTCTCATTTGTGCTCATGTGAGAACCTTATGAGGAGCAGCAGGTTAACGAGCTTATATTTTCCCGTTGGTCTCAGATCACCTGAGTTGTCCAGAGATTGGCTGGAAAGACAGTAACAAGAGATGAAAAAGAAAATTGCAATTGTATGTCTAAGCAAGTGTAAGTCATGGGCAAGTTCAGTTCCAAGGGTCAAAGCCGGGGACTAATGAGGCTCCGAAATCTGGATCCCATATGGATCAGTTAATTTCTCAGAATGCTCAGTAGTCCAAGTGCTCACAGAGAAAGGGGCTCTTCCAAGTTTGGGCTCCTCCCAAGGGCCACTGGGAAAGGAATGGAAAAACCAAGCACGGGCGTGTAGAGAAAGGTAGAGGAGCCCCAAGGCCTGAGCCCTCTAAGGTGTAGAGGACTAGACCATGGGGAGTAATGGAGCATGTGCACCGTCTGCCATCTTACATGCAGCCTGTCCTGTATCTAGTTTAAAACTAAGCCCTGAGAGATCCCAGGTGGACGCCACAGTCCTGCTGGAAATCAGAACTAGCAGTAAAGAGACAGCTGGGCACCATGTTTGTCCGACTCACAGATATGTGAGCAATCCAGGAGAATTTCAACAGAAGAAAAATATCATGTTACTAATATATCATTTCAAGAAATTATACCTCTGGTTCTTATTAAGGTAGTGTGATGGACCAGCCTTCTCTGACTCAGCGCTCTGAGGAGGCATTTCTGGGAAGGACAGCTTGCCATCCGCACTGCCTTCTGGAGACAGGCACCAGAATGTGCATCTCTGAGAAGCTCATCGATCCATACGAGGTTCCGATTTCAGAGCCCTGTTAGTGCCAGGCTCTGACCCACGATGCTACGACATGACTAACGTGCTCAGAACTGCCCTTGGAGTGTATTTCTCTATCTCATTCGATTTTATTTCCTGTCAGCCCCTGCGCAATTCAGGGGATCTGAGACCAGTAAAAAATACAAGCTTGTTCATCTGCTGCTGGACATAATGTTCATACATGAGCACAAATGAGAGTGAACCCTATAGCCTGATTTCCAGTGTGAGCCCGTCATACTGCACAAGCAGAAAGGCCTTGGCATGAGGGGTATTATGGACCAAAATGTGCCTCCCACTCTCCCCCCACCAAATTCAGAGATGGAAGCCTAACCTCTCTTATTTGGGAATAGAGCCATTAGAGATGTAATTAAGGCTAAATAAGGACATGAGGGTGAAGCGAGTAGGACGAGGGTCATTACGAGAAGAGGAACAGATACCAGGAGTAAGGCCATGTGAGGGCATAGCAAGCAAAGTGGCCATCGACAAGCCAAGAGGAGAGGCCTCAGGAGAAACCTTGAACCTGGATTTCCAACCTCCAAACCTATGAGAAAATAAATGTCTGTTGTTTAAGCCACCTGTGTCTGAGATTCTGTTACAGTTACCCCGAGCAGACAAAGACCCGGTGCCATGATTGTATGGGGCATACATCAAACATGATTTTCTCCCTTTGTTAATTCACATAAATGAGTAATAATTCTCTGATTTTTTTCAGTTTCATAAAGGATTTGTGCACATTTGAAATGAGCTATGCTGGCCTAGCATTTTCTTTTCTTAAAGGGATTTGGATAAGAGGATGTCTACACGTAACCCTGGGATAGCTCACCCACCCTGAATCATGGGAAGCTTGCTCTTTGTGAAGATCGAAAGTTCCCTGCATTCATGTTTTTTTTTTTTTTTTCAAGGCAGTGGTAAAATAACGCATCATCTGGAGGATGGTGAGAAGAGGCAGTCTTTATTTCAGTAAAATACTCTCATGATCTCAAAACACCAGTGGCACTACACCCTCAGGGTCATGGTCTAAGCACAGAACCCAGAAGTCTCCATGGACCACTTGGGGTCTATCTCTCTGTGTCCAGGGGAGACGATGCCTTTCAGATCTGGGCTGGCTATAGTTAACAGGAGGTTTGAGGCTCAGAACAGCCCCACATGGTGATTACTAGACTGGGTTCCCATCCTTGGTGGGATTCCAGAGGATTAGCCTAGAAGAAAAACTGGGAAATGTTACAGTGGCTTTTCAAAAATGATTCTTCTGAAGATTCTGAAGATTAAAAAGCAGCCACTGTGTTGTGTTTCACAATGACTACACTATAATAACTATCAATATCGACAGGCTGAGGTATCACTGCCTGTTGACTGATTATTGAGGTTAATAGAGTATGAATATAGATTGATTGATTGATTGACTTTCAGTCAGCTGTACACCCAACATGGGGCTTGAACCCACAGCCCTGAGAATAAGAGCCGCATGATCTCTGACTGAACCAACCAGGTGCCCCTATGAATATTTACATTGCTTTGCTAATGTGGCCAAGAGGATATGGGTGAGTGCGAACTTGGTGACAATTTATTGAAAGGATCCCATATCTCGGTTTCAAAGCCAGCTTAGTCACACACGAATCCATATCCCTGTAGCACCCCAGACCAAACCAGTTGTCCGGCAGCATGACTGCCTTCCAGAAAGTGCTGTGACCTGCCACCCAATGGGACTCCATAGCTCTTCATTCTTCTTAACTGTATCACAGGTAAGATTTGATAGTACTATAGCAAAAGTTGTTTCATGCTAGCTTCAAACAATTCAGGGAAACAAAACTCTTTATTAACAAATTCCATTGTTGTTCTTTTCAAATGTGATTTTGTTCTTCTGTACCTGCTGTGTGAAGAAGCAAATGAAGCAGCATAAACTCATGAAGTCTTATTTTAACTTAGGTTGTAACTCTCTTTTATGTCTCATGTCAGATGTCTGTAGTCTCTGAAATCACTTTTATAAGGAAACAATTTAATATGAAACCATTGGCATTCTCTGTCCAACCTCTCACACTTTCCTACATAATGACATTAGTTGAATTCCCTCCTCCGTGAAGCTGTAACGTTCCCCAGAACATTTCTAGCAGTTTCACCAGCCCTCGAAACGCAAGTGTTCTGGGGTACATTTCAGGTACATGTCATTGAATAACACAGTATACACAATTGTTTGCATGGATTAGAGAATGTGAATCTATAGCAAGCAAAGAAACTGATGGGGATTTGAGATCACATCCCAGCTTTGCAGCCTTTCCCACCAGAGAGAACTCTTGCAGGGATGGGGACTGTGCCTTATTACTTTATGAACTAACAGTAATTGCGGCTTGCTCCTGGACAAGGTGGGGTGGGGAGATATTGCAGAGTACATCTTTGATGGGATAGCAAAATGAGCTTCCTAATAGTGATCTGAATGAGGTAGAATTTCCCACCCAGTCATGAGCAGAACTGAGCCTCCTTATGGTTGTGGGTAGCAGGAGAAGCATAGAAGGGCCTGTCCCTTAGGCATTTCAATAGAGCTGCCTTGTCTTAGGTGCACCTGCTGACCAAGCCCTCTGGGGCCCACCAGGGTCTATTCAGGTTCCCCATGGGCCTATGCTTTTGCTCTTGTAGTTCACAGTTAGGCAAAAACTTGCATTTCCACGTTGCTTATGGCCTCCATCAAGATATACCCAAGGGCCATTTTGGTTTTACTAAGAATAAGTGGACTATGCTTGCTCCCACAACTTTGCTGCAACCTGTGAACCATGGTTCTGATCCAAATACATTGATCCAGAGCCTATAGGCTTTGAAGTAAAATATGTGGCCTATGGCTTTGGATGTCTTTCTCAGAGGTTCTAAGCCAACATGGTCAAAAGATCTACATGGGCTGGCCCCACCAAGAGCCTTAATCCCAAATGTGGTTAATATTGGTCCTCTCTGCACACCTGGAAATGTGCAGATATTTTGGTTGTCAGAATGCCTGAGTGGGACACAATGTACTATTATAGAAAGGAGGGTAGGCTTACCAAAAGACTTAACAACATGAGGGACAGTATCTACAATGAAGAATGTACCTCCCAAAGTGTCAATAGCACTCTCCCTGATTCCCACGATATCCTAACAGGCCTACAAATTGAAATCCCCCCTCTCCTGAACAAGTTACAGTTAGAAATAATACCTTCTCCCTCTGAGTATCATATAAAGGTAGCCTTTCCTAGAAGGTGACATAAAACAACTATCAAGAAATATTAGCGCTTCAGCATGGAGAATAAGGACCACTCAAGGCTGAGCATCTCCAATATGCCTGCAGTGTGCTATATTCTCCCAAAGGAGAAAATAACCAGACTGATTCCCTGCCCCCATCCTCTCAGTGGATTTATGAAACCACCTACTCTAAATTAAATACTATGGCAACAGAACCAATATTGCTTCACACTGAAATGGAGGGGTAATCAAAACAGCTAGGAAATGTCTGCTTAGGAAAGTTCAAAATAAAATTAAGTTTTTAAAAACTGCCAAATAATGGAAAAATCAGGAGATCAGGGCTAGATAATAAACTTTGTGATCTGATGGAGTCCAAGATTTACCAAGGGTCTTTTTCTATTTCCTTCCTTCCTTCCTTCCTTCCTTCCTTCCTTCCTTCCTTCCTTCCCTCCTTCCTTCCTTCCCTTTTTAAAAAATTCTACAGTTTGGGACAGGTCTTTTACCTATTAAAATCTCTTACTTAATTCAGTGTTTGTTCCCTTTGGATTAATGGCATTTGGCACAGACCATAACTACTATCGGTTCTCTGTTTGTTCCATCTTAATTTTCCATTTGTTCCATCTTAATGTCAACTCTGACCAAAGATGGTTACTAATTATTCTACCAAATTTGATCATTAAGAATTTTATCAAGTATTAGTGTTAGCTGCATCAGAGGACAATACGTTCAAATGAGGCCATTTTCCCAACTGCTTCAAAATCCAAATTAGCCAAAAACCTCCTCTTCCTTCTGACTCACAGTGCTGTTGGCAGCTGCGGGGCTCTCTTCAGACAACACCCAGGACCACCTGAACAACATATCAGTCCGTTTCAAATGGCTGATGGCCTCATCAAAGGAATGTGTGACCAGAAGGATCTGCCAGTGGACACTGGTGACCATATGCATGGTCCCACTTCCACAAGTGTAAGATTGAGAAAGAGGTCCAGCTCCTTTCTGAATCTGATTAGAATATGGCCTTTTGGACTTTAATTTATGAGCTGATTTCATCTGTTTTTCCTCATAAAGTTCTAGAAAGGATCTAGAACTAGCTTTTAGATAGATGTTCAAGCAGGAAAAATCGTGTCTTGGTACTTCCTGTGTCCATTCTTTCTTCCCTGACCTCCACCTTGGACATATTCTCAGTGAAGGGTCTGGCTGTTCTCCAGCACTGATCTTATTTATTAAAAATGCCATCTCAGAGGGATAGGAATTACCCAACCAGAGTAAAATTTGCTAAAATGTCCTGGGTCCTACCCTAAACTTTGTAAATAATCCACACCAACATGGCCTTCTGTAAATTACAAGATTGCATCGCTGAGACAGTAAGGATTCAGGGAATGGAGAAAAGAGAGATTGGGAAGAGGGTGGCACAGCCTGCCAGGGCTGGGATCATACCCACGAGATGGCTGTTGGGCACAAGACCAGCCCTGACACGGAAGTGTGACATTCACAGAAGCACAGACCCCAAGTTCATCACCTCCATATCTGAAACAGCTATGGGGCCAAGCAGGAAATTAATTCCATGTGCTCTCATCCAGAATGTGTTAGAGCTTTCTGCCTGACATTTTCTTTACTCCAAGATGGTGTTAGTTGGCAGGGGTCTAAATCTTGGCAGCCACTTTTATGGGGGTAACAACAATCCTGAGATTCTGCAAAATATATCACAGCAGTTCAAGAAGACAAAGAAGAAGAAGAAGAAGAAGAAGAAGAAGATGATGAAGGAGAAGAAGGAGAAGAAGAGGAAGAAACACATGAACCTGTGGGATATTTAAATTTGAATTTGAATTTAATTTTGAATTTGCATGTTTCAATTATCTAGACCTAGATTTGTAATATTTTTATTTTCATCAAGCAGGAAGGCTTCAGGATTTGTGGAACCTAGCCTTCACTGTCTCAGGACAGTGATGATGCATGTTTAGTTCCATGTGAAATCCCCAGTTTGAGAGAAATTAGAGTCAATCTTAACTGTAGTTCACAATTTATTTGGTGTGTGCGTTCAAGTACACTGGGAGGATGTTTGAGATGCTCTAAATTATAAACATGCTTCGTATCTCTCTCTCTTCCTCATCCAATATGAGAAATTGTTTACATTAGAAGTAGAGAATGTGATTCATATATATATGTACATATATATGTAAGAATCAACTTACATATATATGTGTATATATATGTGTGTACATACATATATACACATATGTACATGTATATGTATATATATACATATGTATGTGTATATATAAAATTTTTATTATATATACATATTATATATGTATATGTATGTATACATACACACATGTATACATATATATGTATACATACATATACATATATACATATATGTCTACATATATATGTATATATGTTGTCTATGTACATACATACATACACACACATATATATGTAAGAATATATAAATACATGAGCATAAAGCATCCATTGTTTTATGATGATTAAAGTTATAAAGACAGTCATTTCAGGAGTCAGTACAGCAGATGCTGTTTAAAGTGGTCACCAGCCCAGAGTGTGATGGGGGCCAATGGGATCAGGATGAATCTCCAGACAGTTAAACACACAAAATTACTTTAAAAAAAAAAAAAGATTTTATCTATGTATTTGTCAGAGAGAGAGAGCACAAGTAGGCAGAGAGGCAGGCAGAGGTAGAGAGAGAAGCAGGCTCCCCACTGAGCAAGGAGCCCAATATGGGACTCAATCCTAGGACCCTGGGATTATGACTTGGGCTGAAGGTAGTGGCTGAACCGATTGAGCCACCCAGGCGTCCCCAAAATTACTTTTTAATTAAGATTCTGAGTTATGGTTTGAATTTCAATGTATTAAGTGTATGTTTTAAACATTGGCTTGCTTTCTAGAAAGCTGTAATTTCTTGCGGACCTGTTTTTGCAACTGCTGGTTTTGACTGTCTCTGAGCCATGTCAGTCTGAAATGAGTCAAGGTTTCTCTTACTTTAATTACTGGTCATCTTATGATTACTAACGTCAGAAGACTGCCTGGGTTTTCAGATCAGTATCCTAATGTCAGGACTTCCCAGTTTCATGAGTCTCTCTGCATGCATTGATTATCTGGGAAATGATCTTGCTGGCCATACCTTCCTGTCCCTTTAGAACATTATACTTTACCAGTGCACTTGGGAGGCTCAGTCACTGGAAATTCTGAATCTCGATTTCAGCTCGGGTAATGATCTCAGTCTCTTGAGTTTGAGCCCTGCCTAGGGCTCTGCTCTTACTCCGAGTCTGCTTAAGTTTCTCCCTCTCTCTCCTTCTGCCTCTTCTCTTGCTTTCATGCTCCCTCTCTCTAAAACAAATAAAAAATTAAATTATTAAATTTATTTAAAAATAAATTAAAAAAATAATATTACCACTTATCAAGATAAATTGCACTCTTTTTGCAAACCACCTAACACTTGGTCTAGAAATTTTATTCAAAAAACAGAATTCTTTCATCTCTTATGAAATTCATCAGACCTTAAGCCTGAGGCTTCTTCTGGAAAACACTCAGTGCTTTGTGTTTATTATTTCTTTAAAAACAGACCCTCAGGCCTGCACCAAGCACGGTACCTCTTGCTAGGGAGCATGGTTTTTGCTGTCCCCCAGCTATCTGTGCAAGTCCTGTTTTTTTGGATAAAATGTCCTACGTAACCTACATTTACCTTGTTCAGTTAAGTATTTCCTGCTGCTTTCATCTAGGGTGATAGCTCATTTTATAGATGTAAAGGGAATCCTCTTCACTCTACCTGGTTTTCTGCCTTTGAGACAGAGGCACCATATTATCTTTCACTGTTTGTACTCAAGCACACAGCAGAAAGGAGAATTTAAGCACAGAGGAAACCATAGGCTCTTATTCTTCCTGCACGCTAGCTATGTTTATAACAGGAAGGGACTGAATCTAGAAGAAGATAAGGCTTTTAAAGTCTGTTGGGCACAGACTCCAATGCAATGCAGGTAAAGGGACAAATCTTCCCCCAGTGAACCTGACCCTGAAGCACATCTGCTGGCTATGTGGGCTAGTTGAGGATGCTGTTCCAGACCCTAGCCCTCTCCCCTACACTGTTGCTCACTAATGAACTTCTGCCTATAAGGCATTCATCTGGTTGGGGTGGGCCCCGTCAGTCACTTGAGGCCCCGGGCATCCATGCTTTCCCAAGGAAGTCCCACTGAACCCTACAGTAACATGGGGGGGGTCTATGTACCCTCAGAGAGGCCTTTCCCTTACCGTTCTACAGGAAACCATTGTCCAAGATGCACCCTAAAGAAAAGAATCTTGGGTCCAGAGACTCTGGGTAACTATGAATATTGTGTCCTGCCTCTCGGAAGTTGATTCAGTTTTCAGACTGAAATCATAACAAATATTTTAATAATTTCCCAAATATGTTTAATATTTTGGGGGCATACAATGCCTATGAATGCCCTGGTAAAGTAGGATTTTATAGAATTAATGTGGGGAAATAGCTTGTAAATGGAAATTCCTGACCAAAGAGATTTATAAAACCAGTCTATTGGGTAAAATGATTTCAATATAATCTAAGGTTCTAGATATGGAGGAAATTTTACATATTCTTTTAACCTAGAGAATATCACAGGTTACATTATAAGGAGCAACGTTACATTTACTAGCATCTGATGTGTTTTAGAACTCAGTGAAGTGGTCATTTCTTCTACATTTTCCACTGATGTAACCATTCTAGAACACATCTTTGCTCAAGGTTATGAGAACAGGATTAGATAATTGATCTGTGTTTTGGCAGTTATTCAAAATCTATTGGTGATTTTTCACTACCCTTGGTTTGTTGATAGTTTAAATTGGGTGAGTGCTTACAACATGAGAATCAAGTTATTAGTAGCTACTTCCACAGAAGGTCAGGTAGGACCCATTACCATCTCACCCCACCCCCCAAACATGTTTATACTAGTGTATCCAGACACATAGAGGCCACATCAGAAATAAAACATAGAGAATTAAACTGAAAAGATAAAATCCAATACACTGTGAAGGGTAAAATTACTGTGGAATTTTTGATGTCTTGAAGAAGCCAGGCACAGTATGCATTCTGAAGGACCCCTGCCTAGCTGATGAAGAGAGAACATGTTTGACATGAGTTTGGTGCTTAGAGTTACAGAAGTCCAGATTCCTGCTCACTACCCACTGATCAGAGTAGTTATTCAGAATCCAACTTATAGTCATACTCAGGTGTGGCCGATCAGATTACTTGTCTCTATTCACTACTGTCCTATTATAGTTTGATTATTTGTAGAAGTAACAGTGCATGTCTTTCCCTGTGGTAGAGCGTACTTCTCTACCCAGTGGGTAGCGGAGTTGACCATGTGGCTTACATTAGCCAAGGGACAGTTAGTGGATCTGACTGAATCATGCTTTAAACATACGAAGTTTGGCTTGGCTCTTGTGCACCTATTTCCACTCTAGCATCCCCTGCCCCTGAACCAGTGCTCCTGAGCATTTCTGGAAGTTTGGAGCACATGACACAGCCAAACTCAGCTCAGACCAGTTTAACCACAGCTTACCTGCAGATCCGTGAACCTTATAAACTATTGACATTTTGAGGGTGTTTCTTATGTGGAAAAAAAAAAAAAAAGAAGACTACTACAATGATTAACTTATTTTTGAAGCTTAAGAAAAACCTGAAATTTAATAGCACCACAAGGAGCAAGATGAGTAGGAACGACTGTTGATTTCCAACAGGATGATGGGTCTCTGAGATTTGGGATGCCTGTACATATCCATGTGTGTCCACCGTGGAGAATGGACACTCATCTTGCCTAGGGATCCTCAATTTCCAAAGAAGATGCCCAAGCCATTTCAAGCTCAGGTAACTGTAAAGACAGTTAAACAACATAGGATATCTGCCCTTCATTAGGTGCCAGAAAGCATAACCTCGAACTCATTCCCACTTGATAGTCTACAAAATCGAGATATCCCTCATCATCATTACTTTCAAGACCCTCCCTGCCAGTAGCTCCCTAACAAGAGCTGCTATAGATTAATACAAAACAAAACACACGTGTGATTCAAAATTGTTAAATGCCATGCAAGGTACCCATTGTTCTCAACAGATGAGTAAACTGAGACTCAGAAATATGCAGGGTCCTGGATAATTTATCCAAGGGGGTGGCATAGCTTACATCTGAGATCTGGGAGCAAATGTTGGTTCTAGGAGGCCACCAGAGCTGTGAGTCTCTGATGCATTGTCTAGGCCCCTTTTTGGTACTGTTGATATGGAAATGCCCTTTGCCTTTACCTTGGAAGAAAGGAATTGTGTCAGGTACTTGTAGTGTAAACACTGACAGTTAGGTTTTCTTTTTTATAAGGCAAGTCAAAGGGTTGACTTAATAATCTTTGATTGTCAAGGCATCCCCTTCAAAGAGGGAAATCTCCAGTAAATATTGCCAGCCACAGGACTGGCTATAGAGTCAGGCCACCCTATTCCCTGCCATTAGGCTCCTTTGTTTTAGAGATCTTGGTTGATATATATAAATGACCATTTAGGCTACTTATCTTTCTCTTTGCCCCACTTTAACCACCCCCCTTTGTTTTGTTTTGTTTTGTTTTTTAAATAGGCTCCATGCCCAGCATGGAGCCCAGCTCTGGGCTTGAACTCATGACCCTGAGATTAAGACCTGAGCTGAGATCAAGAGTCAGATGTTTAACCGATTGAGCCACCCAGGCACCCCCATCGCTCCAGTTATGTTTTAAATTCACCAATAAAGAACAAGCCCATGAAACCCTGGGCCCCCATCCTTAACCCCCGAAAAAGCAGAGCCCAGGCCCTCTCCTTCTAACCCCCATGATCTCTCTGTGTGGCCCCAGGTGTGCCATGCAATTTCTAGGACTTGAAAGTAATAAACCTTTGTCATCTTGCAATCCTAAGAACCATAAGCACCAGTCCAGTGCTACAGTGGTTATGGACAGGTTGAGACCGACATGCAACAGGATTACTGCAGAGATATCACTGAGCACTTTATTCATGACCTTGAACCCTTGAGAGAAAAGAGTCTCAGGATTAAGTACCAGAAATAGACATGTTTCTATCACATAAATTATCTTTCTTTCTTAGGGCCATTATAAAATGGGTCTCATTTCCCTTTCTAGTTAAGCTGCTAAGAAGTTCAGAATACTCTTCTCAACCCACCTTTCGTGAACTGTGTTTGTATCATTCAACATACGGAAAACCTGGAAACTTCCCTTTGTCTTTACCTCTTCCATCACCAAAGTCATCCTCAGTTGCTCCTCACAATCCCAGTGCAGCTCTTTCTGCCCAGGATCCTGCCGCTGTGCTATAAAAAGACACCTTTTTTGCACTGAAGGCATCTCAAGAATTCTTTCTTGACCATCTGCTCTCAAACCCCAAATGGGAAACCCCATTTCCACATCAACATGACTGTGAATCACCCCTTGTCTCTTCAGATCTGACCACACTCCCCAGAACAACAGCCCCACGTGCAGGTTTGTTCCACCATATGCTCTGTCCTAGGCCATGCAGAACTCTTCTGAACTTCTAGAAGCACAATGGGCAATGGTAGAAAATCTCCTGTGTTCTTCACTCTTACCATGCAGTCCTCATGCCTTCGTGTAGTCCAAGCTCACCCTGAATCAGAGCTAGCCCCATGTGATTAGCCCCATCTGGAAGCAGTGGCGAGGCCACAAGAGGCAGGGAAGACTCTTACATTGTCTGCTGTCTTAGAGCAATTGCCCTGGGGTAAATCAGATCTTTTTCTGTAAGGACACTCACACAGTCCTCTGTGGAGAGCAATGGAGGTCCCTGGCCAGTAGCCAGCAGCCGTTGTATAGCAGGGTCAAGGAGATATCTCTAAAGAAGATTCTCCAGTTCTAGCCACACATTCAGAAAACTTCACCCCCAGCCAGCATCTGGTTGGAGCCTCACAGAAGCCTCCAAGTCACAGGTTTGCTACCACACTGTTCCTGAATTCTTGACCAACAGAGACCACGAGGTAACAAATGATAAAATGTGTGGTGGTTTGTTACACAAAAATAGGTAACTATACAGTTTTTTGTACAAACAAATGAAGTGATGTGATGAGAAAAATTCCAGAACAAGTGGGATTGGCAGTGGGGCCATTAGAGAGTGGAAGCTGGAAGTACATTGGGAAGAGTGTTAATGAAATCCAAAAGTGCTTTGAAGAGCCTGTTAGCAGAGCCTGATTGCCCTCAAGAAGTCTGCCAGCAGGTGTTTCACATAATTTGAGGAAAATATGTAATTTTCTATACATTAAAATAAGTCAATTGCATGGTGCACCAGAGAGTTCATGTCAAGAGTATACTATTCTTTTTTTTTTTTTTTTTTTTTTTTTATTTAAGTTTTATTTTTTTTTAAACATACAATATCTTTTTATCCCCAGGGGTACAGGTCTGTGAATCGCCAGGTTTACACACTTCACAGCACTCACCATAGCACATACCCTCCCCAATGTCCATAATCCCACCCCCCCAACCCCCTCCCCCCATTAACCCTCAGTTTGTTTTGTGAGATTAAGAGTCACTTATGGTTTGTCTCCCTCCCAATCCCATCTTGTTTCATTTATTCTTCTCCTACACCCTTAACCCCCCATGTTGCATCTCCTCTCCTTCATATCAGGGAGATCATATGATAGTTGTCTTTCTCCGATTGACTTATTTCGCTAAGCATGATACCCTCTAGTTCCATCCACGTCGTCGCAAATGGCAAGATTTCATTTCTTTTGATGGCTGCATAGTATTCCATTGTGTACATATACCACATCTTCTTTATCCATTCGTCTGTTGATGGACATCTAGGTTCTTTCCATAGTTTGGCTATTGTAGACATTGCTGCTATAAACATTCGGGTGCACGTGCCCCTTCGGATCACTACGTTTGTATCTTTAGGGTAAATACCCAGCAGTGCAATTGCTGGGTCATAGGGTAGTTCTATTTTCAACATTTTGAGGAACCTCCATGCTGTTTTCCAGAGTGGTTGCACCAGCTTGCATTCCCACCAACAGTGTAGGAGGGTTCCCCTTTCTCCGCATCCTCGCCAGCATCTGTCATTTCCTGACTTGTTAATTTTAGCCATTCTGACTGGTGTGAGGTGGTATCTCATTGTGGTTTTGATTTGTATTTCCCTGATGCCGAGTGATGTGGAGCACTTTTTCATGTGTCTGTTGGCCATCTGGATGTCTTCTTTGCAGAAATGTCTGTTCATGTCCTCTGCCCATTTCTTGATTGGATTATTTGTTCTTTGGGTGTTGAGTTTGCTAAGTTCTTTATAGATTTTGGACACTAGCCCTTTATCTGATATGTCATTTGCAAATATCTTCTCCCATTCTGTCAGTTGTCTTTTGGTTTTGTTAACTGTTTCCTTTGCTGTGCAAAAGCTTTTGATCTTGATAAAATCCCAATAGTTCATTTTTTCCCTTGCTTCCCTTGCCTTTGGCGATGTTCCTAGGAAGATGTTGCTGCGGCTGAGGTCGAAGAGGTTGCTGCCTGTGTTCTCCTCAAGGATTTTGATGGATTCCTTTCTCACATTGAGGTCCTTCATCCATTTTGAGTCTATTTTCGTGTGTGGTGTAAGGAAATGATCCAATTTCATTTTTCTGCATGTGGCTGTCCAATTTTCCCAACACCATTTGTTGAAGAGGCTGTCTTTTTTCCATTGGATATTCTTTCCTGCTTTGTCAAAGATTAGTTGACCATAGAGTTGAGGGTCTATTTCTGGGCTCTCTATTCTGTTCCATTGATCTATGTGTCTGTTTTTGTGCCAGTACCATGCTGTCTTGATGATGACAGCTTTGTAATAGAGCTTGAAGTCTGGAATTGTGATGCCACCAACTTTGGCTTTCTTTTTCAATATGGCTTTGGCTATTCGAGGTCTTTTCTGGTTCCATATAAATTTTAGGATTATTTGTTCCATTTCTTTGAAAAAAATGGATGGTACTTTGATAGGAATTGCATTAAATGTGTAGATTGCTTTAGGTAGCATAGACATTTTCACAATATTTATTCTTCCAATCCAGGAGCATGGAACATTTTTCCATTTCTTTGTGTCTTCCTCAATTTCTTTCATGAGTACTTTATAGTTTTCTGTGTATAGATTCTTAGTCTCTTTGGTTAGATTTATTCCTAGGTATCTTATAGTTTTGGGTGCAATTGTAAATGGGATGGACTCCTTAATTTCTCTTTCTTCTGTCTTGTTGTTGGTGTAGAGAAATGCAACTGATTTCTGGGCATTGATTTTATATCCTGACACTTTACTGAATTCCTGTACAAGTTCTAGCAGTTTTGGAGTGGAGTCTTTTGGGTTTTCCACATATAGTATCATATCATCTGCGAAGAGTGATAGTTTGACTTCTTCTTTGCCAATTTGGATGCCTTTAATTTCCTTTTGTTGTCTGATTGCTGAGGCTAGGACTTCTAGTACTATGTTGAATAGCAGTGGTGATAACGGACATCCCTGCCGTGTTCCTGACCTTAGCGGAAAAGCTTTCAGTTTTTCTCCATTGAGAATGATATTTGCGGTGGGTTTTTCATAGATGGCTTTGATAATATTGAGGTATGTGCCCTCTATCCCTACGCTTTGAAGAGTTTTGATCAGGAAGGGATGCTGTACTTTGTCAAATGCTTTTTCAGCATCTATGGAGAGTATCATATGGTTCTTGTTCTTTCTTTTATTAATGTGTTGTATCACATTGATTGATTTGCGGATGTTGAACCAACCTTGCAGCCCTGGAATAAATCCCACTTGGTCGTGGTGAATAATCCTTTTAATGTACTGTTGAATCCTATTGGCTAGTATTTTGGCGAGAATTTTTGCATCTGTGTTCATCAAGGATATTGGTCTGTAGTTCTCTTTTTTGATGGGATCCTTGTCTGGTTTGGGGATCAAGGTGATGCTGGCCTCATAAAATGAGTTTGGAAGTTTTCCTTCCATTTCTATTTTTTGGAACAGTTTCAGGAGAATAGGAATTAGTTCTTCTTTAAATGTTTGGTAGAATTCCCCCGGGAAGCCGTCTGGCCCTGGGCTTTTGTTTGTTTGGAGATTTTTGATGACTGTTTCAATCTCCTTACTGGTTATGGGTCTGTTCAGGCTTTCTATTTCTTCCTGGTTCAGTTGTGGTAGTTTATATGTCTCTAGGAATGCATCCATTTCTTCCAGATTGTCAAATTTGTTGGCGTAGAGTTGCTCATAGTATGTTCTTATAATTGTCTGTATTTCTTTGGTGTTAGTTGTGATCTCTCCTCTTTCATTCATGATTTTATTTATTTGGGTCCTTTCTCTTTTCTTTTTGATAAGTCTGGCCAGGGGTTTATCGATCTTATTAATTCTTTCAAAGAACCAGCTCCTAGTTTCGTTGATTTGTTCTATTGTTTTTTTGGTTTCTATTTCATTGATTTCTGCTCTGATCTTTATGATTTCTCTTCTCCTGCTGGGTTTAGGGTTTCTTTCTTGTTCTTTCTCCAGCTCCTTTAGGTGTAGGGTTAGGTTGTGTACCTGAGACCTTTCTTGTTTCTTGAGAAAGGCTTGTACCGCTATATATTTTCCTCTCAGGACTGCCTTTGTTGTGTCCCACAGATTTTGAACCGTTGTGTTTTCATTATCATTTGTTTCCATGAATTTTTTCAACTCTTCTTTAATTTCCTGGTTGACCCATTCATTCTTTAGAAGGATGCTGTTTAGTCTCCATGTATTTGGGTTCTTTCCAAATTTCCTCTTGTGATTGAGTTCTAGCTTCAGAGCATTGTGGTCTGAAAATATGCAGGGAATGATTCCAATCTTTTGATAACGGTTGAGACCTGATTTAGGACCGAGAATATGATCTATTCTGGAGAATGTTCCATGTGCACTAGAGAAGAATGTGTATTCTGTTGCTTTAGGATGAAATGTTCTGAATATATCTGTGATGTCCATCTGGTCCAGTGTGTCATTTAAGGCCTTGATTTCCTTGTTGATCTTTTGCTTGGATGATCTGTCCATTTCAGTGAGGGGAGTGTTAAAGTCCCCTACGATTATTGTATTATTGTCGATGTGTTTCTTTGATTTTGTTATTAATTGGTTTATATAGTTGGCTGCTCCCACGTTAGGGGCATAGATATTTAAAATTGTTAGATCTTCTTGTTGGACAGATCCTTTGAGTATGATATAGTGTCCTTCCTCATCTCTTATTATAGTCTTTGGCTTAAAATCTAATTGATCTGATATAAGGATTGCCACTCCTGCTTTCTTCTGATGTCCATTAGCATGGTAAATTCTTTTCCACCCCCTCACTTTAAATCTGGAGGTGTCTTCGGGTTTAAGATGAGTTTCTTGTAGGCAACATATAGATGGGTTTTGTTTTTTTATCCATTCTGATACCCTGTGTCTTTTGATTGGGGCATTTAGCCCATTAACATTCAGGGTAACTATTGAGAGATATGAATTTAGTGCCATTGTATTGCCTGTAAGGTGACTGTTACTGTATATTGTCTCTGTTCCTTTCTGATCTACTACTTTTAGGGTCTCTCTTTGCTTAGAGGACCCCTTTCAATATTTCCTGTAGAGCTGGTTTGGTGTTTGCAAATTCTTTCAGTTTTTGTTTGTCCTGGAAGCTTTTAATCTCTCCTTCTATTTTCAATGATAGCCTAGCTGGATATAGTATTCTTGGCTGCATGTTTTTCTCGTTTAGTACTCTGAATATATCATGCCAGCTCTTTCTGGCCTGCCAGGTCTCTGTGGATAAGTCTGCTGCCAATCTAATATTTTTACCATTGTATGTTACAGACTTCTTTTCCCGGGCTGCTTTCAGGATCTTCTCTTTGTCACTAAGACTTGTAAATTTTACTATTAGGTGACGGGGTGTGGACCTATTCTTATTGATTTTGAGGGGGGTTCTCTGAATCTCCTGGATTTTGATGCTTGTTCCCTTTGCCATATTGGGGAAATTCTCTCCAATAATTCTCTCCAATATACCTTCTGCTCCCCTCTCTGTTTCCTCTTCTTCTGGAATCCCAATTATTCTAATGTTGTTTCGTCTTATGGTGTCACTTATCTCTCGAATTCTCCCCTCATGGTCCAGTAGCTGTTTGTCCCTCTTTTGCTCAGCTTCTTTATTCTCTGTCATTTGGTCTTCTATATCGCTAATTCTTTCTTCTGCCTCATTTATCCTAGCAGTGAGAGCCTCCATTTTTGATTGCACCTCATTAATAGCTTTTTTGATTTCAACTTGGTTAGATTTTAGTTCTTTTATTTCTCCAGAAAGGGCTTTTATATCTCCCGAGAGGGTTTCTCTAATATCTTCCATGCCTTTTTCGAGCCCGGCTAGAACCTTGAGAATCGTCATTCTGAACTCTAGATCTGACATATTACCAACGTCTGTATTGATTAGGTCCCTAGCCTTTGGTACTGCCTCTTGTTCTTTTTTTTGTGGTGAATTTTTCCGCCTTGTCATTTTGTCCAGAGAAGAGTATATGAAGGAGCAAGTAAAATACTAAAAGGGTGGCAACAACCCCAGGAAAATATGCTTTAGCCAAATCAGAAGAGATCCCAAATCATGAGGGGGAAAAAGGGAAAAAAAAGAGGTTCAGAAAGAAGAAAAAGAAAGAAAGAAAAAAAAAAGAAAAAAAAAAAAAAAAAAGGAAGAAACAATTAAAAAAAGAAAACCAATAAAGAAAAATATATAAAAAGGAAAAAAAAATATATATTAGATAAACTAGTTAAAAAACGTTAAAAAAGAAAAGGGTAAAAGTTAAAAAAATTTAGCAGAAGAAAAATAAATTGAAAAAGAAAAAAAAATTAAATTAACTGCAAGGCTAAAGAATCATGGGGAGAAAGCCATGAGTTCCGTCCTTTGCTTTCTCCTCCTTTGGAATTCCGCTGCTCTCCTTGGTATTGAAACTGTCCTCCTTGGTAGGTGAACTTGATCCTGGCTGGGCTTCTTGTTGATCTTCTCGGGGAGGGGCCTTTTGTAGTGATTCTCAAGTGTCTTTGCCCCGGGCAGAGTTGCACCGCCCTTACCAGGGGCTGGTCTGAGTAATCCGCTCGGGTTTGCTTTCGGGAGCTTTTGTTCCCTGAGCGCTTTCCGTAGAGTCCGGAGGGCGGGAATGAAGATGGCGGCCTCCTAGTCTCCGGCCCGGAGGAGCCGAGAGCCCGGGGCCCCACTCCTCAGTGCGCCCTCGGAGAACAGCGCCGATTTACTCCCGTCACCCTGCCTCCGGCCGCGCTCCGAGCTGACCGAGCCTGCGACCGGTTCAAGGTAACCCCGAGCTGAGAGTCACTCCTCGGCTCTGTCTCTGTAGCCGGCTTCCCTGTTCTAATACCTGTAAGCTCTGCGACACTCAGACACCCCCGATCCTTCTGTGACCCTGCGGGACCTGAGGCCACGCTGACCCTGCGTGGGCTTCACCCCGGTTAAGCCTCTGGAGCGATGTCCCTCAGCGGAACAGACTTTTAAAAGTCCCGATTTTGTGCTCCGTTGCTCCGCCGCTTGCCGGGAGCCGGCCCCTCCCCCAGCGGTCTATCTTCCCGTCGCTTTGGATTCACTTCTCCGCCCGTCCTACCTTTCAGAAAGTGGTTGATTTTCTGTTTCTAGAGTTGCAGTTCTTCTTCTCTTCGATCTCCCGTTGGATTTGTAGGTGTTTGCAATCTTTAGATAAGCTATCTAGCTGATCTCCCGCTACCTGAAGTAGTCTCAGCCTGCTACTTCTCCGCCATCTTGACTCCTCCCCCCCAAGAGTATACTATTCTTTAGCATGGATTTGGTTATACACCCATAATATTATTAGGTTTTCCTGCTTTCTTGAATTATAGCAATGATATTCTAGCACTGTATTTTCTGTTAACAAACTTGAATCATGAGATAATACAAATAAAATCAGGCACTGTAGCTTGTCCAATTTGAATCTACTTAGCATACAGTTAAGTCATGGTATTCTATCAATTCTAGAAGAATTGTGTGCCTACAGAAATGTGGGGAAGCAGAAGATCTATCTTCAGCCAAGTTTTCGTGTGTGTGTTTTTTTTTTCCAATGTATTTGAAAGAAGTCATCTTAGTAGTTTGATGTTTCACTGTACATATCACATCCTAGGAAAGATCAAGTGAAGCTTCTGAGTGTGTCATTTACATTGTTCTTTGGCTGGTTTTCCATTATAAAGCAACCCACTCACAGAGCAACCCTGGGCAGGACACTCAAATTCTCCAGCAATGAATGGTCCTGATAATGAATGCAACTTTATCATGAGCGTGATGAGAACTATGTTTAACCGAATTAGAATTTTGCAGACACTTTCCATAAATAATTAATATGTCATTGAGTCAATAAGGTAGTTGGGTTATGATCAATATTACATCATAAGAAAGTAATTGCTCAACACTTCAATATCATTTTGAAAAAATCTGAAATGGATTACAGTATTTTATTTTCCTAAGGAGCTAAGTCAGCATTTCATCGAAGAGATGAAGTCATATTTGGAAATGCTTACTGCTTCACTCAGTACCATACAGAAAATTAGTAGCAAAACTGGGACTACAATCCTTATTTTCTGGAATGTAGTTATGTTTTCAGTTAACAGATTCACAATTTTCCAGTTTAAATTCCAGGGTCTATCAGCTTCTGGGAGAGGGTGGTGGCTGACAAAATGCCTATCAGGAAATGATGGAATCACTGGGAAAGAAGGAGGCTCCCCATTATTTTGACTAGCCAGCGCTTCTAACATCGCTTGAAAAACAGAGTTTCCTTTCCCAGAGAACACTCTTGAGAATGCAATCTAGTCCAGGTCTTTTCAAGTATCAGTCAACAAGGCTGCCATGGTCTCTCCTCTCACTCCCTATTGTGCTTGCAGAACTTATGGTCTAAAAGCAAAACATATGAAACACTTAGTCACACAAGATTTTAATTAATATCATAATAAATTTTGTGAAGTAAAACTAGAAAATTTTTATCAGAATCAGTGATGGCCTCAGGGAATTTATATGTGGGAAAATGAGGAAAGTGAACTTTAGTTGACAACGGGGGGATGAATAGGAGGTAACTGGGTGGAGCTCGTCAGAGAGCAGTCTGGTTGGGGGCAGGTATGAAGGCACTGGGACAGGAAAGGCCATGTATTTTCAGGAAATAGAAGATCCATGTGGAGTGTAGTGAGCAAATAACTGAGTGGTGGGAGGTGAAGCAGTAGATAAATGTCATTAACAAGGCCAATTAGATAATGTAAGTGATTTTGGGTTTTAATTCCCAAAGAAGCTAAGAGATAAGAGGAACTCATCCATTTGATTATTTGTTTGCTGTTGTCAACATCAAGAACACTTAATGATAATATTTGGAGAGAAAGAGTTTTATCAACATAATCATATTAGTTTTAATTATCCAAATTGAAAATTGGAAATTGCAATTCCAAATTGTGGTTAACAAATTTGAAATTGTTGACAACTTTAATGGACTCTTTCTGTAGATCATAATGCTTAAATAGAGAATATATGATTTCTCTAAGTGTTTTCACACCTGCTTACCTGAAAGCAAAGTCCATTAAATGGAAAATATTTTCAACATGAAAATATTTTAAAGTGAAATGTGTAAATACTTTCCATGTATTGATAGCATCTTCAGGTCTCCAGAGTCCTAGTTTTAGTCTTTATGATTCTTCTGAAAATTTTGTCAAATCTCGATGCTGAAAATTCACAGGTATTTTTATACAGTGCTATTGTGACACAAAGTATAAATATATCAAATTAAATATGGGAGTACCACCAAAAGTTTCTTCCCACAAGGTGATGTATTCCAAAGTACAATCAAGAACTTAAAGAGTAAGCTATGTACACTTGAATTCTTATGGTGTGTTTTAGTTTCTCTCTTATTTTTGTAGGGATAAATGTTTTCTGCATGCAAGTTTTTTTTTTGTGTGTGTGTGTGTGTATGTGTTTTGTTTTGTTTTTTTATCACTAGCTGGAACTCACTCACTTTTTTCAAAAGATCGCAGGGGAAAAAATAACTGAGGAACACCAAGAAACAGACTCTTAACTATAGCGAACAAACTGATGGTTACCAGAGGGGAGGTAGGTGGGGGAAGGCTAAATAGGTGATGGGGATTAAGCACTGCACTTGTTGTGATGAGTACCATGTGTTGTTCAGAAGCATTGAATCACTAAATTGTACACCTGAAACTAATATCACACTGTCTGCTAACTAACTGTAATTAAAATAAAAACTTAAAATTTTTAAAAGTTTATGTTTTTTAATACACCAGTTAATTTAATAGTTGATCAAATATTTCTAATTAGGTTTTTTAAAGATTTTATTGATTTATTTGACAGAAAGAGATCACAAGTTGGCAGAGAGGCAGGCAGAGTGAGAGGGGGAAGCAGGCTCCCTGCTGAGCAGAGAGCCCGATGCAGGGCTCGATCCCAGAACCCTGAGACCATGACCCGAGTCGAAGGCAGAGGCTTAACCCACTGAGCCACCCAGGCGCCCTCTAATTAGGTTTTAACAAAAACAAGCAAGACTTATAGGATTTGTGCCTAAAAAAATGTCTAGTGTTACTATAGGACATATAGGTTTATTTACATGGTCAGATGATGGCCAAAGGAGGAGCTGATGAACAATGTGGAAATCTGGTTCAAACATCCCAACTTATTTTCACACAATGATTATTTTCTGGAAAATGAAAAACTCAAGGCAAATCCAAAATTGGACAAGTTGTTTGGACATTAGGCAAAATGAGCCTGTACTGGGTAAATCAGGATGAAAGGCCACTCTGTTTTGACTTGATAAGAAGATGTGACCTACATGTTCACTGTTGCCTCTCAGGTATGAAGTAGTCTAACTTCTTGGCTAAGCAGTTATCCACACTTCCTTCTTCTCATGCCAAACTACAGAATGTGGATTAGACTAATTTCCATTAAGTTTTCCCTGAACCTAACATATTCCTAAAATCCATGGGGTAACATAAAGTTGCTTTACTCCTTTCAATGATCTCAAATCCTTCAGATGATGGGATTCAAGAGTGATCCTTATACATTATGAATCTGCTATCACTGAAAACAAGTCTAATATATCCCATCAAAGATTTCTAGTAAAATACCTCAGACAAGTGTTTCTGGCTTTGGAATTGGCGAAGTAATACCAATTTTGCACAATTTCTTCCAAAAAATAGAAGCAGACAGACACTTTCTAACTCACTAAGTAGAGCATTACTCTAATAAAAAAAAAAAAAACTGGATAAAGACATTATAAAAAAAGAACACTACAAAATAATATCTCTCATGAATAGGGACAAAATGTTTCTCAAAAATATTAGCAAACGTTATTCAATGACATGTAAAAAATATTATATATATTATGAGCAATGAGATTTTTTTCCAAGTGTGCAAGACCTCTTCAACATACAAAATCAGTCATTGTAATCCACTACATATAAAAACAAAAATCATATGACCTTGCCAACTGATGCAGAAAAAGCATATAATGAAGTCCAGTACCCACTCACTGTAACAACTCTCAGCAAACGTGGACTAAAGAGGAATTTCTTCAACTCAATAAGAACTACAAAAAAAAAAAAAGATATCATCGTACTTAATGAGAGAAACTGAATATGCACCCTTAAGATTGGGAATGAAACAATGTCCTCTATCACTACTCCTATTCACTATTGTACTGGGAGTCTCATTAAAGAAATTAGACTAGTAAAAGAAGTAAAGGTATATAGACCAGAAAGGAAGAAATGACTGTCTTGATTCACAGATGACATGACTATGTATGTATTAAATCTGAAAAAAACAAAAACAAAAACAAAAACACCAAAAAGCCTGGAACTAAAAAGTGAATGTAGCAAGGTCACGGGACACAAATCTAATATAGAAAAGTCAATTAAATTCCAGCAGTTAATAATTAGAATTTGAAATTTAAAAAAAAAGCTATACTATTTATAAGCTTGCAAGAAAAGAAATACTTAGACATAATTCTAACAAAATATGTAGAGAATCTGTACATTACAATCTAGAAAAAACTGATAAAAGAAATGAAAGATTTAAATAAATGGAGATATGGTTTGTTTCATAGGTGAAATATTTGATATTGTGAAGATGGCAATTCTTTCCAACTTGAACTATAGATTCAGTGTAATTCCAAACAAACTCTCAGAAAGCTATTTTGTACATACTGACCAACTAATTTTAAAACTTTATATGGAAGGGTAAAAGACCTAGAATAGCCAAAAGGAAATGGAAGAAGAAATATTGGAGGCCACATACTATCCAATTTTAAGACTTACTATAAACCAACAATAGGTAGGATGACAAAGTAGTATAAAGAATAGACATAGATTAAAGGGATAAATTAAGGCCCTAGAAATACATCCCATAAATACAGTCAACTGCTTTTCAACAAAGGCATTAAAGCAATTTAATGGAGAAAAGATAATCTTTTCAACTAACACATGCAAAAACAAACAAACAAAAAAAAACACAAGAAAACAGACCTAGACATAGATCCTACACCTTACACAAAAATTAACTCATGATGGATCAAAGAACAAAAAGTAAAATAAAAAGTTATTAAATTTCCAGGAGAAAATATGGGATAAAATCTAGGTCACCTTCGTTTTGGTGATGAGGTTTTAGATATGACACTAAAACACCAATAATGAAAGATAAATTTGATATGTTGAAAGTACTAGAGTTAGAAAGTTCTCTCAAGGAAAATCACTGTTAGGAATAAAATAGTAATCCAGAGACCATGAAAAAATATTTATAAAATTCATACTTGAGAAAAAGATCTGCACCTCAAATATGTAAGGAACTCTTAAAATTGAACAAGAAAACAGCTAACCCAACTAAACACAGCAGAAATAAGAAAAGGCACCTTACTAAAAGAGGTATACTGATGCTAATTAATCCTATGAAAAAATGCTCAACATCAATTGTCATTACGGAAATGAAAGTTAAAACAATAATAAGATAATGCTACCTATCTATCATAATGGCTGAGGTGAAAAAAAAATAAAGAAAAAAATAATACTGGGGCGCCTGGTTGGCTCAGTGGGTTGAGTGAGCCTCTGCATTCGGCTCGGGTCATAGTCTCAGGGTCCTGGGATCGAGTCCTGCATTGGGCTCTCTGCTCAGCAGGGAACCTGCTTCCCCCCCTCTCTCTGCCTGCCTCTCTGCCTACTTGTGATCTCTCTCTGTCAAATAAATAAGTAAAATCTTAAAAAAAATACAATACCAATTGTTGGCAAGAATAAAGACAAATGGGAAATCTCTTTGAATCCTGGTTAGAATGGAACATGGCACTGCCACTTTGGAAGACGTTGTGCTAGTTTCTTACAAAACTAAGCAGAGTCATGCCACATGATCCTGCAGTTATTATGGCAGGTATTTACCACGTATTTGGGAATTTATGTCCTCCCAAAACAAGCACATCGATATTTACAGTAACCTTATTCATAATTACCTCAATTGGAAGAAACCAAGATGTCCTTCATGAGCTAAGTGGATTAACAGAATGTGGTACAAAAAAACAATAGAATACTACCCGCGGTTGACGATACTGAGCTTCCAATCCGTGCAATGATATGGGTGTAGCTTCATGCATATTGCATACAAAAAAATAGCCAATTTGAAATAGCTGCGTACATAGCATTTCATTCTGTGACATTCTAGAAAAGGGAACACTATAGATATGGTAAATGGATCAATGGTTGCCAGGATTTGGGGCTGGGGAAGTGTTGATTAGGTGAAGCTAAGGGACTTAGTCCTGTGAAGAATTTTCGTGGTATGTTTTAATGATAGCTACATGACACTATGTGGTTGTTAAAACCTGTAGAACATTATAGCACAGAGTAAACCTTAATATATATTCATTTTTAAAAATTCCTTTAGGAGGTCAGGAGCCCAGGATGGAATGTAGACAGTGACAAAAGAGTCTATTTTGTACAAATATGTGACACAAGTTCACTGATAGGTGGGAGCAAACAGTGCTGACCTTCATAATATTGGGAGTTAGTGGAGGCTGTAAGACTAAATAAGGGCTAAGCAAACTACATATTGTAAGGGCCTACTTAGCCAGAGCGGGCCATTTTGTTGTTTATGCAGTAAACTTAGATTGACCCTAGCCCCCCCCACCCCGCAAGGAACTTACTTAGAAACAAGTCTGGGAAACCAGTAAAATATGACTGACCAGCCCCTGATAACAGAACCCATATACCAGGACGTGTCAGGTCAGGGGGAGGTAACAGAGCCCAGGATACAACGATGAGTCAAGCCAGGTGGAGACATCCAATCAGGAAAACACCTCCCTAACCACCCAAGAATGTGGGCCCTGCCTTTTGGGCGCCAATTCTGACCAGAGTGATAGGCTAGTTCAAATAGCTACTATAGGGTGAATTGTAATTCAATTGGCCACCCGTGTGTGACCTAGCATGACTATGCAACTCTCTCTGTGTGTTACAATCTCATTGGCCACCGGTGTGTGGCCAGGATCCACCACATGGCTCTTGCTCTATAAAACTTAGTCTGTGAGGCTGGAAGGGGTCGCCTCTTTTCAAGAGACGGCCCTGGCCGGTCAGTTTGATTCTCGATGCTCAGCGCGAAATAAAGCTTTGCTTGACCTTCGCTTTGTATCAGTCTCGCTCCTTTGACCATGGACCCAACACATATAAGTACTGTACTCTAATTGATAATGTTGCTCCCTACAGGTGAAACCATCACCATATTCACTGGAATTAAACAATGAGTAAAAAACACTTAAATAAACAGATGACAAGCCAGAGACAGCCAGCTTTCTAACTGTTGGAGTGAAAGATCACAGACAATCATAGAGACGGGCATGATTGATTCATATAGTCCTGGATGTGAGCTGGAGACCTTGGTATGAACTCATGTCCAATTGCGTGTGCGTGTGTGTGTGCGTGCGTGTGTGTAGAGATGGACACGTACAGAGATGCTTATGGACATGTGCATACATGCATGTCAATCTGCACACATGCATTTCCCTGTTCCTAGCTGAGAAGGCCTAGAAGCAATGACACCCCAGTATCAACAAGCACACCCATCAACCAGATCTTGATTTCTATGACCCTTCTCCACTGAAAAGAACCAGGGATACTTAAAATCTTTGCTGATTTGAGATAATCCTGGAACATGTTATAATGCCAGAAAGGAGCTCTTGAAAAAGCCCACAATGATGAGACATATCAAAAAGACCCAGGAGGTAGCTGGCAGAATTCCCAACTGATACAAATGGAATAATTTAAGCAGCACAATTAATAAAGAGGTGTTCTAGTCTAACCCAAAGCATAAACTAATTTCCACGAGTCCATACTGATATAAATTAATGGTTGTATAAGAAAAAAATATTTAGAGGTGCCTGGGTGGATCAGTCATTAAACGTCTGCCTTAGGCTCAGGTCATGGTCCCAGGGTCCTGGGATTGAGCCCCGCATCGGGCTTGGCTCTCTGCTCAGCGGGGAGCCTGCTTCTCCCTCTGCCTCCCCCTCTGTCCCTGCTTGTGCTCCTCTCTGGCTGTCTCTCTCTGTCAAATAAATAAAATCTTTAAAAAAAAGAAAAAGAAGAAATATATTTGGATAATAGATAAATTTTCTTTCAGAAGAATTTCAAACAATATATGTAGACACTTAACTTCAAGGAGGTGGAGCCTGTCTCACCACTCCCTAAGTGCCGATTGTGTATAGTGACCTCCTTTCAAGGCATACAGTGTGGAGATGGGAGGGGGTTAACATTACCATAAAGAACCCAACAAATGCAACCTCGGGCAGGTGATCAGAGTTAATAGCCACAGTGGGAGTAAGAGGTGATGGTGACAGTATGTACTCTAGGTATGACATGATGAAAATGACTGAGGTATTGCCACAGTCAAGAAGAGTCCAGAGAGAAAGGTCAACTCAATGGTATACAGCTTCCTGGACTAGAAAAAGGACATTAGGTACACATGGACTTCAGCCAATATAAAATGATCAATATGGATTGATTGTGATAATTGAACATTGTTAATATAAGATATTAACAGGATGCAAAAACAATAAGGTATTAATAGGAGAAACTGGGTATGGGGTACATGGGAACTCTACTATCTCCACAAATTCCCTGTAGATCCGTATCTATTTTAATATAAAAATTTATTTTAAAAGATAGGCTTAGAATTTGATTATTTCTATCAAGCAATTCAAAGTGATGACTTTAATAAAACAAAGAAACATACAAAAGAAACCCATTGGGCAAAAATTTTGGACAGTTTCCAGATTGCACATAATTATACCTTTTAATCTTTGGTCTACTCTTATTTTAACCTTCCTTTGGATCTTACTCATTTCCAAATCACATTGCTTAATGAGATAAGAACTGAAGCTTGCTTTCCTTTCGCTAACATTGTGAAGATGACATTCACTTTAATAGGAATTCCTGGACCACCTGCTCTTGGTTCCTGGAACCAACCACCTTTGCACATATCACCTTATAAACATTTCTGGTCACAAGCTGATGAATACATATAGTTCATCTTAAAACTGCAGAATCTCTGCATTGTAAGGGATTTTATTGCATTCCCATTTTATAAACATTGACAACCAGTGCAATGTCTTGATGTATTTCTTACAAGAACAAATATAATTATGTATTACCTGTTTCCTTTTCTAAGAAATAGAATTATCATCCATAGTAATTTACATCTTAAAGATTTCACATGCTTTTTCCTTTCTCCAGTTGCTCTTAAACCCCATGTGGACAGGAAGGCAGCACACATTTAAGGAAGCACAAGGAATACAGCTCAACTGGTTGGACGAGGCTAGAGCTCTGTGGCATTTCTGGAACAGCCCATAGAGGAAGGGAAAGGGGATTCATTCATTCTTGCAAGAATTTCCAGCAAGCTCTGGGTCTGCTTCTCAGATTCCAGGTTCTTCTTGAGGTGTAGGTTTAACTTGTATAATTGAGGACCTCCATTCCCATGAGAGAACAGATTACTCTTGTGAAGTCATATTGTGTGGGGATCTTTATTTTTCAGTTTATGGTCTTATTATCTTCCTCATTTGTCTGCTCCAGCATGTAATCTCCTAGATAGAAATTTCCGTGGGGTACATAGCAGTCCCCCAGTAGTGGTGGGAAGTGAGAAGTCTTAAATTTTCCATCATGCATATATAATATCTTACCTGGTTATGTCACCTGGTTAATTTACATTAATAACTCTCTTAAATTTTGCTTATTAATGTAAAATACATGGAAAGGAAGCTGAGACAGTCATCTATTCCCCCTGAATCGCAATAAGCTGAAACAGTAATGTCTTCTAAGAGTTGTAGCTGAGAAAATAAGATTTTCGGCGACAGTAGACTGCAAGCCTTGGGAGGCAGGAGATATGTTTTATGTTCATGTTGTCTGGCCTCCTATGTAGTACACGTTTAACAGGCATGTGTTGAATTGAGTAGTTCACTAGGGTCATGCACGATTTTCCACTTGGATGCTATAAAGGTACAAAGCATCTTTGAGGCTGGTCTCACTTTTTAAAATAGAAATGAGGTCCCAAAGATTAGGTGATCTGCAACAGAGGTATTCAGACCTGCTGGTTTCCAGGACACAGTGAGAGGCCAGGTTTTTAATAGCTTGACTGTTGATCTAAACCTAGAGTCAGCAAGATTCTTCTAGGCATCCTTTTGACCACTCTTTGTGACTTTGCGCTGCTCGGCTTCAAAGCATAATCCTAGTATCTATGTGTAATAAGATTCTGGGCTAGTCGCTGCTGGTGGCAAAATCTGTCGGAGCTCAGAAAAATCCAAAATCATCTATGAAAGTAGAACTTGTATACATTTTTCAATCCTATCAATTGTAATACTTCCTTTCTTTACGGGTTTTCTTTACTTGATTCTGAAAATTTTAGGTTCTTCATGGAAGAAAACAAAGAGCCACAAAAGTTCTCCATCCCCAAGTTCACAGTTGAGAATGACACGGCATCATCATTACTGACCTCACTAAGTTTGTTTCCTCCGTGAGACAGGGGTGGTAACTGAGTGTGGCATGGGGGACTTTCTATTTTCTCTTCTCTTTCTCTTTCTTTCTTTTAAAGATTTTATTTATTTATTTGAGGGAGCGAGTGAGAGAGAGAGAGAGAGAGAGAGCGCATGCACAGGAGAGTGAGGGAGCACAAGCAGGGGAGGGGCAGAGGGAGAGGGAGAGGGAGAAGCAGACTCCCTGCTGACCAGGGAGCCAGATGCAAGGCTCCATCCCAGGACCCCAAGATCCTGACCTGAGCTGAAGGCACAAGTTGAAGCAACTGAGCCACCCAGGCGCCCCAAGGGGCTTCCTACTTTCAACGGAATTTGTACAGAGTATTCCAATGGCTGTTAACATTTTTTCAAAATGACAAAATATTCTAACCCATCCGTTAAAGGGTTCTGCAGGATTTAATGATTATTTACAAAAGCTGTCATTAGAAAATTGGTAGTAAAAGATTTTGCAAAAATGCAATCTTGTAAATTTTCACCATTATGACATCAAGCTGGAGTTTGTTCCTCCCGGGAACTGAAAGCCCAATTACTCCCTGAATTTAACTCTATTCAAGTGGGACCTTGCACCTGACTAAATGAGAAAGAAATTTGATTGAGAACAGTGTGGGTCAGCAAGCACCAAAGCTTTCCGTCCCAGAACCTTTAGCGAAGATCCAAAGTTTCGTTCACAAAGCCTGTCACTTTCACCCTGAAGACACAAGTAGAATGGGATACCAGGATACCAAAATCTTATTTGACTATTTCCTAGAAGGCAATGCTAATTATTTCCAATCTGAAAAGACCCCTGTGGGAATCAAAATATACAGTTCGCTTGGGTCCCTAGGACTCTTTAAAAATCTTAGTTCTTTTTCATGTCTTAACTGTGTGTGCAGGACATGTTCTTTGCCAAGAACTCCTGAGGGTGAATAATATTAAATTTGTTGACTATATACAACACCACCCAAAGCAAAACTCTTCAACACTAGAAATTCCTCTGAATATAGTGAACTTGGAGCAGAATGCAAGGCTGACTGCCTAGTATGACTGATCTTACCGGAGCTGGTGGAATTATTTTAGACATAATTATTTCCAGGAATATGAATTAAGAAACTACCCAAGGACTTTTATTTTGAAGATTGAATTTGAAAGCAATTAGCCAAAATGAATTTTTCCAATTTTCTAAAAAACTGCTGAAAGTAATCCTGCTTAATGTCTGTTCCTCCCGGAAAGGGTGCCCTCAGAAAGTCTTTCTCTTGATGAGGGAGTGAAGAAATCCTAAACAGGGACTAAGAGAGGTTGAATCTTCATTTTTTGCTTGTTTGTTTGTTTAGTCATTAACTCCAAAAAGTGAAAATGTTAATATGAGGAAAAAAGCATAATCACAGAGATAAAAATTGGCCATTCTTATCCAGTTCAGTGGAAAGCAGTTTATCTAGTAGATACTAAGTAACCTACATTCACTACGAAGACCATGTCTAGATAAAGGTTCTCTAATTTTCAGGTCCCAAGGATAAAGCTATTTCACCTGAGCCTGAAAAAAATAAATGAACCAGTCAATTCAAATTTATCCTTCCATTCTGATTCTGACTCACCAAATTTTCTTCTTGTTATCAGATAATCCCACTTGCTTAATAACTCAAACCAACATCAGTCGATAATATCATTGTATTAATTAATGTAGTAGCAATGAATTCTTGTTCATACATTATGTATGTGAAGATTTAGGTAATTTCACTCTGAGTCTTGCTTTTCTTATTTTTAGGGGAAGGCTAAGTATTACCTTGCAGTGTCCTCGAGGAGAATTTCCAATAATTTGTGTGAAACATCTAGAAGAGCTCCTAGCACATAGAAGGAAAGTGATAAAGAGAGGCGGCTGTTATTATACAGTCTCTGGGATTATTTTTGCAATCATCATTATGTATGTCTTATCAATACATCTTACATTTCCTTTGGAGCCATTAACATAGTAGAAATGTAATTGACATTTAATAATGGGAGCCCAATACATATTTGTTACTGGATTAACTACTTGCCAGGAACAGAGGCTGAAGAATAAAAATCACCAGGCGCTTCTGGCAGAGGCTGTATTCTTTGTTCCATCTAATAAGTTCTTCTGTTCTGGGCTGACATTCACCCTTCCTTGAATGTGGCACATTACTTGGTTGATGGTGGACTTCTCTGCAATCACAGAATCATTTGCACCAGAGAAAGCTTGAACTACCAGACTCCAAAACATAAAATAGAGCCTGAATTCAGATGATTACTTAAGAGATATGCAGCATTTCAGTTCTCATGCTTAGTGAGCTGGGAGTAGATTAAAAGTATACCCAAACACAACCTATTTTGGGGACTAGTGACCTAGGATCAGTGTTCCAAGAGAGAGCGCTGGATGAGTTTGTGCACAGAGAGAGTGCTGAATGGTGTTTCCCAGGAAGTCTCCTGCCCTTGTGCCAATCATTTTTTTTTTCTGTAAAGCATCTGGAAGTAAGTATTCTGGAAGTGATTATTCCAGAGGTGAATATTTTAATGCAGGCAGTCCCTGAAACTGGCTCTTCCATTTATTTCATGGAATTTTCATTTAACTGCAATGGACTACAGAGGGAGAATGTCCAAGTTCTTTGTGAGGGATGGACTAAGACATGTTCTCATGTAATTTAATAAAATAAGAAAATCAGTTTTTCTGGTTGTCACCTGTGCCAACTTTCCCCTTTGACCTTCGAACAGTTCTCTCGACTGGAATCCGTGCATTATTAGGGTAGCTGTTTTGTCATACTGAGATTTTAGTTTTACCTCAAAACTCAGAATCCTTGCTTGGTAGAAATTCTTTCCTGGTATTTTGATTTTGACTGTTTACCTAATCTAGTCTTAGAATAACAAAACTTATTTTGTCGTCGTAAATGAACACGGATGTTAAGAATCACATCCATTCGAATAGACATCCCTTGTCCATATGCCATACTAGAGAATGTTTGATCTCTAATATGAAGTCTTAGCAACATAGGTGAAGTACAAAGTCAGTGAACACATTCATAATGCTCTTCAAGTCTTAAAAAAAAAAAGTCTTTCTTTCTTTATTTTTAAGATTTTATTTATTTATTTGATAGACAGAAATCACAAGTAGGCAGAGAGGCAGGCAGAGAGAGAGGAGGAAGCAGGCTTCCTGCTGAGCAGAGAGCCCGATGTGGGGCTTGATCCCAGGACACTGGGATCATGACCTGAGCAGAAGGCAGAGGCTTAACCCACTGAGCCACCCAGGCGCCCCCCAAAAAAGCTTCTGTTTAGAAGAATCCTGTTTAGCGTCTGTTCCTCCTGCAATGGGTACACTCGGAAGTATTTCTCTTGATGAGGAAATCCTAAATAGAGACTAGGGGAGGAGGCATTTATCATCAACACAAGTTAAATTTAATTAACATGATTAAAAGGAGAAGATTGGAGGGAAGAAAGGTGACAGAAATTTCACCAGCAGGCTGAAGCACATGGATTGGAGAAGGAAAGGTCCCATCTGATGTGCCTGGCAGGCCTGATTTCCAGAACTTCCCCCACTTTGAGGATGGGAGATGGATCTGGAAAGCACATAGTTTACTGCTGATGAAGTTGCTTAGGTTGGGCTCTCAGAGGCTAATGTGAAAATGCATTAAAATGATTTGCATTTCTAGCTCAGAAATCTAAGGCCAGAGAAAACTGTGAGTAGGCAGGGAGTGTGGGGCAGAAACTGAGATTTCTGGGTCAAAAAACAAAAAAACAAGAAAGCAAGCCAAGGTCTTGCTAGTCAGCTCGTTCTCTATGAATGTTGTGGAGACTGAGTTCTATTCCTCTAAAACTGAAATTGTCATGAATTTCATAGGAGGATCTCCTATGTGTAACAGCAGCATGGGGGCAAGAGGAAAAACATCTGAAGCATTTCCAAATCTGACAAATGAAGACTACCATGACTCCTGAGGTAACAACTCTGCAGGGGGAAGGGAGAGCACCCTTGTTCTTAGAGAAGCTACAGGAGCAGGACAGAGGAAGATACTCCACTTGCGTCTTAACAATATGTAGTTCTAAAGCCAGTTTCATTCACTTTCTCCTCCTTTGAGTATGTCTGCCTTTATGTCAATTGATCTTAGTTCTCAAAGCCTAGAAGCAATTCTGTGTTGGGAGATGTTTCCATTGCTAAGAGGCCATGTTGACAGACGATTACCATAACAGAAGAATATGGGTTCAGAATCTGTGTGGACAGAAAAACACGAAGGTCATGTTACAGTCTGAGGGAGGTTCTGGGGGTGGAGTGATGCTGAAAAGGTCAACTCATTGGCCACGTCAGGCAGAGCCATGCAACACCCATACTTTATACAGTTCCCACGGAAAGAACATTGACTCATCCCAGCTGACCAAGCAAGCAGGGAGTATCTCAACTCAACAAAATTCCAAGAAGGAGAGAAACCAGTGCCAGTTTAGTCATTTACAATAGGATTAGCATTGGTGGTATTGCTAGGTTTCTCAGAAAACCTTCTCGTGATGGATACATATATTCAGGAGACCAAAATATACATTTCAAGGTTATTTGGTGAGCAGAAAGAGGTCAGAAGGAAGTGACTTTCTTAAGGGATATGTCCACTAACCCAGGAAAACTTAAGCAGTATTTATTTGTCCAGATAATCAGTAAGAATTTCTTGGAGTCAAATCTCAATTTCTCTGGGATGGACTGGATAAATCTGAGAAGATCATGAACATTTTTTCTAAAATATATCCAATTCACAGAAAATATGATAAAATATTAAGAATTGTGGCTGACAGGGGCACCTGGGTGGCTCAGTGGGTTTAGCCTCTGCTTTCAGCTCAGGTCATGGTCTCAGGGTCCTGGGATCGAGCCCTGCATCGGGCTCTCTGCTCAGCAGGGAGCCTGCTTCCCCCTCTCTCTCTGCCTGCCTCTCTGCCTACTTGTGATATTGCTCCCCATCAAATAAATAAATAAAATTAAAAAAAAAAAAAAAGAATTGTGGCTGACATAGTCTATGGTGGCTCTCAAGGATGCATGCCCTTGGATAATTCTCTTCCCCTGAATGTGGTAGAAACTGTGATTTGGTTTTGACCAATACAGTATGACAAGTATGATGGATGTCCCTGCTTTGATTAGTTTATGTTATTTGGCAAAGTAAACAGATTTGGGGCGCCTGGGTGGCTCAGTGGGTTAAAGCCTCTGTCTTCTGCTTGGGTCATGATCCCAGAGTCCTAGGATTGAGCCCCATATCGGGCTCTCTGCTCAGCGGGGAGCCTGCTTCCCCCCTTTCTCTGCCTGCCTCTCTGCCTCTCTATTTGTCTGCCTCTCTGTCTCTTTGATCTCTGTCTATCAAATAAATAAATAAATAAAACTTAAAAAAAAAAGTAAACAGATTTAACCCCCTTCATTAAGTTACATTTTATGGCAAAAGTGATGGGGTTTTGCAGATAATTAAGATCACAGATTAGCTGATTTTTTTGAGTTAAGAAAAAAAAATGTTATCTTGAGTGGTTTTGATTTAATCAGGTGAAGAAAGTCCTTAAAGGAGAACTGGAGATCTTATGAGGAAGCAGAAACTTTCTTTCGTACGTGGAGAACTAAGCTGCCATGTCATAGCTTCCTGTGCAAAGGACCATGTGGCAAAGAAACTGGGGGAAGCCTCCCTTTGGTACCCAGTAGGAAGCCAGAGTCCTTAGTAAGACAGTCCAAAGACATGCATCCTTCCAACCTGAATGAGACTGACAGGAATTCTTCCCTAGTCAAGCCTCCCGATGAGCACACAGGCAAGCACATGCCATCATTGTAGTCTGGAGCAACCCTGAACGGAGGATCCAGGTAAGACATGATAACTTTGTGGCAATGAGTGACGTATCATTAGAGAATGAATACAAGAATGCCGTACATTTTAATAACCATCTCATGCTCCTGATTGAATTACAAGACACTCTAGTTCCATCAGCAGAAGTGAAAATCACCTCTGAGAAATTTCTTTTACTGCTGGCTGAGTTCCTTCAAAGTGTAGAATTCTTGTTTCCATTCCAGAGGGAGTTTCTCTACACCCATGAGCCCCTAGAATCTAAGAGCACCTTTTGAATGCTCCATCTATGCTAAACTTAAGATACATTTCACTGAAAATCAACTACATTTTCAGAGGGACAACAGTGTAACAGGCAGCAACAAGTGATTCGTTAATCATGACATTACTGCCACGACTGCCAGTTCATCAAAAGCCCATCTCCATAACCCATCCTTTCTTAGGGTCAGCGTTGGGTTTTTTTCTTCTTAGCTTCCTGCTCATTTGCAGTACTACCACCTGTTCTGCATTTAGATGAGGAATGGATTAATTCTGAAATACTGGGATGAACAAAATGTAATAATGACAATCTCAGAGTAGCAGAGCATCTCCCTATAAGGATGATGTGTGGGTCACCACACACACTTGAACCCAGCAATTACCAGTCCACAAATAGCAGTCTTCATTGTAAATTTCTGCCAGAAACCCTGAAAGCAAGAAAAATCCAGAGGCTACACAGCCGACAGGCACATATTCTTCATAATTGAATTGTCCAGAAAGAATCATTATTGGGTGTTTCATCTTCAAGCATTAACTAACCTTAGAAGCATCCGTAGGGGTTTCTTGAGATGTATGTGAATTATATTCCCCATGTAAACAATTCCAAGGAACACCAAGCAGATGGAGGTCAAATTACTCTTGACTCAGTAGAGACAGTCGTAGCATCAGCGGCAGATGGGTTGTGAGGTCTGATTGACTGTATTAACCAAAAAACCTTCATTGTGCTATCTTCACAGCCCCAGATAGCATCCCTCTACATGCCTCCTCCATGTGAACAGGTTGAGAATTAAAAAAAAAAAAAAACAAAGTCGTGTTAAATTATAACTTGTATTATCTATCAGTGGGGGCTAAACTGGAGGATGTAGCTTATGCGGGAACTTGCAGAATTCCAGAATTACACACACATTGCCATCCAGTCCCAGCAGCGGGCTAGGGTGGGCCCAGCTAGTTTGTTCCCAAGGCAAAGAAGGACAGAGATCAGCTGAGCATGTGCAGTTACTCTCCCAAACTGACTGATAAGAGGTGTTCCTCCTTCACCTAGTGGCGGGATGCTGAAGAGGTGGATTTAGGCTCATGGCACACATTCTTGACGGGAAGAAAATGGGTCCCCCAGAAATCCCCATTTGTTTAAATCACATTTAATAAACTTTGTCTTAAGAAGCCCAGACTTAAAGTTATTAGTAGATGGGGAGACTCTGTTATCAGCTTAGAGAGCTGAGTAAAAGATACTGTCTTACATCTTATGTCATAAATCAAAGCTAAGCGAGATAATAAGAGACGATAGGAGAGACTTGTTACAAATAAATTATGCATGGTGTGTAGTCAAGGAAAGGCATTGGCACTTCTTAGCTAAAAATCTGAAGTTAATCATCCAGTGCAGAGAAGAGTGGCAGTTATGTCTTTGGAAAATACAGAAATTTGTGAGCAGACTGTCAAATCATGTCTGGGAGGACGACCAGCCTTGTGCTGAGTAAACACTGCCTGATCGTGTTGAGACCTCTGTCTTGGTTGGGCTGCCAAAGAAGTACCAGGTTCTTCCATGGGACCTGGCCCCAGAACCTTCCACATCACAGAACGCCAAGGACCTCACTTCTGAAGAATAGCCCCATCTGCCTGAACCCCTCCCACCAGTCCTCTTCCCCAAGATAGGTTCTAGAATTTCTGTATAGGAGGGGCCTAGGACAATAGTCTGGATGGAAGGGGGAGACATTCTCTGCTTTTTATTTTCTTATATCCCAGGTGTCTTTGGCAGGACTGGGGTTGGGAAGAAGCATGAGTCATGGAAGGACTCAGTTGCCTCAAGCCACTCTTAGCACCATCTCTCTTCTTCCCCCAACAGTACAGTTAGATTCAGAGATTGCTACCCATTCAAGAATGTTCTACACCAGATAGCAATGCATCTCTCCTCTTCTCTTAAAATCATAACAATAGTAATTCATCAGAATTTATATTAACTCACACTCTGAAAGGTGGGCTGTGGAATCCTACCCATACAGTTTCTCCATGCTTCCTCAATCAGCCTGTGGCAGGTTCTCTCACAATTCAAAGGGACAATGGTGTTTTCCAAGGATGGTGGAGGTCTGTTGTGAATTAGAAGGTCCATAACTGGCATCTTCTGCAGGCCAGGGGACAGCTAAAATCAAAGTGGTACTCAGAGAGGATCTCCTTCTTGGCCCACAGACTTCAGAGAACTCATTTAGGGTGCCCAAGAACTAGTCCTGGTGATGGACCAGAGCTACCCCTCTCTGCAAGTTCATTTATAAACTGGGAATTAGGCCACACTCACCTCAGGGTGATAGGCTTGGAGCCCCTCTATGCACTGCAAGGGAGAGATACTCACAAACATGAACAAATAAATTAAACGACAACAGTTTCCATTAGAGACAGTAAAGCACATAGAAGGCTGGAGGAAGTTTACAAATCATTAAACTTGTTTACTCTACAAGCTTATGCAATCAATTCAGAGTAATTAATCTGAAAGAGAATATTAGTTGGAATATATTAGTTATGTGAAGAAAGCCAAGCAGCTTAAAATAACCTCCTAAAGGAAAAGAAAATAGATTTGAGATAAACAAATACATATATTCTATGGACTTGATACACTTATAAACACAAGCAGTTACATAACTTGTAGAGCTGATGCGAAAATGAAAATGTGAGCCACTGTTCAAAAGACAGAGGAAAAAGTGAAGTTCAAAGTACTAAGAAACAGACCCTTCTTATTTAGAAATATTTCATTATTAATGAACTATTATAAGAGTAATTTTATGCATGAGTAACAATGCACACTTATAAACTGCAAAAATTATTGCAGTGCAATAATTATTTATATAATTCCAGTGCAATATTTATTATATAAATAATAAATAAATGAATAATAATAGTGTTTCATGAATGTGATGTCTTGATTGAGCATAGGATTTCTATGGCTCTCTTTTCTGAAAATTCATATCCTAAGTCATTGAAATGTGAACCCACAGCAACCACATCTTCTCTTGATATGATCAAAACCAACATCACTTGCTCTTGGAAAATGTAAGATCACAAGTAATATTTGATAAATTTTAATTCTTGGTAGAATCTTTCTGCTTTCTAAGATTGTACAGTACAGATTGAACAGTATTATATATATTATGACAACATTGGGATACATTTCTACTCAATTATGTTGAAGTATAAGTTTTACTACATCTAAAGGTAATGATTCTTATAGAACAATTTTTCTAAAAATATTTAACTCCTCATACAAATGAAGAGTTGTGCCTGAATTTGTTTTGATCCATTTTTTAATTGACATTATATACTATAGCAATTATAGATTCACAGCAGAATTGAACAGAACGTTCCCCATATACCCAGGCCCCTGAACATGCGCAGTTTCCCCTACCACTAACATTACCCCCAGAGTGGCACGTTTATTACCATCAGTGAGCCTGCACTAACACCTCATAGTCACCCAAAGTCCACACTTAAAAATAGGGCTCACTATTGTATTTTCTGTGGATTTGGACAAATGTATAATGACGTGTTTCCACCATTATAGTATTACACAGAATTGCTTCGTTGCCCCCAACATTTTCTATGCTCCACCTCTCTATGTGTTTCTTCCCCTGACCCTTGGAAACCACTGAGTTTTTTAATACATCTATGGTGTTGCTTTTTCCAGAATGTCATAGAGTTGAAATCTTATGGGGTGTAGCCTTTTCATATTGGCTTCCTCCACTTATTAAATGCATTTAATGTTCCTCCATGTCTTTCGATGATTGATAGCTCATTTCTTTTTAGGGTCTACATTCCACTGTCTAGATGGACCACAGTTCATTTATTCATTCTCCTACTGAAGGACATCTTGATTGCTTCTAAGTCTTGGCAGTTATGCATAGAACTGCTAAAACATCCATGTACAAGTTCTTGTGTGGACTGATTGAGTTTTAAAGGTAAATGTTCATGATCCTGTTTTAATATGTCCCCTGGCATTTCCTACAACTTGTGGATATAATACAAGAACTCAAGAGTGGATTCCTGATTTGCACACAATTTAAAACTACTACTTTGGTAGTCCATCACTTTATCTTTGATAAGTTGGCCATTAATTTAAAAAATTCTTCCTCAGGAATAATAGATTCATCCAAAGCTTCATGTGAATATAATGTTCTTTACCATCAAACGGGATGATCTTCAAATTTAATTTCTATTTGTAAGCTTGTGGGTATTCTCTTTGAAGATTTGTAAGAAATCCCTGATATGCTTAACACGGTATCCATACAAATGCCTGTATTTCGTGATAATTTACTGGCAATCCCTCCTGCCTGAGCTCAGCCAGTTTCTGTCTTGAGCTGGAGACTGTAGATGCTTGTAAACAGATGCTTGAGGCTGCAGCTGCCCTGCAATCCCAGCCCTGCCCACCCCCACCCCCCATGAGGACCTGGGGTCTCCTCAAGCTGTCACTTCTGCCCCCAAAGCTACTGCTTCTGCTGCCCCCTCATAGGCACCTGCAGTATCATGTCTGCTCTTGTCTTTTTGCTCAGTCACGTGTCACTCTCTCCTCTCTCTTCCTTTTCCAGGCAGTGTGGATTTGGGGGAACTGTCTCTGTATGCCTCTGTCCAAGGGCCCCCAAAGTGAAAGGTGGATTCTCAGACTCTCAGAGGGGAAATTAGATGTCATTCTCTTTGCTGCCTTTGTCTGCATAGGAAGCTCAATTCATCAGCCCATTCCCTTGTGTGCCCCTCTGAAATCCTAGAGATCTGTGCACCAGCTCTGTCCAGTGAAGACTGTCAGGTGTGTGAACCCCATTCTCCACCCCTGCCCCTGCCCAGTGTATGCACCCAATGCTTCCAGTGCACAAATCGGCTAATCAGAGGTATGTAAACTTTGAAAGAGGAGAGCGAAGGAAAAGAGAGAGACATGCTTATGTTTGTGTGCACATGTAAATTAACCAGATTGGCTCATAAAAATAATAAAAATTGTTTTCTAGGTCCTCTTTCTTCTTTCTTCTTTTTATTTTAACAACGGGAGGGGCGGCAGAGTGAAAACACTAGATCACCAGTTTTATGAAGGGGCAAAGATTGGTTACAAAGAAGAAGTAAAAACTACAGAGTAAGAAAACATTGTTGTCTGTATCCTGCATGTTTACCATTTCCAAACCCTCAACCCATTATAGGTGGTCTTTCCTAAGATATACAAGAAACCTTGAGTCTTTTCGTTTTTACATTATTTCATGTTGCCATAAGCTCACGGTGATCTGTGGAGAATATTTAAGGGAGTTCAGCCATTGGCAGACACTAATTCTCTTTACCAAGTAAAATGAGGAGAAATTGATGATGCTGGTAATTATCTTAGGAATATAGTTGAGCTTCTTGGAAGTTTAGAAGCCTGGGGAAAATTGGGGCCAATTTGCAAGGCTTTTTTTTTTTTAATTTAATTTAATTTTATTTTATTTTTTATAAACATATAATATATTTTTATCCCCTGGGGTACAGGTCTCTGAATCACCAGGTTTACACATTTCACAGCACTCACCATAGCACATACCCTCCCCAATGTCCATAACCCCACCCCCCGGCTTTTTTAATTGACTAACAATCTCTCTGTCTCTTTCTCTCTCTCCTTCTCTCTCTCACATAACTTTTTGGTGGTTGACATCTTTACTGCTTGGGAGGTGGGGGACAGGTGCTCAGGAACTCTTGGCGGGGGCAGGACGTTCGCTCCTCATCATCAGAGGCTTAACTTCCTTGATTAATGCACATGATGCTAAGTAACTCTTGTCCTCTCGGGAACTCTGACACCCCTTCTCTCCCACCCCCTTTTCTGACTTAGAATTCAATAGAGCAGTTATATAATATAAAGATATAATGATTTTTGGGTGTGAGATTTTTATCAAATTATGGATTATTTTAGATTTCCCTGATGACAAAAGAGGCCGATAATTTTTAATGTGTTTATTGACCATTCATATGGATTGCTTTGTGAAATGTCTATTCAAATCTTTTATCCGTTTTTTATTTATTGTGTAATAAGAGTAAGAGCTGTATCTTGTCTTATGCCTGACCATAGTGAGAAAGGATTTAATATTTGATTATCAAATGTAATGTTAATTGAAAGGTTTTTTACATATGCCTTTTATCAAGTTGAGAAAGTTCTATTCCAGTTTTGCTGAGATTTTATGGTAAATGGTGGTGGATTTTGTCTAATTATTTTAAGCATACAGTATGAGATTTTTTTATTCTTATAAAACTCATTGATTGATCTTTAAGTCAGCTTTAGTTTTTAGAACACTTTTAGATTTACAGAAAGTTTGAGAAGGTGTTAGAGGTCATATCCCCTGTAGCCAGTTTCTCCTATTATTAATACCTTATGTAAGTATGGTTTGTTAAAATTAATGAATCGATATTAATATTTTATTTTTAGTTAAAGCCTATATTTTATTTAGTTTTTTTTTTTTAGTTTTTAGTTTTTAAAGTGATGCCTTTCTTTCTTTCTTTCTTTCTTTTTTTCTTTTTTTTTTTTTTCTGTTCTAGAATTTCATCCAGAACAGCACAATGCATTCAACTGCCGTTTCTCCTTAGGCTCCTCTTGGCTGTAAGAATTTCCAAGATTTCCCTTGATTTTGATGAATTTGACCATTTCAAAGAGTACTGGTGAGGTATTTTATGGAATGTCCTTGTATTTGAACTTTCTGGTACTTTTAATGATTAAACTGGGGTTGTGGATGTGGGGGAGGAAAACTATAGAGGCTAAGGTCATTTTTAGGACATCATATCAACATGGGCACAAGTCACCAACATGACTTATCACTGTTGACGTTGACCGTGATCACTGGTGGAGGTCATGTTTGTCAGGTTTCTCCTCAGTAGAGTAGCTCTACTTTCCACTTTCCATAATGTACTCTTTGGCAGGAAGTCACTGTGCACAGTCCATGTGTAAGGAAGGAAGGTCATGTTCCCCATGGAGAGTCTATATAAATTATTCAGCATTCTTCTGCATGTAAAATTGTCCCTTTTCTCTCATTTATTTGTTTGGTTATTTATTTATATTACTATGGACTCATGAATGTTTATTTCAATTGTGAGGTTACAGTGTAATTTTTTAAATGTATTTACTTATGCTGTTAGCCAGATCGGTCCAGTATTAGCCATCCAGTGCTCTTTTACTTGGCACACACACCCTCAACAGCTATGTGATATAAGCTGCAGGTTTTTTGTGGATGCTCTTTATCAGGGTGAACAAATTCTTTCACTTCTAGGCTGTTGCTGAGATCTTTTTTTTTTAAGTCATGAATATATACTATATTTTCCAAATACTTTTTCTCCATCAATTGACAGGGTCATGTGGTATTTCTTTTTGAGACTATTAATTTGGTAAATTATACTGATTGATATTTTTAAAAAATATTGGACTAGACTTTTGACTCAGGAATAAACCCCCACTTGATGCTAGTGAGTTTTAGATGATAGATACATGGATAGATAGATAGATTTAGATTTAATTTGCTAATATTTTGTTGAATATTTTTGTGTTTATGTTTTGAGGAATACTGATCTATAATTTTACTTCTTTTTAATAAAATAATGTCTTTTGTAAAGTAATGTCTTTGGTATCAAGGTTTATTGTGTTCAAAAATAATTTTAGAAGTTTTTTTTTTCTTTCTCTCTTTTTTTAGGAAGAAATTATGTACAGTTATTATTTATTCCCTAACGTTTGGTAGGCTCTACCAGTGAAACCATCTAAAGCTGATAATTTGCTTTTTTTAAGAAGGTTTTCAACCACTAATTAAATTTTTGTTATATTAATAGAGGACTATTCAGATAATTTGCTCTTTCTTGGGCAAACTTTGCTAGTTTGTGCTATTCACAGAATTGGTCCGTTTTATGTACGTTGTCTAGTTGATGTCCATAGAACTGTTTGTAGTATTACCTTGGTATCTTTCTAAGGTCCGTGAGATTAAGAATAATAGTCCCTCTTCATTCCAAGTATTTGTAACTTGGGTGCTCGCTCTCTCTTCCTTGTCAGTTTTGCTAGATGTGGATATTGTTACTGATCCTTTCAAAAGGCTGGTTCCAGTTCACTGATTTCTCTCCACTTCTCTGTTTTCATTTTCATTGATTTCTGCTCTTACTTTTTATTTACTTCCATCTTTGTTTTGGGTTATTTTGTTTTTGATCCTTTTTTCCTAGTAGGGTAGGTCAGTCACTGCCTTCAGATTCCTCTCCATTTCTATGAGCTTTAACTTTCCCTTCCAGCACAACTTAATTTACTTTCCACATATTTTGATGTGCTATATTTTCATCTTCCTTCCATTCAATATGCTTTTCAAATTTCCTTTGAGACTTCCCCTTTGGCACACAGATAATTAGTTGTATATTGTTTATTTTTTGAGCATTTGCTGGTTTTCCTTTCATCTTTCTGGTACTGATATCTGATCAAATCACATTATGATTAGAGAATGTATTTTTATGATTTCTAGTAATTTATAACCTGTTTAGGTTTGTCTGATGACCCAGAATAAAGTGTATCTTGGTGACTATCAATTGGGCACTTGGAAGAAGTGAATATTTTTATTTTATTTATTTTATACTTTTATTTTATTTATTTAACAAATTGGAGAGTGCTATAAATGTCAGTTTGATCCCTTTCATCAACGCTGGTGTTGTTCTTCTGTATACTTTCTGATACTCAGTCTAATAGTTACATACATCAGATATGGGGGGCTTATTAATGTGCCCAAATAAAATTGTGAATTCATCTATGTCTCCTTTCAGTTCTGTTGGTTTTTTCTTAATGTATTTTAAATCTCCATTGTTTGATGTATGACCTTTAAGGATGGTTACATCTTCTTAGTGAAAAGCACTTTCATTGTCATTAAATGTTCTTTCTTTCTTAGAACATTTTTTTTTTCTCAAAAGCCTAATTGGTCTGAACCTTAGCTTTTGTTTGATTTCTTTTTGTATGGCATCTAAAAAATTATTTTCTCTTTCTTTTACATACATCTTTATATTTGAAATGAGTTTCTTATAGATGGCATACAGTTGGGTCATTTGTTTAAATAATTCTGACAATTTCTATCTGCCTAAACAACTTACTTTTAATGTACTTATCAGTATGCTAGCATTTAGGTCTGTCATTTTATTATTTGTTTGGATCATTGGTATGTGGTTAGTTTTTGCCTGTATATCTAGAACCTATATTATACTAATAGAAATAATGGATAATATCTTCTTCCATGGATCTTAAAATACATATTTTAGTAACTGGACAAGTGCTTACAGTAATGAGTACATTTGGAATAAAATAATAAGAGAACCTGGTAGACTATTGATGAATACAGAGCTTCTTTGGGTTGATGAAAATATTCTAGAGTTTTGGGATGCCTGGGTGGGTGGCTTAAGTGTTTGTCTTCAGCTCAAGTCACGATCCCAGGGTCCAGGGATGGAGTCCCACATCAGGCTCCTTGTTCAGCAGGAGCCTGCTTCTCCCTCTGCTTGCTGCTCCCCTTGCTTGTGTGCTCTCTCTCTCTGACAAATAAACAAGTAAAATCTTAAAAAAAAAAAAAAGATAGAAATATTCCAGAGTTTGATATTAGTGATGGCTGCACAACACTGTGAATATATTAAAAACCATTTAATGTGTATTTTAAATGAGTGAATTGTATAATATATGTAAATTATATTCTAATTATACTATTAAAATCCACAGGTAAAAACAAACAGAAAAGCTTTGGTAGATCATTTTGGTGGTCCCATTTTACTAGTTTTATTACTGAAAATTGACCCACCCTCCCCCGACACACACACAAAGTCTCACCCTATATTTGAAAACAGATATGAAAGGACTTTAATAAAATGGCAAGTTCCCTTTCAACTTCCGCAAATTAATTTCACAAAAATAGTTTCAGACAGCATTCAGCCTCAATAAAGTCTGCTTACTGGATCTTTAGTTTTGGGGTACTTTGAAAGCACCCCCACTTGAATTACTCCTCTGTGTAGATAAAAGTGAGAGAACAGAGAGAATTTGATAATACAGAGAGATTAAGATATAAGAAATATAGAAACTACTACAGAGCTGAATCATATTGGGATCTCCACTGAAATGTTCTGCAGGTCGCTTAGACTGGGTATGTCCAAAATACACTCCAGAGCAATGGCCACTTCTACAACTACTCCTCCCTTCACCTGATAGTGGCACCCACTTGCTCAAGTCTAAAGCTTGCATCATCCCTGAATCCTCCTTCTTTCACCCCAAAAGGTGGACTGTATTTTTGAATCATCTCTTGGCCATAATCCAAGTTCATGATAACTCCATTTACGCCTAACTACTCATCACTCTCTAGTTTGCAAAACCTTAGTCCTTCATGCTGAGATCCACTCACACTACCACTTCTGCACCTCAAGCCACGCCACACAATCCCTTGATCACACCATGCATTTTCTGTGAACAGAATTTTCTTCTTGCCACATGTGTTCCTATCATCCTTACAAATTTTATTCACCTTCTCTATGAAGCTTTAACTGGCTTGCTTGGCTCACTCAGCTTTTTGCCACTTAACATGTTTAATGTTATATTGCAATGAACCCAGCTTCTTTTCCTTTCCTTTCCTTTCCATTCCTTTCTTTCCTTTTTTTTTTCTCTTTTTGTCTTTTCTTTTCTTTTTGTATTTTCTTTCCTTTTTTCTATTCTTTTTTCTCCCTCCTCCTCCTCTTTTCCTCCCTCTTCCCCTTCCCTCTCCTCCTCCTTCTTCTACATCCTCTTCCTCTTCTCCTTCTTCTTCTTCTAATTTCCCATCTCTTCCACTAGATGGTGAGGTTCTTGAGGGCATACTTCATGGCTTGTCCATCTCTGAATCCCTGCTTAGTCCAATTTCCAGTAACTGTTGGCCTTAGTAAATGTGTAAAATGTGTTAAATGTGATTTAATTTGTTTTAGTATCCATATGTCCTTCTTGAGGCAGAATCCTTGAGGCAGGAAGTTTTCCTAAACCCTGTGTATCTCCAGGACTGGTAGGCACTGCCTGATAGACAATAGTTTCCGAAAGAAAAGTTTAATGTAACTTAATACATAAATTGATTAATAAACACCAAAAAAGTATCTAAGTCAGTAGAATGAGCACTAAAATGGAAGGAGACACCTGGATTCAAGGACCATAACTGTGACATAACTTTTTAACAAGCTACTTTTCCTTTTAGGTAGTCTAATGCATGTTAGGTGCCTAGATTCCAGAATCCAAATGTCTGGGTTTAAATCTGTGTCTTAACAAACATGTGATCTTAGAAAGTAACTTAATGTAGTAGACATTATTACAGTTTGATGATTTCCAGTGTTCTCTATTTGAGCACATTGAAAAACCACAATCCTTAGCCTCATGCAACTAGATGGGGACTTGAAATAAGTTCTACTCAATGGACTGCATATAGATGTTTGTCTGTTTTGGTCCAAAACATTTAAGAATCGGTGCATGACATTTAGCTCTCTTTTTTTTCCACAGTGATAAGAAAGACATGAAGGAAAAAAATAGAGAAATTTACACAAATCATAAATGTTCAGGTTTCTGATTTATCACAAAATAAACACAACTGTATAACCATGAAGCAGATCAAGAAATAGAATATCTGAAAAAATTCCTCACATAAATCTGCAGTCTTACCCCCTTTCTCCACTCTGAGTTAATTATTATCCCAGCTTCTAGCACTGCGGATTCACTTTCCCTCTCGCCTCAACAGTCCATGGGTGCCCCTCCATATCTGGCTTTTTTCACTCGTTATCACATTTGTGAAATGCACCCCTGTTGCTGTACATGGCAGTCACTTGCTCATTTCCACTGATGTGGGGTGTGCCATTGTACAGAACATCAACATTTTTATATCTGTTCAGCTATTGGTGGACATGTAAATATTTCTAATTTGAGAGATGTGGCTATCCTTCAAAATTATTGCTCTCTTCAGGTTGCTGATGTGTTCAGGCCAGAGGTTACTCTGTTCTTCCTCAGGCTGTCCTCTCCATCAGCATGAGCATGATGGAGCAGCTAGACAGAGAGCGCCAGCGAGACAGAGGTCACAGTCTTTTATAACCTAAATTTGGAAGTGACATCCTCCGGCTTTTGCAGTTCCCTAGGTACTCAGTCCGGCCCACACTCGAGAGGACTGGATTGCCTGGTGCATGGCTACCAGAAGGTGGGGATCCCTGGGAACCATGCCAAAAGGAGCTTACCACATTATCTACAGACTATAAGTCAAAGAATTTAAGAAACCACTAAGCTGAGATGTGCTGTTATTTTATGTGCCACTAAGAAAGCAAAACTGCCAACAACCATCTTCTAAGATACAATTGGTTGGACGATCACCTTAATTTTGAAATTTCAAATGTGAGAAAGTAGACATTTTAGAGATGGTATCCAGAGAATATCATAGAAAAAAGTAAGAATGAAAACATATTCCAGATGAGGCACTCACGAGGGACGTCTAGTATTACTGGCATTTTTTCAGCAAAAAATTAGAATGTGATTTTTGTCCTTTTTTTACATTTCTGAGAGTGGTGATCCAAATATGAGTAATGTGTATAGAAAAGTGAGGAACTGTTTAACTAAATTGTACTATAGCCACATAATAGAACGCTATGCAGTCATTTAAATTACTGTTGCAAAATAATGTTTGATGGTGTAGAAAAAAATTTTCATCATGTTATATTGACTGGAAAAATTTGGCAAAATAGTCTGCACAAATATTCACATTTAAAATATAAGATGTTTATATGTACATAAAGAGGAATGAAAATATCTAAAAATATTAATACTGATTTCCTAGTTTGGGAGATTATTATTAATTTTTCTTTTTTACTTTGAATATAGAAAAATTTTAATATACATTTTATATTGAAGATGAAGATGAAGTAACTTACTAATCAGACTCATTAACAATATCCCATGAATGATGAAGACATAACCAATGAGATTAAGATGTAAAAAGTAAATCAATGTTATGACTCACTTGCTGTTTTTCATTTTAAGAAAAGAAAAGTATTCTCTCTTTGAAATAATGAAATGACATAGAAATTATTATGAATACATCTTACTTAAATATATCACTTGAATCCAGATATTTCCTATTAAATTCAAAATGCCGTTATGCACAAATCACATGTTTCCTATACAGTTCAGATTTTTCTTTTTGGTTTTAGTTTCATAATTTGAGGTAGGCATTTTGTCATATCCAGAAATTCAATTTCACTGAGAATTCCTGGGAAAATGCATAGATAATTTATCGATGTGAAAACTTTCATGTCTAATTAATAGATACGAAGATCTCGAACTTTAATGGGCTTTGGAGACTTTCAAATTCAGTTAAGAAACAATTTCTCACCCAACATTATGGCGGCATTTTAGAGGTCTGACAATATCAGGCATTGACAAGGTGTTAGGAAATGCAAGTAGGGGTGTAAATCAGTGTTGCCAAAGAGGCAAACAGTCATGGTGTCTAATTTACATGTGTTTTCTGTGCCCCAGCCATGGTCTGCAGTATAGAAGCTTGGCACATGGGCCCAAGAGCCCATGCATAAATATATTCTTTCTAGTATTGCTTGCAAAAACTCAAAAGAGAAACAGCCTGAATGTTTATTAACATTAAATTACGACATATGTATACAGTTCTGTTATACTGTGTTAAGATACACTGACCAGTTCTAAAGGTAGCTCCAAAGTAGATCTCAAAAATATTATTAGGAATGAAAGAGAATTGAAGATTTTCAATTAAAGGTGGCTGAATGAACAGAAAAAAAAAGCAGGAGAAAATCAGTAGAAAGATGCTTTTAAAAAATTGTTCAGACTTGAAAGATAAGAGTCTCCACATTTAAATGCCCACTACTTGCTGAGCACAATGGCTGAAAATAAAACCATATCAGGGATAACACTGTGAATTTTCAGAACACTGAATGCAAAAAGAGAATTTCAACAAGCTTCCATGGAGGAAAACAGCATTTTTTTAAATAAAGAATTAAACAAAAAACTAAAAGATATGAAAAGAATGCTTTCTAGGTTGTGAGGAAAAGTTATTTGCATCTTAGAATTTTTTTGTGAAGTTGGCTCTGTACCCGGCATGGAGCCCAACACAGGGCTTGAACTCACGACCTTGAGATCAAGACCAGAGCTGAGATCAAGAGTGGGTTGCTTAATCAACTGAGCCACCCAGATACCCCACATCTTAGAACTCTGCAGCAAGTCAAGTTGTGTAATCAGTGCAAAGGTAGAGTAAAGACACTTTAGACAGGCAAGTTCTCAAAGATATTATGTCTCTTGAACCTTGTTCCAGGAAGATACTAGTAAACATGGTCTACAAAATTGAGGCAGTAACCCAAGAAAATAGAATAATGGACAAGGAAATTCAGGAAATGGAGTGTCCACTATTAAGGGGAAGTGAAGGGGGTCCCAGGATGGGGGCCTGGATAGCACACCTGGAGAGAAAGCAAGCTAGATGGGCTGCAACCCATCAGAAGCCTGGAAGAATGGCAGCTCTGATAGTGGCTCAGAACATACTGACAGCACATTTCTGCAATGGGAGATGAGTCTGGGGTTGAAATAGTGATTAATGTGCAAGGAGGAAAGGAAAAATAAATCATATGCAAGAAAGAAAACTAATTGTAATGTACTGCACAAACACCTGTGAATAGCAGGCACGTAATGTGATGGAAATATTAAATTTTGATCTAAACAAAATCATGACAGAAGCACATTTGGAGGGTTAAAGCAAGGAGAATACATGTATGCAGGAACAGAGAGGTCACTGTGAGGACATGTGCAGGACAGCCCAGCTCATCCATCATGGTGGGTATCAACAGATTGTGACAAAAGCCAAAGACTAAAGAGCAGCGATAGAAGCATAACTCTTAGTGACATGGAAACCAATGCCAGAAGAACCAATTCAAAGTGCTGAATGTACCTGTCTCTGGGGAAATGGGTCTGGGGTGTCCATTGTGATGGAGAGCTCCCAATGTTTACAACCAACTTTATAAGAATTATTGGACTCTTTAAGTCCAATAATTTAAAGTTTGGATTTAAAATATTTAAATATTTTTATATTTATTTAAATATAAAAATATTTAAATATAAATATAAATATTTAAATATAAATATAAATAAATATTTAAATATTTATAAAATATTTAAAATATGCAATATTTTAAATATTGCAAATAATTTAAATGTTAAACATCAATATAAATAAAATAAATTTAAAGATAAAATATTTTAAATACTAATTTTTAATTATTAAAATACATTGCAATATTTCAATACTAAATATTTTAGTATTTTAAGTATTAAAATTTATTTAAGATAAATATAAGTAAAAATAGAAGTAAAGGTTTTACGTGTAATTTTTAATTATTGTAATAATTATTTATTATTTATTATTATTAAAATTATTATTTTATTAAAATTATTTAATGGTTTTAATTATTTGTAATAAATTACTAATATAACTCAGCATGCAAGTGAGCACTCACACATAGTGTACCATGAAGGAAAGACATAGCACAAAAAGCAAGGCACACACTGGCTCTAGGAGAGTGGCTGGCTCTGCGGGGGAAGAGTACTGGGATAGGGAAGAAGGGCACATGGTAGGTCTTTTCCAGAGGAGCTGGTTTTTAAAACAATTTTGTACCTCGTGCCCTTAGTCAGAGAGTGGATGAATCATGGTGGTGTTGGAGCCATGGCCGAGTGGCCTGTGTCTGCCCACGTGGACATGATGGTTGAAGAGGATCTACCACTATCTCTAGAACAGAAATCTCCTTATACCCAAGCTAGCACGTTCACAGACACCTTTCCATTGGAGTTACATCATTTCCATTTCCATCATTCCAGTCCTTTGAGTCCTGTCTAGGAGAAATCCGTAGTCACTGGGTAAAGTTAAGAGTCTCCATCTTTAGCAGTAGTGACCTGTGCTAGACCTTTGGCCCTCCCTCTAACCTCAGGAATGCCAGAGTACAGACATAGCTCAGAGGATGTTTATTTTCTATCTACCACTGCCTCTCTGAAATAGGCAAAGACCCCTTTTTCAAACCAGGGTCTTCATTCAAACTTTAACATGAAAATGTCTGAAGAATGTCTTCAAACTGAATGCCTGTGAATTAGCCTCTATTATCTTATAAATAAAAAATGTAGGTTGTGTAGCCAAAATATCAAGTAACCCCTTCTATGCTTAGTGGAGCCACAGGCTTCTGGAAGGTCCATCCTTTCTTGAGAAGTATTCTAGAATGTCCCCTGGCCCCTTGCACAGACGGTGCAGGGATAAGAATGCCAGCTTCGACAGACTGAAATTCTTGGAATTGTTCACATTTGTGTTCCCATCAGAATAGTTCCATCTGCCAGCCAGCCCTTGTCACTAGCCTTCCTCATACCCACAGGTTCTGGACTATTTACTGGGGATGTCAGCATCAGCGGCTATGGCTGAATCATGCACCTCCAAGATCATGGTGATAAAATTATCCTTTTAGGAAAAAAAAACAAAGACAAAAACAAAACAAAACAAATAGGACAGGTTTAGGCTAGATGCTTTTTAATATCCACCAACAATTGGGATCTTATAAGAAAAATTCACCCTAAATCTCTGACTCAATTCTGGATGTTTTCTGATAGTTCTCAAGCCCCACTTTCTTGCTTTCCCTCTTGCTCCAAACCTGGGTGAGCCAATGAGAAGCCCATGACCCTCGCGCTGCTGCAGACTTACTGCCCTGTCCTCAGCCCATAACCACCGTTCATCCCAAAGCTACTATGTCTCCTGCTTTGTCAACCTATTTTAGACCTGCTTGAGGGCCTGTCCTGCTCTCCCCAGAAAATACCATTACTGTGGGTAGTAAGTCCTTGCATCTCCTCTTAGTGCATGTATAGAATCATCCATCTCGACCTCTTAACCAAATTTTCTTGGGGGGCGGTGTTGGTTAGCCCCTACGCAGGTGAACACAAAGCCATCTCCTTCACTGGACCGCTCTCCTGCAGGGCAGGAATGATGATCTTCACCTCCACAGAGCCGGGACATGGGCCGAGGAGGGGGGAGGCAGGTCTCCACCTGGCCAGGTGAGGAGGCCCTGGGCAGGCATGTCCCCCACCCAAAAGCCATTCCTGGGGAGATGGGTTCTCAGGAATCTGCAGTCTGTTTGAGTCTGACCTTTGGGAATAAGGGGACATACAAGCACTGGCGATTAGAGGAGGGATCTCTACTCCACTGAGCACATCTGGAGTCCCTCATTTTCTGACCACAAACAGCCGTCATGCAGCAGGTGCTCTGAGAAACTCTCACCCCGGACAGAATCAGACGCAGGCTTGCGGAGGTGGAAGGCACAGCCCTTCCGGCCAAGTAGGACTGCTTGGCTCCCCTCCTTCGCTTTGTCTTAAAGCACAGATTCACATTAGAACGGGATATATTGCAGTTTTGCTGAAATCTAAGCAGGGGACATTCACTTTGGGGACACTAGTTACCTTGGTATTTTTATAAGGCTTTTGAATTTCCAGTTCAGGTTAGAAAGACTGGAACAATATTCACAACAAGCACCTTACCTCCGCTACTAAATATAAAGAAAGGCAAATCTATAAACAAACCTACATGAGAAAGTGTATTCCCTAAACTCAAAGAATTTCATCTTCGTGTGCACACATGTACACACACACACACACACACACACACACACACACCATCATAACAACAACAACAAAAAGTTCTGAAAAAATTCTGAAAAGTAGAAACACCTAGACTGATTCCATTGCTTATTCAGAGAATACACTGACAAGTGTAAAACTCAGGAAAGACTTACCTGCTTCTGTTCTGGGTGGAGGTTATGTCCAAGGATAATAGTCAGCTTTTCTGATCTGTATTATTATTATTATTATTATTATTTAGAAAGCATCCTTTTTTTTTTAAACTTTCAGAGGTAGAATTTAGCGATTCATTAGTTACATACAACACCCAGTGCTCATTACTACAAGTGCCCTCCTTAATGGCCATTCCCCACCTATCGCCCTAAATTCATATCTTTCAATAATTACTTTGAGTGTAAATGGACTAAATGCTCCAATCAAAAGACATAGGGTATCAGACTAGATAGAAGAAATAAGACCTATCAATGTACTGTCTGTGAGAGACTCATTTTAGACCCAAAGACACTTCCAGATTGAAAGTGAGAGGGTGGAGAACCATTTATCATGCTAATGGACTTCAAAAGAAAACTGCACTAGCAATCGTTTTTTCAGACAAACTAGATTTTATTTATTTATTTTTTAAAAATATTTTATTTATTTATTTGACAGACAGAAATCACAAGTAGGCAGAGAGAGAGGGGGAAGCAGGCTCCCTGCTGAGCAGAGAGCCCAATGTGGGGCTTGATCCCAGGACCCTGAGATCATGACCTAAGCCGAAGGCAGAGGCTTAACCCACTGAGCCACCCAGGTGCCCCAGACAAACTAGATTTTAAACCATAGACTGTAATAAGAAATAAAGAAGGACATTATTACCATAATACAAGAGTCTATCCAACTAGAAGATCTAACAATTATAAATACTTATGCCCCTAACTTGGGAACAGTGAAGTATGTAAACCAACTAATAATAAAATTAAAGAAACACAATGATAATAGTACAGTAATAGTAGGGGATTTTAACACCCCACTGACAGCAATGGTCAGATCATTTCAGTAGACGATCAACAACGGAACAAGGGCTTTGAATGACACACTGGACCCGATGGGCTTCACTGATGTAGTCAGAAGCATTTCATCCCAGAGCAGCAGAATACACATTCTTCTCGAGCGCACATGGAACATTCTCCAGAATAGATCACATACTGGGTCACAAATAAGGTCTCAACTGGTACAAAAAGACTGAATTACACCATGCATATTTTCAGACCACAGTGCTTTACAACTTGAACTCAATCACAAGGTTTTCTAAATTGTAAGAATGGCTTCATAGTCTTGGCTTTACCCACTGGAGGTCGGGATCAACCAAAGACCGTGTGATTACAGTCCCTCCTCACCGAGATGTCTAGAATGGTGATACATTTTGCCTTCAATTGAAATTATACCCTCTTATTTTGCTAATACAAAATTTCCCTTCTGATATCAATAGATTAAGCTTTCCACTGATCATAAAACAATATGAGAGTATTTAAAATATAACAAGAATGAAAAACAACACAAATAGTTATTGACAATTAACAAAAAATGCATATTAAAAAGAAAATGGAGCTCAACAAATGAAAAAAAAAAAAAGTTAAAAAAAAACCCCGCCCATGCCGCAGTTGATATGAATGGAATTATATGATTTACCAAGCCAGGGAAATTTAATTAAATAAAAGATAAAAGTGATGGGATGCTGCATGCCTTCTAAATTCTATTTTTATTGCAGCTTATTAAAGAAACATGTGGACAATCCAAATAGAATATGAATTTTTAAAATTTCATAATAAGGTTGCAAATCAAAATGATGTATTTAATAAAATTTCCCATTAAATTTTCAGATTTCCAAAGAACTCCTTTCTTTTGTAATACCGTTATTGTCAGTTCAATTAATTACACTTCAGCAGAACATCCAAAATAACTTTTTTAGGATTAGTGTTGAAATGGCATGACTCCCCCACAGTATGTCGCATAGGGACTCAACCTGTCTATTTTGGTGCCCAACACGGGCATGCCCCTGGCTGGTTGGACCCTGAGTCTGACATGTGGGGGTATATCTGATGGTCAATATATTCCTGAATTTCTCAAGTGCACCCAAGCTTTTATACAGGCATTCAGTGGAATAGCTGAGATTAATTTGTCAGTAGTGGTACACTGCAAAAAAGTTTTGTTCTTTCCTCAAATTTCATGGATTTTAAAACTTAAGAAATAAATCAGAGTGAAAGCCCCTGACATAATAAATTCAAAATGGCCCAAAATGACCCAAAATATTACAGAATAATTTTCTTTACAATGGTAATAGAACACACCTTCACTCTGAGACTGGCCTTGTGGAAAAGACACTTGGTTTCCATACAAAATGGGAGACCCAAGACATCATGATTTTGAACGACTTTTAAATCTATTAAAATTATATATATTCTAACATACAAAATGTCTGTATAAATTTGTAATAAAATCTTAAAATAAGAATTATACATATTTAAGGTGTACAGCATGATAGTTTGATATACAAAATGATATTACAATGTAATAAGTGAAATAGTGACTACAGTGAATCTCATTAACATATCCACCTACCAGCAGAGTTACCGTGTGTGTGTGTGTGTGTGTGTGTGTGTGTGTGTGTGTGTGTGTGTGTGTGTGTGTGTGTGTGTGTGTGTGTGTGTGTGTGTGCGTGTGTGGTGAGAGCACCCAACCAATGTCTGCTCTTTATTTTTTTTTAAGATTTTATTTATTTACTTGACAGAGAGAGAGAGAGTGAGAGCAGAAACAGGGGGACTGGTAGGCAGAGGGAGAGGGAGAAGCAGGTTCGCCACTGAGCAAGGAACCTGGTGTGGGGCGTTATCCCAGGACCCTGGAATCATGACCTGAAGTGAAGGCAGATGCTTAACTGAATGAGCCACCCAAGCATCCTCAAAGTCTACTCTTAACAGTGGATTAAGACCAGGGTCCCTTTGAGGATGTATAACACGTCCTACATGATTGAACATCACAGTGTGTGGTGGTCTTGGGTTTTTCTCTCGTATGTTAGCCTGTCCTTCCAAAATCTTAGTTTTTCCTAATGTCATTTAACAAACTTTATTGACTACATCCATTAGAGATAGTTCCTGCAATCATCCTACAGATATAAGCCATTTTGCACAGATCAGGGAAGAATGTTCACCCTTTTGAATTGCCTACATCTGACCATCCAACTCTCTGCTTCATAACTACGTTCATTCTGTGTCATAGGACTAGGTTCGTCATTTGAATGGAAAACAAGTAAATTGTACCTTATTATACCATGGGGGTCCTCACATATCTAGACTAAATAAGACACTGTATTCAAACTCCAAAGTGCTCTTCTAGTAGCTTAGCTGTTGAAAAAGTTCTTACAAAAGCAACTCTAGTGGTAGAACATATGAAAATCTGTCACTGTTAGCACCTACCGGAGTCACAGCTCAAAGATAGCTAGAGCACAAGACTACGCCTAAATACAGCATGTGGGCTTCAGTGTTGACTGAAGATTCTAGATTTTATAGTGGACTCCAGAGACTGGAGAGAATAGGATTCGAGTTAATGTTCCCTTCTGTCATAAAGCTAAAGGTTAAAATACCTTTCACATGGACTTTCAGTGGCTAAATTACATACAAAACTCATTCTATCTGTTTGTGAAAAAGTTGTGTAATAATGACACCTCTACAGTTTTATATTCAAATCTATTATTCCCTGGGCTTCAATCCTAACATCTTCAAAATAGAGTTTTTTCCATCTGAAATTTGATGCTTTATGAATACTGTTAATAAAGACATTCATTTTCAAAATTGTATCTAAGTTATGTTTCCTTCCTTGTGATTTAAAAAAAAATGGAAATTTACAACTATGGGAAAATGTCTTTCTTTTGTCAAAAAAAATTTATTTATTATTTATTTGTCAGAGACAGAGAGAGAGAGAGAGAGGCAGACAGAGGGAGAAGCAGTCTCCCTGCTGAGCAAGGAGCCTGATGCAGGACTTGATTCCAGGACACTGAGATCATGACCTGAGCCAAAGGCAGACACTTAACTGACTGAGCCACCCAGGTGCCCCATGGGAAAATATTTTTCTTGAGTCAATCTTTTTTCCTTCTAAAGAAAATTGAACTTTTATATGGAATATTGGTTCCTTGGATTAAGAGAGGAAATGTGAATTTATCCTTGTTCTTTTGTCATAGAGTGTCAGTAATTAAGACCTCAATCTTTTGAGTAGAGAAGAAGTCAATCAGCAGGGAAAAAACAAACAAACAAAAAATACCCAACACACAGGAGAATCTAAGGGAACTTTAGGATCTGCTGGTATTTCCTGAAAGTCACGTTAAAGTCCCCACTAGCTAGGCTCTGGGCCCCACAAAGAAAGTCATGCCTTGTTGCTGCCCACCAACCAGCACAGGACACAGAATATGGCAGAAGCACCACAACATTGAATAAATAAATTCATGGACAGAGAAATGAACATTAATGATCATTCTTGTATATCAAATGAATAACTTTCAGTCAGTTCTTAGAAAAAGATTCCTCTTCTAAACCAAAAATCACAAAAGAAAATGCATTTTCAAACAGTATTTTAGTCCATCAAGTTTTAAAAATGTGAACTTGGGTTAACTTAAGGCAGTTGGCACGTATGTTAGGCTCTCAATAAATGTATTTAATTTTTAATTTCATTAAGCACGTCCCATATGCTGTTTTCGCTCTTTTATCAAATTGGAACGCCGGTAAAAGGCCGTTTTGCATATATATGTGTATAAACTCTCGCTGTCACCCAGATAGTGGCAGTCACCGCTGTCACGGCAGGAGGCCCTTTGAAACTCTCTTCTGATTGACTGCAGGAGGACTCGGGAGGGGGCGCTCGGGGTGTGTGAGGTGGGCAGGGCAGCAGGCCAGTTTGCTGCTCCCTTGGGAGAAGAGCATGGACCATGACACGGGGCTCCGGTGTTTCTAACACAGCAGCCCTCTGGCACTCCACGTGGTTTCGGAATCAGGGTCTAGACGCCCAGCGTCCTGCTGTCGCTCGGAAACCCTGGTGTTCTCCGATGTCTGCGGTGACCTTGCAGCTCGGCGTGATCCGACAACTTGAGCAATTGCTCTTACTTACGTCTCAGAGGCCAGACTGCAGGTCGCCACGGTTTGCATGTCTCTGTGTTCATTCGTCTGTGCTTTATCAAAACGGATCTCCCCTCTGCTTCGGCTTGCCAGGGGGGATGCATGGGGCAGAATCTGGCTGCACAGCGCCCAGGAGGACTGGGAAATGCCCAGGAGTCTTGACCTTGTTGGCAGGGTTTAGGAGTGGGTTCTTCCTCTGGATTCAGAAAAGACGTCGCAGATCAGGGAGGCAGGATCGAAGCCATTTGGTCAGAGGAGACTTGGCAGGACCACAGATCTTAACTCCAGGCCGGGGAAACCTGGATGCATGGCTCTGCTTTCCAGAAGGGTGTGGGCTGTGCAGGGGCAGGAAGCCCAGAGATGCCAATGGTCCCCCTCCCTCTTGCTGAGAGCCAGCACTCCAGGCCTGGGGGGGTTGGGGGGTGCAGCTTCCTTCCCAACATGTCCTTGTTTCTTGGTGGCTTCTCTGTCTCATAAACAAGAACCGGGTAATAATGTCTGGAAGAAGGTGGGGAGTTTGCGATCTCTCTATTTTTACTCTTGTTTCTGTGAAGCTGAGAAGATTGGCGTTTCTTTAAATCTTTGAAACTATACCAAAAGAAGACTCAGAAATGATGTGGAACAGGTTATGTCACTGTACCGAACTTTCTGCTTTCATGTACTGCAGGGATTAAGAAGCAAAGTACGTCCTGATGATCCACTAGGTGATGCTGTTGTGTATTTCAGATTTACTCCTTCCCATGAGTTGACACCCCAGGTGCTGTCAGGATGGACCCGGATTCAGTCCACTCCACTCCACGTTTTGTAGGAATGAATGACAGGAAAACAACTGTGTTCCCCAGTTCTATAACTGCATAGATGGTGGTGAGCCTGGCCAGGTTTGTGAGTGGAATAACACCCACCCAACTGTACACTACAGGAGGGCAATTTTGTAATATATGAACTAGACATCAGTTCTAAAAGGATATTAAATTGCTCTCACAATTGTGCGAAAAAACCCGTTTTAAAATGTTTAAATAAACTGAAATATATTAGAACATGATGGGGGTGAGGGAGAAAAGAGGAAAAGTTCCAGAAATATCAAACCCTTAACAGATAGGAAATGGGGGGGGGATCATTAAAGGTCATAAATAAGGGAGCCCAGTGAGTATATATAATGTCACCGTGACAAACATTAGTCCATGAGCTCCTTTCCAATCCCAGTCTTGTCAACCAGAGGGCTAAAATCGTTGAATTCATGTCCCCTTAGTCTGTGTTGGATTAAAATGATGTCTCTCGTGCCCCGCTCCTCAGTGGAGAGGTGATCCCCAGAGTAAAGTCTGCAAAATCATGGTGTTTTTTGAACAATGTGATGATTTTCAATGAATTACTCCCTCTCGTTCTTCATACCCATTTTCTTTATGCCTTGAAATGTCTCCCAGGGCGTCACTGTGCAGATATTAATATTCTTGTCGTGAAGAAGGTGTCGGTGTGGCCTTGGGCTTTATAGTAACAGACAACTTAGAAAAGCAAGAAGCCCTTAGAAGTGTGAATTATAAATGCATCAGGTCTGGTTCTATGATATTTTCCTTCTCACATAAGTGGCTTGAAAATGGAAAGACTCGAAAACGGAATATGGACAGGAGGCAGGGCCGTGCTGCTCCAGAGAGAGCAGTGTCAGCAACACCTGGGGGCTTGTTAACACGGATCGCTGAGAGACTTTCCTGAGCATCTCATCCAAATAGCCTGGGGCAGAGGCACAGAGTTCGCATTTTGAATACATTCCCAAGTGATGTTGTTGTGGGGACTGCACACCAGAAACACTAATTTAGCGAATGAAGGCATAAAATGATATGCTGTTCCTTTCAAGAGACATGCTTAAAAGAGATATGTTGTCCCTTTCAAGAGGGTGTCTGGGTGGGTCAATTGGTTAAGCAACTGCCTTTGGCTCAGGTCATGATCCTGGAGTCCTGGGATCGAGTCCCGCATCGGGCTTCCTGCTCAGTGGGGAGTCTGCTTCTCCCTTTGACCATCCCTCTTCTCATGCTCTCTCTCTCCCAAATAAATAAATAAAATCATTTAAAAAAGAGAGACATGGAGAAAGAGAATTGCTATTTATTAAAGGATAGTATCATGCTTTGCTCTGTAGATTCGTTTCATTAGTTCATGGTTTACAGAGATGATGAAAGCATTCCTCATGACAAGGGTACCATTTGCTTGCTAATCTGGACAGCAGCTAGGAAGAAGTAGCACTTAGCGAATGCTGTCTCACTTCTCTGTTGGAATTGCTTCATCTTCATCTTTCAGTAAAACCACTAAATCGCCATTTGGAGGTTGCATTATTCTTATTCTGTTACTATTACAGAAGAGGGAAGAATCAAGGTCTTGTTTTTTTTTTTTTTTCTTTCCTTTTTATTTATTTATTTTTTTTCCCCTGTGGCCATCTGCTGTGTGCAGGCCTCAGCCTACCAATTTCCAGTGTTGTGGTTGGACCAACCCCTGTGGTTCCTATTATGACTGCAAGATGCCCCCAGGAACAAGCACCAGGAAACTTTGATGAAATAGACATATATTACTTACAAGACCTGGAAATTATCTGGCATGCTTGGGGCTACACAGTGAGGTCACAGGGGAAGACAGGGGGCATGGACCTGAGATTCTGCATTTATTGGGGTCTAGAGTGGGAGGCTGAGGGTCTCACTCTTTACTGGTGAATTTAAAACAAAAGAGCAGGGCATGGAGCTCTGCGTGTGGTGCAAAAATAATGAATACTGTTACGCTGAAAAAATAAAAAAATTTAAAAAAAAAGAAAGAAAAAGAAATCCAGCTTAAAAAAAAAAAAAGAGCAGGGAAGGAATGCGATGGAAGAGAAAAAAGCGAGTAGTCCGAATGGTCAGTTATTAAAATCAACCAAGATCTCTCAAACAAAGGGCCCTCAGCAACGGGAGGCTGTGCTTGTTGGGGACAGTTGGGGACAGCCCTGTTTGGAGTAGTCGCCTTTGGCCTCAAAGCTTACATCAGTCACTGGCATTACAAATAGCAAATGCAACACAACGCAGCACAAAACAAAACGAACAAAAACTGTCAGCACTGAAACTACACCGTCTAAGTGTTCCTGTTAAGAGAACGCTGCAGCGCACCTAAAGTCCTCCCTCTGTCTCGCCCGGCGGAGCAGCATCTCGTTTCCTTTTCAAGGGCCCCGTTTGGGAGGCGCTCTCCCTGCGGAGCCGCACTCCACCCCCTCCAGTGCCATTTGCTCTGAGCCGCTTTATCCAGCCCACCGGGCCGTCTCCACAGGCAGAAAGGAGTCTTTATCGAGTCCCAGAGCGTGGGCTGGAACACGTTCAAAGTCGGCTCTGAAAACGAACGCTCGCGGGGTTATCTGGTCTCCCGAGGAGGCCGCTCCTGGCGCTCGGGAAGATAATAGCACCTTGTGAATGGGTGTACCGTCGCCACTTCGGCAGAAACCACAGATGACTGCCTGCAAATACACAGTCATCCCCATTTATATCAGGCCAATAATAGGTGGATGCCAGTGAAAAATCTTTGAGAAACATAATGGACGATTGTGATCATTTAGGGTCTGAGAAGGCTCTGTGACCCTGAAGACGGAGGCGGAAACGAGGCGGAAGTCTGCCCCTGCTGGGCGGCCGCGGAAGCGCACCCGTGAAGAGCGTCCCAGTACACCCTATCGAGGCTGGACGTTGGACTCCTGTCTTCCTCCCTGGTCTTTTAACTCACAGCTCCTCTCCTTTTTTTCCTCTTGATTTTGTCTTTGCTCTCTCTGCTTCCATGTTCCTTTTATTTCCTTCTCCCCACTGCTATCAGCGCATATTCTCTTGAACTCATATCAGTCAAATATTTTCTGAGAATATCAAAAAAGGGAAAATGACAACGTTCAGATGGGAAAATCCCAGGAAAGCAACTATAAAAATCTAAAAGAAACAACTACTTTTCCTCACCAGAATCCCATTCTGATGCACCCTCTGGTTGTCTTTTCAAAAATCATTTCCAGGCTCAGGGTTGCTCTCAGTGTCCTCCTGTGATCAGCCCTTACTTGGTTGGGGAGTAGAATCTAATTTGACAATATAAGTATAATTTTCTAGTCATACAGATGGAACAAAGAACACATTCTTTTTTGTATTTCTCTCCATCCCCCCAACCCCCGACTGTGCCTTTGTACTCAGAAAACAGGCTCAGTGTTTCTGTGGAAAATCAGGTAAGCTCTAGCTTCAGCTCCCAGCTACCCCCACACCCCACAGTTACTTCATCGACTTGTGACTCTTGCCTTGTACTTTCTCCAAATCCACAAACCCAGGAAATATATTCTACTCACCTGTTAATGGGATCACAATGAAAGAAGGCATGTCAGCTTACAAATCCTCTGCTTGGGAATAAGAAGATGTCCGGACAACATGGTGGCCTGGGTGGCTCACCTCCTATCTACCTTCTTTATCTTAGGGCACTGGCGTGGTACCTCATTTTACCCCCATGTCCTCAATATTCCTTATTCCCCACCTTTTGATGCTCCCTTTGCTGTTGGAAGAACTTTGTAAATAGTTCTCATCGATGGAATATACCCTGTCCAGGCTGAGATGTTTAAAAGTAGCCTATTCTCATATGGTTTCACTCATATGTGGAATATAAGAAACAACACAGAAGATCTTAGGGAAAAGGAGGGAAAACTGAATGGGAAATCATCAGAGAGGGAGAAAAACCATGAGAGAGACTCTTAACTCTAGAAACAAACTGACGGTTACTGGAGGGGAGGTGGGTGGGGAAAGAGGGTAACCGAGTGATGGGCATTAAGGAGGCACGTGATGGGATAGGCACTGGGTGTTCTACATAACTGATAAATTATTGAACACTATATCTGAAACAAATGATGTACTGTAAGTTGGCTAATTGAATTTAAATTAAAATTCTTTTTAATTAAAAAAAAAAGCAGGTTATTCTCTCCATGCTCTCTATCCCCAGCTAGGATGACAGTGCCCAGTGGGGCCTTAGAAACCGCATATTAAAGAGGCAGAGTCTCCAATAGCCCACATGCCTAAACCCCACCTCCTTCCCCAAAGACAATTTATCATTCTATGGCTGAAATGTGGGGACTATCTGTTACCACAGCCAGCACTACCTTACAATCCTACACAGATTTCAGTTCAAGTCCTAATTAGTTGAGACATGCATCCTTGAATGCTCTACTCTGCAACTTTAGGACTCACTGAGTAGACAAAAGAGGAGTTACAGGAGAGAGAACAAGAAAGGAGAGAGAAGGTCTGTCCAATGTTTCTGGACTTACCCTGCTCCTCCCCACAGGAAATGTGGTGCTTAAAAGATGGTTTTGGGCTTCCAGTTTTTATCTTTATCAGGAAGTGCTGGGCATGTTATCCAATTGACTCTCTCTTTCCTTTTCCTTCTATCCAGATGCATCTTGGAGGATGGAAGGAGGGGGGCTGTTTGATGGAGAAGTTTGGAAGTTGAAGTCTCGGATTTGTCAGTCTCTTCCTGAGGAATGAATTGTGCCAACGGAGGCATACTTTGCCTTCCCCACACTACATCTGCCTCAAAGAAATGTATTTCCGTTCTGAAGGCACATAAAGTAGATTGTGTGGATGTATCATGGTACAGAAGCAAAATCTGATTCCCTCCAAGGCTATCCAGGAAGATGTAATCTGTCTCTCACACATGGCATATTTCTTTCTGACTTGCTACACCCTCTTCACTGATATCTATATCATCGTTCATGCCAGACTTTTCATAAACTCATGGAAAATACAGTCTGTATCACCTGCACCATGTTCTGAGGACTCTCAAGGCCATATATCCCCAGCAATCTCTCCTCTTAGCCCCAGATTTGCAAATAGAATCACCTGCTTGACTCTCCTCCTGGACGGCTGAGACAGAAAAAGTTCTAACTGCGGCTCTCAATCTTCCTCAGCAAACCTCCCCCACTCCAGTCCTCCTGTGTCTATGAAGGACCGTTCCGCTCTTCCAGCTCTTCAGCTATCACAAATACTTGGTGTCATCCTAAAACTCGGATTTTTCTCAGATTGGACATCCTAACTGTTACCCAACCCTGTCAGCGCTGTCTTCCAAACACATCCCGAACCTCACCCCTTCTCACTGCCTTCACTACTGCCACACTGGTCCAAGCCACCAGCATCTCTCACTGGGTTATAACCACACCTTTTCGGGATGACTGGCATCTCTGCTTCCATGCTTCCACCCCCAAGTCCATCCCCGACAAAACTAAGACTCACCACTGTTTCCACCTCAATCTGAATAAAACAAGGCCTGATAATGGCCTCAGAGGGCCCCTTCACTTTGGAGTTATACTACTCTCCCTCTTTCTCTGCTGAGCTAGACGCACTCCTGATTCATGGCCCTGGTCCTGGCTGCTCCCTCCATCTGGAATATTCTTCTTCCGGACATCCACACATCACTCCTCTTCCTCCTTCAAGTCTTTGTTCCAATGCTGACTTCACAGGTCATACTTTCTGACCGCCTTCTGTGGGTCTCATCTTCCTACCCAAACACACACAGTCCCAACCCCTGCCCCACTTCAGCTTCGTCCTTATAGCTACGATCCCACATACAACATATTTCATGTTTCTATCTTTCTTTTCTTTTACCTTTTGCACACTATCTGGCAATGCAAGTTGTGTGGTGGCAGGAATTTTTATCTGTGTGGTTACTGATGTATCTCTAGGGCTGGAAATGATGCCTGGAACAAAGTATATGCTCAGTAACTAACTGAATAAGCATGACTTTACTCACAAAAGAGATGTTAGTGGTATCAGTCTCAAGCTTTGAACATTTCAAATTAATAGTAGTGATAGAAGAGTCAGCTTTGTATACTTTATATTTAAAATATCGCTCTCTAGTTCCCTTAGACCAAAGGATAAGCTGCTTTTTTTTTTTTTTTTTTTTTTTTTTGATGAAGACACTGAGTCTGGGCAAGGTTGGGTTTTCTCCAAGGTTTCATTGAAAACTGATGGCTGTTGTCACCAATCAACATGGATTACTGTGCTGTTCTCTTTTCTGAAGAAGTCTGAAAGCTTGGAAAACACATATTTTGAAGTCCTATCTTTTCTCCTGTTTCTCATCTTGGATTTGTTTGGTCCTGTCCTCTCAGTCAGTGGATTTGTTGGTCATCTTTCCACATCAGTCACTGTGCAGGACCCAGATGGAATTAAGAGTAGACACCAGGGCTGACATGATCCCTGGACTCAGTGAAATTCTGATTGGAGAAAATACCCTGTAGACATGTCCCAGGAAGGGCAGAGGCAAAAAGCAAATAGATCCTTCTCTGAGAATACTGATCAACACATAGCTCCCCATACATTAGTCAGCAATCTTCCGAAACTGGGTCATGAGGTGGTGGCAGGCATGGGATGAAATTTCATTTCTGTCAACAAGTCAGTGACTCTCAAGTCAAGAACTAGGTAGATGATGAAGGGAAAATCCATTCCAGGAGCCCCCACCTGAATGTGTAATCACTAGTATCGATTTAATAAATAGATTAATTATTTACCAGATTATTCAGGAAATAATTGTCATCTCATGGGATGAAAACCTAAGACACATGTTAGCTTTTATTTATTTATTTTTAAAAACAAAAACAAAACAGGTGAAAAATCCTGGAGGGCAAAGAATTCCTAGACCTGCTCTCTAAGTCTGAGGAAGCAGAGAGGGAACAATTTGTTCAGAGAATAAGGTAACTGTAAAAGTAACTTATCCATGTGCTCCCCTCTGGGGAATTTTCACTTCCACCTCTGAATGTAACTTTTAGAAAGTAGAAAGCTCATCTCTCCACCAGCACAGGGACTAATTTACAATTGTCCTCAGGTGTAATTCTAACATCTTGGGGTTTTTCAGCTTTATTGGGGTATAATTGACAGATAAAATTGCAAGATAGGTAAAGTGTCTGACATGACGATGTGATGTATGTATTCACTGTGAAAGAATCCCACCCAAGTCACTGAACACACTCATCACCTTGCCTGTTTAGCATTTCATATGTGAGAACATTTAGAAAATTTCAGTTGTATAATACAGTGGTATCAACTATCGTACCAAGTTTTACATTAGATTCTTGAATTCATCCATTTCGCCAGCCTCTCCCTAACTCCACCACCCTTGTCCTGCAACCATTTTGTGCTCTCCGTTTCCATGAGTCTGACTTTGTCTTAGACATAGGAGTGGTACCTGGCAGAATTTGTCTTTTTCTGTCTGGCTTACTTTATTTCACATAACACCCCCCAGGTCTAGCCACATCACCACAAACAGCAGCATTTTCCTCATTTTTAGGGCTCACCAATATTTCATTACATGTATCCCACATCGTCTTTGATGGGCACTTCAGTTGTTTTCATGTCTTGGCCATCCTGATTGGGGCTGCTATGTTTGCCCTGAGGCAGGAGGGGTCAGTTGTGAAGAGTCAAACCGAATCTGTTGACTGGTCATTGTGTGACGGTGAAGTCAAAGACACGGCTTCCACCTCTCCTCCAACTCTGGCCCGCCCCAGAAAGCGAACACGGAGGGCCCTCCTCCGTGAGACGGCTCAGCTGAGGTTGCTGCCACCTAGGGCATGAAAACAATGTGCCCTCACCAAGGAGATGGAGCAGGACAAGAACGTATATATGATATTTACTAAGTGTCTCATGCATGTGAGAGTCTGTTAATGTACGCAGAGCAATCAAAGAAAAACAGTACTGACGTCATGTAACTATAAAAAGTAAAGACCTCTGTTTCTATTTTTTTCCAATTTTGAGTCATGGAATACTTAAAACCATCTTAACAAAGAGGAGTGAAGTGGGAGGAATCAGCCTGCCTGATTTTGAGACTAATCTTATAGAGCTATAGCAGTCAACAGCATGGTATTGGTGGAAGGAAGACATGTAGATCAGTGGAACAGAATAGAGAACACAAGAACAGACCCCCACAGGTGAGCGAACTGATCATCAAATTTTTTAAAATCATGGTTAAAAAAAAGTAATAACATAAATTTATCATCTTAACCATTTCTTTTTTAAAAGATTTATTTATTTGAGAGAGAGAGAGAGAGAGCAGGGGGAGGGGCAGGAGAGGGAGAAACTCAAGCAGACTCCCCACTGCATGTGGAGCCCGATGCAGGGCTGGATCTCATGACCCTGAGATCATGACCGTCGCTGAAGTCAAAAGTCAGATACTCAACTCGCTGAGCCACCCAGGTGCTACTTTCTTAGCCATTTGCAAGTATACAGGTGGATAATGTTAAGGATGCTCACGTTCTTGCACAACCAACCTCCAGAACTTTTTCATCTTGCAGACCTGAAACCCCACACCCCTTAAATAAGAACTGCTTATTTCCCCGTCCTCACCACTATGCTACGTCCTGTTTCTATGGAGCTGACTACGGAGCAGATTCCTCATCTCGGTGGAGTCCTACAATCTCTGTCTTTCTCTGACAGGCGTCTTTCACTTAACATGCTGCCCTCAAGGTTCCATTTTTGAAATGGTAGAATTCTAGGTAGAGAGAGATCAGTGACTGTCACAGATTAGGGACAGCAGTGTGGGGATTATTAGAGGCAACCCTAGAGCTCCTCAGGATGGTGGAATTGTTTAGAATCTTGACTGCAGTACTAACTATGCACAGGATTAAATTGTATAGAAATAAAATAAACATGCATATGCACACTTGTACACACACACACACACACGAGTCCATATAAAATTGAGAAAATCAGAATAAGATCAGTGATTTATATCACTGTTATGCCTGGTGTTAATATGTGATACGCCTGGATGTATTTTGTGAATCACATACATCTCTTTGTATCTCTTTCTTAGGGTTACCGGTACATACTATGATACTCAGTGACGCTTTGTCTTTATAGGACAATAAAGCTTTACTCATATTTAAAAGATTTATTGATTAATTATAGAGAGAGAATGAGCAAGGGGGAGTGACAAAGAGAGAGGGAAAGACTGTCAAGCAAACTCTATGCTGAGCATGGAGCCTAACACAGGGTTCGATCCCTTGACCCCGAGATCATGGCCTGAGCTGATATCAAGAGTCGAGCACTTAACCAACTGAGCCACCCAGATGCCCCGCATATTTCTAAAGTAGGTTCCACACCCAGCATGGAGCCCAATGCAGGGCTCCAACTCACGACCTTGAGATCAAGGCCTGAACTGCGATCAAGAGTCTGACGCTTAATGGACTGAGCCACCCAGACACTCCAAGCCCTACTCATTTTTAATTCAGTAAGTATTGTTGTTACTCAAGTTTTGATCATTTTTGGCTACTCTGTATGTAAATAGAAACACACAGGTTTCTGCTGAAAATGAAAGTGATCGGACAGATTAAAAATTAGAAACAGCAGAGCTCTAATCTTTTTTAAATCCCCTGTAGCTTGTTCACTGGGTTTCCAGATTGACTTTGTTCATGTGGAGCTCTAAAGATTGCCTCTGGGGCATAAGCATCACAATGAATACAGTAGGCCCACACGTGGCCCTTTGCAATTCAGTGTAGTCATCTGGAGGACGTCTACCGCAGTGGTCTGAACCATTTGTTTCCTCCCTGGAAGGCAAACCTTACATTCATTGGTATTGATTTCTCTGTCGAGAAAGGGCAGCCACTAATTTTCATCACTGCTTGACATGTAGCTTTTTGCAACTCAGAGATGCCTTTCTCTGGGTCCACTGCCCTGAGAATGTCATTACCATTAGGCGTCGGCACACCCTGACGTACATTACTTTCCTTTGTATGGAAAGCAGTGCTCCTTAATTTGACTTTGATCCTGGCTTATTTGCCTGATTTGCTATGATTTTAGGTTCTGCTGGTCTAGAGGTCTTACGTCCAAAGGGGAAAACGATTCCAACAGGGGACACAAAAAGCAAGCCCACTGGACTGGAAGGTGAGACTGTCTCCTGGGTATCAAGTGGCAAAGAAGGGAGTCGTGATGCGCTGACTGGGGTGATGTCCTGACTGGGAAGCAGAAGGTAGGTGGATTATTAACACGTGAGGCAGGGAGGGAGGAGAAGGTCTGTGATGCTGATCGTCCAGGGCATCTTTCAGTAGTCTCGTGCACTGCGTACAAACTCCACAGAAAACCGTGTCCACCTGTTCAAGTGGGGCTGTTGGATGGCCCGAACCCTTCTGGAATCAGGCCTGGGTGACTCTGACAGGCAGGCAATCACGACAAGCTCAGGAAGGGAATGTAGAGTGTCCCGAAATCACTCCCAAATGGTTCCAAAAGATATATAAATATAAATATAAATATATATATGTAATACATATGAGAGAGAGATTGAGAAGGAGGGAAAGCAAATGGGGAAACGCAGACAATTTCTGAATTTGAACTGAAGTTCCTTGCGTGAATCTTGAAAATTTTCCATAAATTCGAAATCATAGAAGAATAAAAAGTTACACAAAGAAAATGATAAAATCAGTGGCTTGAAATGGGTTTGAAGAGCTTTTCAGACTCCTCAAAACAATGTTGTTTTCTGTGGGAAATTACTTGATAATGCTTTTAGTAGCTATAAATATGTGACCATAAAAGCTAACTATGACTGTGCACACGCAGGTTTTTATTAAATCTAGCCCTCCCAGGACACGATGGCTGTTACAGCCTTTCCCTCCTGATTACCGCACAACTATTATTTCTGATCACATCCTTCTCATCATGGTTTACACTTCAGATATCTACCCAGATGGCAGTCACAGGCAGCGGCTGTGAGGCGGGTGACAAGTTTCCTTTCCTCCCGTTAGTTGAACAGACAATCCCCTCCACAGTCCTGCTCTAGAACCAACAGCGTGAGGGTAGCCCACTCCTTCATCAGTGGTTCTCACCTTAATTTTGTTTTATTTTCCACTCAGGTTGTGTCTGCACTCTCAGATTACACTGGTTCAGGTTCATGGAAGAGAAAATCTCATTGGTAACTCTAGAGGAGAGGTGTGCTAGGCATAAAATGGGGAATAGTGAGAACTCGAGGAAAAGAGAGTTTTTAGCCAGAGTCACCAGGATCTCTGAGGAGGAGGTCCAGGAAACAGGATGGAGAGTGTGGGGCTCCCCCTTGACTTGGGAAGCAGCTTCCAGACAGAAAAAGGCCAAGTGCAGGCCCCCCAACCCCTGTTCTCTCTGCCACATGTCCTAACCCTCTCCTTTGATTTAAGAAATCCAAAGACCCAGTCGGTTGCAACCCTAAGAACTTTTTGCATTCTCTTCTTCTATCCTTTACATGGTTTAAATGTAAAATAGACATATTTTTGGAAAAAAAATTACAGTCTTTTGATGAATAATGTTTTGTTATCTCTGTTTAATTGCAAGAGTTTAGCATTTGCATTTTCTCATAATTTCTACTAACTGGTCTGTGACTAAACCTGCCTGGGCCCATCTTGTTTTCATAATTTACAACATGGCTGTGTGATTTCAGCACAACAGGCAGTGCCCCCACTCCCAACAAAATATGCTTTCAGAGAGACATCTGTGTCTAGCACGCATCCTCTGCCTGACCCTCTTCTCTATTTTCAATCCCTATTGTTCAGGCAGTCATGACCCCAAACTTCTATCCCATTAGTACTTCTCAGCTGCATCATTATCAGGAGGCAAATGGTTCTTCTTTGTCCCACTTTAGTGATACGACAATTAATGAGCATACTTCGGCACTGTCTGGTAAGTCCACTACAGAGATAACCAGCAGCAGCTCATCAAACACTCTAAGCTGCTACTGATGGTGATTAGGTGCCTACGGTTGTTTTAGCAGGAGTTTTGAAATGCTGGCCAGCATCCTCTACCATACCTCCTGCCCTCACGCAGCCCAGTATCTTGGGTATCAGCCAGGAAAGTCTTCTGATGAGCATCTCTTATTCCAACTGATACTAATTTTAAGTTTCTGAAGGTTCAATTTGTGACTGTGATGGCATTCAACTATCTACTCTAAAAAGTCCAAATTCTATTCAGTGAAAAATTCTGGAAAAGAAACATCTGGGAAGAGGGACCTACATTAAGTTTCAATCACGTTATAGGATAAATCATTCGCTGTTGTGCATAGTTTTGTTTTGAAAACTAACATGAAAAAATAGTTGTCCAGATCCTGTTAGAAATGCATGACTGGAAAATTATTATGATCCAGGACCCTTGAGCTAGTCAATAACTACATTTAATTGGGCTCACCATTTTATTTTTTATTTATCTATTTTTAAAGATTTTATTTATTTTTTTTGACAGAGAGAGCGAGAGAGATATCATTAGTAGGCAGAGAGGCAGGCAGAGAGAGAGGGAGGGAAGCAGGCTCCCTGCTGAGCAGAGAAGCCCGATGTGGGGCTTGATCCCAGGACCCTGGGATCATGACCTGAGCCGAAGGCAGAAGCTTTAACCCACTGAGCCACCCAGGTGCCCCAAGGGCTCACCATTTTAAAAACTAGTGTGCACATAATGTCAGACATCTGTCAGGTTTTACTTTCTTTACCTCCTTTGCTCTTCAGGGGAATAAGGTGAAAATTCCAGGAAAAACAAATACCTTAGACATATCTTGGAAGGCTGATTGCAGCTATCTTGACATTATAAGCTAAAAACAAAAAACAACCAAAACGAAAAACTAGAGGTTCCAGGAGACATGAAGTCAATGAACTAGAGCTTTTATGACATTGGCATTTATTATCTGTATGTTGATGCTGTCTTCACAATATCCAGTAAATGTTTAGCTGATATGATATGATTGGATTATCAGAAGTTCTAGAGTTAACTGCTTTGGATCTATATGGTATTTCCTTTGAAGTTACCAAAACCATTTATTTACACCACTCTATCTTCAGTGAAGAGTATTACACTATTGAGTATACCATGAACAAGAATCTAATTATTACATTTTAATATGACACTTTTGAGAGCAGCATAGACGGCTAGACACACAAAAGACATGATATGACCTCAAAGTGAAAGCACTCACAAGGCACATGGCATTTGAGATTTTCTTCTGTTTGCAACCTTTGACAAAGCTTGAAATATAGATAATCCTTTCTTTGCCAAAAGGTTTTTTTGAGTTAATTTGTATATTCTTCATTATTGAAAATCTTTAAAATTTCTATTTCAAAACCTGTATTTGTTAAGAAGTATTACTATTAGAAGTCCCTCAGAAACACAGAAGCAAAATTCTAGAATCAGCTTCACTAAATATTATGGCAATCCTCTAGCTAAAGGCCAGCTTAATGTTTGAAAGTAGGAAACAGAAGTAATATTTTAGAAGAGCCTACAAAAACATTATAGTATTATGTATTTTATAAATGTGTTCCCAGCTAGGTGGGATATCACTGAGTTCTGGAAGATGGGAAGGAAACAAAGACTCAGTGGAAGCTTCTGGGGTATCTTCCTCAAAAGACAGCATGTGCAGACCTATTTCCCTCCTATTAATCTCTTTCTACCTCCCGGCTTCTATGGAAGCTGATGTATAATTACTGAGCCTTCGATGACCACCATGAACCATGCAATTCAGGGCAGATTCCTTAGGGATACCAGAGCATAACAACAGAAGAAATCTGGGACTCTGATAGAGTCATGAAAGTGTAAGAACATCCCTGCTTCCAACAACCCAATAAAATTTTCTCCTGTGTATTTAAGCCACTGCGAAACTTAGGTGCATGCACTCAAACCTAGCCTCTATTAACTTGCAGATAGAGACCAGGAAGTAAAACATCTTTTCCTACCTTTTAGTGTAGCAGCACTAAAGAGAGGTGGCAGTCATTTTGTAGCCATGAGGAGTCTCACCTGAAATGGCAGTATCCTCACTGAAAAAGGTAAAGAGGACATAGCCCATGAAAGAGTTACATAGCCAAGAGCAACAAATGCCAGTTATCCCAGGCACTCCTGAGAAACATTTTTATGCCAGCTGTTGTAGTCTCAGAAACAATATCTATGTATCTAACATAGTGCTGTCTCTGAGGTCAGGGGTTATTTAAAGGACATTTCTAACTTTCAGCCCTCCTTGCAATCGGTCTTGGAACTAGCAATGGCCATTGCAATTTGAACAGGTGTGTCATGCTTCCTGATTACATACCGGGGAGCCTGTGCTGTGCTGTGCTCCAGTCTCTCCTTCTGCGGTCAGGATGAGAGGGCCACGTGGTCAGAGGGCAGCCCCTCCATGGTGAAGCCCAAGACCTCCTGCCAATCCACAAGGAATATTGTCTGTGAAGAAAGTGAAATACACTTTTGCACTATGACACCCTTGAGAAGTAAGGGCTGTATCAGCATAATGAACACCTGATGGATATATTAAGTAACCATACTGCTGTTAATAAAAAAGTTACCCATGCTAATAATCACAATTCCAAATAGTTCAAAAAACTGTAGTTTATAAAGTAAAGCCCCATGTTAAATCTCTTCATACAGTTAATCACTGCCAGGTTTCTAATGTCTTCCCCCAGAAAAATAGTTCATGGAAAATCAAATCTATATATATATATATATTTTTTTTCTTTTCAAAATGGTTACAAAGGTAGAATCAAACTCCTCACACTTCTGCATTTTTCTTCTGCGTGGTCCAATCCACACCTCAGAGCAACAGCCAGATACCTGCCAGGGGATCTGGCCCTGAAATGAGTGTCTCTACAGGCTTTTGAATCAATTATTTTAAATTATTTTTCTTGGCTCCTGGCAAATGTTTAAACAGGTTCTTGTATTAATCTTTAGCATTAAAAATTAATCACTATAATTGAAGGACTCATTACTAGAACTGAACTAGACTATTTTGTCAGGAATCAGACAATCTGAGATGATTGTACAGAATTGTAAGTGCCAAAGCAAGAACATGGGGTTTCTTTGGGAGGTGCCTATTCTCTGCACCATATTTAAATGTAGGGGCATGGAGATGACGTGTTACTGCTTTGTATATTATGATCTGAACCTGCAGAAAATATTCTTTGGTTAAGACTTCCTTTCCTAAACCATTGACATCATCTGGACAGAATATGCTTCCTCCCAAGTTAATATAAATAGGTCATAACTAGAAACCAGAGCAGATGGGAGCTCTTCCTCAAGGCCGGTGCTGAAAAGGGAATATGTCTTGACCAAGAGGCAACAGCCACGTGGGTATGCTATAAGAAGCAAACTGAAAATAACTTCTAGTCCCAGGTACAAATTCCAAGGCAAGCACATCTGTCCCAAACGATACATGAGCCTTAGGGGTGCATGAGCATTTTCAGAGGATGCGTCTGCAGAATGTGAGAGACTCTACCAAGCATCCCAGAGAGATGCCCAAAGCCACATTCACAGACCGATGAATGAGGATGGAGAGCCGATGCTTCCTCGCCCCTCGAATATGAAAGGGACAACTTTTTACCCAGAAGCCAAGAGAAAGGAGAGACAGAGAGGGTGACTAGAGGAGACGAGAAATTGAGTCAGAGCAGAAGCAGCATGGGGAGGAATCCTAAATAAGCAGAGGAGGAGACACCAGCCCTTTTCAGAAGCCAGAGCTCCTCTCCTGATTTCTCTCTAAAGTCTGTGTATCCATTGACTCCCTTCTGCGTATGCAGAGTAGCCTGATCATGGAGCATTTTATTTATTTATTTTAAGTAGTCCAGGAGCTCACTACATGCCAAGTGAGCTGAGCCTGTGAGCAGGAGGAACAGAGACCAAGGGACAAAGAGCCCAGTGAGGGAGCAGTACTGATCCAGTGGGTATGTGCTAAATGTCTTGTCAGTTACCACTGTGGGTCACATGTTTTCCATCTAACAAAATACCATGGGACAGCTGAAGTTCCAGAAGTGGTCCCCATCAGTCACAGGTCTTTCCAGGGGAGATGTCACCATCTCAGCTAGCAAGCCCATTCTGGAGACTCTTCAGTCTGAGTGCCACCCTTCCAGATCATGCCACCCAAGGGAGGTGGAAATCCAGAGAAAGCAAGACATGAGTTCCAGAGGGAAAGCCACTGAGAAACTCAAAGTTTCCAGCAAAGTCAGAGAGGGGAAAGAAATGATTAGGACTAACTCTAAACTTCAGGAGGTTGCTTGGGCCTGGACTCCAGGCAGAACCAGTTACAAAATCTGTGGGATCCAGGGCAAAATGAAAATGCAGAATCCCTTCTTTAAAAATTGTTTAGACTCAAGCCAGCTATGGCAGAATATTAAACCAGCTCGGGGTTCTTCTGCATTTGAAGAAACATAGAAACAAAAGAAGAGGAGGCCTCATGAGTAGCTTTAATGTTTTACCTAGATCGAACAGAGGCTGATCTCCGCCAGCAGCCCTGCATTTCCTACCCTAAAGTGAAAGCTGATGGAGGACATTAATGCCAAGGAGGAGAGCGAATTGCTTCTTACAATACCAGTAACCTCCAAGGGCAGAGTATCTCATTAACCTGGTTGCTTAAGGATGCTAAACTAGAGGAGCCCTTAAGAAAAGGGGCAAAGAAATTAAGTAATTAAATAACTACACCTAATAGCATTTGGACCTTAGTAAGCCACAGGGACATGGCCCTTTTATAGGCTACATACACGGGAGGGAAGGAGTTCTAAACAAGCTCTTAACATCCCAAAGAGCAGATGTGATCTCCTACAGAATATTTAAAGCAAAAGGTACAAAACACATAATTTCTGAATGTGAAGAGTCTGATTTTATCACTGCAAATGGTATAATTATGTCATTTTAGTCATTTAGGCTTCTCCGGTATAACTGTATAAACAACCCTCCATCCTGTGGGTTCCTCCAGGGTTCTTGCAACAAGTGACTTACGCAGAGATACTTTCTATCTAATTCACCTGCTTGTATGCAACAGAACTCAGAAAAACAAATCCCTGATGATTAACAATTGGGTTGATCTCATAGTCTTTCGATCTAAAAGGAAAGTTATTATCATCTCTTGGCATTATTCTCTTTAGCCTTACAAATCTTTTGTATTTTCCAATAACATTGGCCAAGATGGTTGATAGAAACATACCTTCTCCATTAGAAGATCAACAAAATGGCAGCAAGCAAGCTTAAATGTGAATCTTGAACTAATGGCACTCAATTTTACATTGTAAAGTTAGCATTGCTCTTTGTTACAAAGACACATGACACTGGCTTTCAGAGGCTGCTGGTGGTGGTATTTCCCCAGGAGGTCCATGGAGTAGGATCTGGAAGTGGAGGAAGAATAAGAAGACACTGTTTTGTCTCCTGATGAATCCTCAGCTGGCACGATGGGCCACCCTTCAGCATCATGGGACTGTTAGGAAGAGGTTCCTTTTCTTTGCCATGGTCAGTTCTCACGCTGCATCCGAGTTTGTCCATAGAAAATATGTCTGTTTTACCACCAATGACCCTTTGGACACTGGGCTCCAAATGGGCCATGCCTGCTACTCTCATGGGCAAGAAGAGCTCCATGGAGTCTGGTGTGTGCCAACCCAGAATGTCCAGGAGCTTCAGTGTCTAATTTCAAGGGACCACATCACACAAGGGAGATTGAGATTTGAACATTGCATGACCTGTCATGAAGATGGTGGCCCACAGCCTTTCAAAGAGGGTTGGGGCCAGTCATGGAACAGGTACTTGAGGTACTGCAGACAACCGGGCGGCTTGAAAGCAAATGGGAGACGGCCTCCTCTCCCAAATGCCACAGCAAATTGTAAGTCAAGATGGGAAGGCAGGTCCCTTGGAATAAAGGAGACAGAGCAGCCAACTGTGTGGTATGGAGTTGAGAAAATCAGAGTAAAGCAGTGCAGGACAGAAGAGTAAATGGATTTTGGCTCATTCCAGGAGGCAGGTGGCTGTTAAAGGCCCTCTTCTCAGTAGAGGTGTTAAGGGAATTGAATACTCATACAATCATTCATTCTTCAATATGGCTTGAGCTTCTCTAGGTCCCAGAGCTCCTACCATATGTGGGGACACAGTGGTGAGAAGGTCACTGATGATGGGGTCCAAGTCTAGTGGAAAGAAGGTTCATTAAACACGTAGCTACGTGTGATTCAGTCACGGAGGCACAATACCCACTCGCTCCTCAGCTCCTCAGCTCCCCGTCCTCAGTTAGACCCATATGTGGGGAAGCACAGTGACTCAGAGTGAGCCTTTGCCAATTATTTTATCCTGTCTCTTTCTGTAAAAAGGATCCACGCATACTTACTTCACCGAACTCTGGTGAACATAAAACATAGAGAAAGTGCCCAGAACACTGTCTGACACAGGGTCCGCTTTGAAAAAGTTTCCGTTGATAGTATCCACAGCACTTTGGTTTCATTCTGTTATTTTACCCACCATGTCTGCCAAGCTGACCAGACCTGCTTCTCCTGAGGGACATGAAGAGATCATGAGAAGAAAGGGATCAGATACTAGACATATTTGCTTAAGTCATTTACCAGTAAGATTCCCTACCAGCCAAGTCTGGAGGGGGGCACTGTCTGTCTTTCGGGAAGATCTTGGGAGCTTGCCTATTTTGTGTCTCTGTCCTCAGGAGAATGGGTATTAATTATACTGCATGACTGTAAATAGAAACCTGAAGCGATTCAGGCCCCGTAAGCATTTAAAGATGTTTCCAGAATCAGGACACTTGTTCAGATCTGGATCCTGGTGCCTCCTATCCTACTGTCTGTGCTGCACGAGAGAAACGTGTATCCCTGGCCGTACTGCCTGCATCAGGAGCTGCTCACGGACCTGAATGCCTGTTTAGTAAAACTATCCCCAACCTCCTTATTTGGAGAAATCGTGCCTAAGGAAGCATGGCTTCACATCCTTCCTTACGAACTCATGAAACGAGCAAAGAATGACACATGAGCCACAAATCAAGAACTGAGTAAAAATCCAGGAGTTTGGCCTGATAATTTATGAAGAGGTGACACTGCACAGGGAACAGATGGTATTTTCTTTCCCAATAAGGTGGTCTCTTTTTCTTCCCAATCTCCTTCTTAACACTCACATACTTCAGTATGCACTGAAATTTTTAAAATATATCAATTTGGGGCGTGCCTGGGTGGCTCAGTGGGTTAAAGCCTCTGCCTTCGGCTCAGGTCATGATCTCAGGGTTCTGGGATCGAGCCCCACATTGTGCTCTCTGCTCAGCGGGGAGCCTGCTTCCTGCTCGCTCACTCTCTCTCTCTCTCTCTGCCTGCCTCTCTGCCTACTTGTGATCTCTGTCTGTCAAATAAATAAATAAAATCTTTAAAAAAAATATATCAACTTATGTTTAAAGAGTGCTTTGAATTTTGTATGCTTTTGTAAACTGTAGATTCTTCTAGAAGTGTTAGCAAAAACATCACCCACCTAAACCCCCAGGAAACAATTATAAGAAAAATTGCAGAAAACTTAAAATCAGTCTCATATGGTTATGTGTATATTTTAAAATATTCATGTAAAAGTGGATCTTAAAAATTCATTTCATATGGATGATATGATTTTGAGCAATGCCTCTTTTACTCTTGTTCCATCATGAGCATTGTCAATTTTTATTATTTTCTAAATACACAAAGAAGCCCAGAAAAGCATTTTATACTTACTGAACATCAAGCTCATATAGACCCACAGGCTGTGGGAATTTCACCTGTAGGCTGAGCTCAAACCAAATGTGCATCAACCCTGACCAAGTTTCTGGAAATCCTTGGGTTCCTGAACCAAGGGCACTTGACATGACGCTGGAAAGATCCTTGCGTCCCAGTGGCCACAGAACTGTGCTTTCCCTCTCCATTGGTCAGTTTGCAAGGTCCTTGGGAGTTTCCTGAATGAAATCTGAACCTGGGCTAGAGACTTCAGACAGAAGGCAGGTCAGTCCAGGTTGGAAGGTGGCATTTTTAATAAGCAAAGGGAACTGCCCTACAAGGCTTGTCTTGGGCAACAGGAAGAGGTGGACCCCTACACCCACCCACCAAACCCTAAAAGTTTATGAGGAAGTCTTAACTGGACTCAGTCACGTATACAGTGTAGGTGTTTTCAACACCACATCAGTGTCTTCAGGCTGTGTCCTTGGAGCCACCTCTGGGAGCAGGAAAAGCAAGCAGAACCCACGTTCCAAGGATTGGGGAAGGGGGCAGCAGAGCCTCCAAGTGCCTGGGTCCTACTCACCAGTCAATCTGAAGTTGTGTCTTTTCAATGACCTTCCTCACACTGTCTCTAAGGTGTTTCCCAATTCAACCAGTGGAGCTACTGGGTTTTGACTGGTTTTCTCTGCTGAGCACACAATGGCCTTGTGTTATTCAGCTAGATGCCTTGGTCTGCCTGGGCTGCTTTACCAAAATACCATTAACTTGTGGCTTATAAACAACAGAAAATTATTTCTCACATTTCTGAAGTATGGACGTCCAAGTTCAAAAGATGCCAGCAGATTTGGTGTCTGGTGATGAATGGATTCCTGGTTCAGGAACGGCTATTTTTTCACCATGTCTTAACATGGCAACAGGCAAGGGGGCTCACTGGGGTCTGCTTTATAAGGGCATTAATTCTATTCATGGTGTAATCACCTCCCAAAGGCCTCACCTCCAAATAACTGTGCATTGGGTATTGGGCTTCAACATATGAATTTTGGGAGAAAACAAAAATGTTCAGTTTACAAGCTCTAGGGCTGCCAATGCCGTGTATCAGAGATGGGATTGCTTAAACAATAGACATTTACATCCTCACCATTCTGGAGGCTGGAAGTCTGCGATCAGGGTGTTGACAAGGTTGGTTTTTTCTGAGACCTCTCAACTTGGCTTAGCTGTGTCCTCAACATGGTCTTTTTATGTGTGTGTCTGTGTTCTAATCTTCTCTTACAAAGACGCCAGTCAGATTGAGTTTTGATCTACTCTAGTGACCTCATTTTACCCTAATGGCCTCTTTGAGGGCTTTACCTCCAAATAGAGTCATATTTTCAGTGTATTCAAACTATGAGTTTGAAGGGAATACAATTCAGCCACAGCAGCCCCCACAGTGAACAAAGGAATCTGGCCAAATCCAGTCCCTCATCCCTACACAGCCAACCCCTCACCAGCTCTTCCCAAGTGCCTACAGTGGAGGCATCAACCACATAGTTAACTGCCCTTTCTCCTTTACCTCTCTCAGTTAATAGATCTCTAATCCTGTGTTTCTACCTCAGAAATCACTGGGCTCTGGACTGTGTCTCTCTCCACATGAATGCTGTGGGGGCCCCAGCACTTATGTCTCTTGCTTGTGCCTCCTCAGACCCACAACCAACGTGACTGACCCTCTTCTGAAGTGGCCCAAAGTGGTCTTCCCTGAAAAATCGAATCGAGCTCTGATTCTGAGCCAATCATGAAAACATTTTCGATCATCCATTAAAATGAAAACTCTTCCAGATGAAACGCCAAAACCCAAAAACTACCACCACCACCACCAACAACAAAAAACACCTCACACTTAGTTCCAGTTCCCCTCATCACCCACCCACCTATTCCATGCTATGCTCCATGACAGTTAGGATTGGGCTCCTCTGCCAGGAAGATAGACCCAAACTAAATGGCTTTTAAAATACAGCAATTTTTCTCACATATAAATCCCCCAAAGCAGGTGATCCTGGGCTGGTGGAACAACTCTGCCCCATAAAGTCCTCAGGTTCCTTCACATCTGATGCCTTGCAGCCCAAAGGTTGGATTCCAAGCCTCATGATCCAAGATGGTGGCAATAGCCCCAGCCTTGATGTTTGCCTTCCACAAAGTGGGGTGGTTGGGAAGCCATTGTTTTGGAGAGAAGGGGTTGTCTTCCTGACAGTTACATCAGAACCACTTTTCAGGAGATGAATGGGCACAGACATGGAACTAGGCCAAAGGATGAGAAAATAAATAACAGGCTCTCTGCTCATAAGAGATCTCAGCTGGTGGACACAGAATTTGATCATTTGCAGAACAGCAGGACAAGCACTGAAGACTCTCCTCAGAGAAGAAGTGACTCACACGGAAGCAATGTGGCATGCTGGCTCTATGATCGCAGGCCCCTTACTTAAGTTCTTTGTGCCTGAGCTTTGACACCTATAAAATGACGACAAGGACAGCGCTCACTTTACGGACATGATGCGGCCATGATACCACTCTCTTGTCAGAAGAATGCAAGTGGAAGAGTGTGTGGCAGCTTCTAGTAGTCTGCTTTGGGTTTCTGTCTGCTTTTCCCTGGACCCCAGACCCCTTATCCTCCTATGCATGCCATCCCTCTGGCCCTAGTCCTCCACATGGGGCAGCAAATGTTGGTCCCCAGAAATGACCAGGTCCTACCCTCAGAGCCAGTGACTATGACTTCACATATTAAATGGAGCAGGTGTGATTTAGTGAAGGATCTTGAGATACAGAGATCCATTTAGATTCCCCAGATGGGCCCAATATAATTGTAAGGCTCCTTTTCACGGGGAGACAAGTAGGTCAGAAAAGAAAGAAAGAGACTTGGTGACTGAACCAAGCGAGGTGAAGAAGAGCTCATAAGACAATACAGCCACCTGAGCTGAGGAGTCTGGGAAATGGATTTCCCTGGGAGCCTGCAGAAGAAACCAGCCCTCCGGACACGCTGACTTCAGCTCACTGCAGCGGGTCTCTGACTTCTGGCCTCTGAACAGCAACATGTGTTGTTTTAAGTCACTAAGTTCTGGTAATTGACTCCAACAGCCATGGACATACCGATTATTATTATTATTATTATTATTATTATGGGAAGACCACTTTGGGCACACTTCGTCAAGGCATGGAGCATTCAGGAGATAATACGCTTGTGAGGAAATATATCAAAACACAAGTCTTGGCAGAAGCTGTCATTCATCCTTCTGCTACTGATGGTGGTGACCAGGTGCAGTGGGTCACAAGTGACAGGGACGTGGTTTCTTACTATTCTGCCCTCCTGGTTGCCCACTTCTGACTGACCACCAGCCTCATACAGTCCCCATTCCCTCAAAGGAGGCCTCCTTGCTATTTGCCGAAGGTGGCAAGTTCCTTCTCTGTGGAATGCCCTGCTCCTTCCTTTCCACTTCTCTTCCCCTCTGCTTGACAAGTGGTCTTTGTCCTCATTACCTGTTTTTTCTCCCTGACCCTGTGCAGCTTCTCCCACGTACCTTTCCTTTGGGGCCTCACACTACTAAGGTTCTCTGTGCTTCTGGTGATCGAGGTCATCGATCCATACACCATCTCTTTGTCCTCACCTCTGGACAAGTACAGGACATGTGACCCACGTTCCTAGCTGACTTGTGGAGTGGACAAATGAATTCACCACTATTGATGAACGGACATGTTGTTCTCCAAATATAATGGGGTTTCCATCACACCAGCCCTGGTCCTTGGAAGAAAAAGAGACAGGGCTATCAGATCAGAATGGTGTTCTCCCATCTTTTCATTAGGACAGAACACAATCGAGACCCTGGCAACAAAACTAATTTTGAACTTGTTATCACAGGGTCTAAATGAAACCTCATCATTTTATCAGAAATAATCCCCAATAAATTTGTCCCAAAGTGAAATCACATCACTAAAACGGGGCTTCAGTAAGGCCAGATTTGTATGCAACATTGCTGATAAGTTAACTTTGAACTGGGACAGGCATGTGACCATTTTCCTATTATTTATAAGGCACTGAAGCCCTTAATAACATCTCTCAGAAGTCTGAGTGCAGATTCACTCAGATTTCATAAAGGATTCAGATTTTTTCAGTTGAGGTTCTATGGGAAAATCAGAACCAGATGACTCTGTAAAGGTAGGAGAGTTCCAAACAGCCTTCTTCTTCTAACAGTACGTACCCTAGGATTTATTATGACCTTGGTGTTTTGAAAGCCAAATGATAGATAATTGGATTCTCTGGTTAAAGTATTTCTTCCTCACTGACTACACATTTCAGAACAAACCTCATCTGTGAATTGATGATATGTGAAACTTAAACCGAGGAGAAACAGATGATTTTTATTTAGTATTTTAATAGAGCACATTAGTGACTAGTGCCAGACATTGTTCCAGAAATTTCCATCTCTGGAAGAATGGGGCTCACCATGGGGTGAGTAGTTTTTCTTTAAGTAGTTTCCATCTGACAGTCTCAGAATGGTCAGCATCTGCTTTAATAATTGAGTCTGACTTAAAATGTTTCAAAGCAGACACGAGTTCTTTAAAATTGGATCCAAAAGAGGAGTTATCAAATTATTGACTTCTGTGAGAAGAAACAGAAAGAAAACAAATCTATTTGGTACAGAATAAAGGAAAATAGTCTCTCACTGGGGTTAATGCCTGTGCTTGCTTTTCCAAGACTTCCTAAAATAATGACTTGTAAGATTTTTCTCCCTTCTATTCTTGGTGAGACAAACCCCTGGCTGACACATCTTAATGCACCCAGGTTATCTGGTGGGGGATATTGTCATTTCCCCCCAAGATCAGGAATTGCCCTTATCCTGAAGGTGCACACAGAACACTTCTGCTGGGATTTCCCATGGAACAGAAGAGGGGATACATTTGCCAAAATAACTGTTGAAGGAAAAAAAAAAAACTTGGGCTTCTCTGTTTTGTCTTTTTTAGTATTATTACTGTCATTGAGGACAAATGGGAATATTGTGTTGCATGGAAGAAAAAGGTTAACAAATTAAAAAAAAAAAACAGGTAGATAAAATCACATGAATTTAACTCATCCTTTGTGGTTCTGGTAACTGTGCTCCGTTCTAGTGTTCCAGAAATGGAGAAGGAGTGAATCTTGCCACCAGTGTCCGGTAGAGATCAGGATAAGTAAAGGCCGCACGTGTGTATTTTCCAGGTGGGATACACACTTTTCCTTATTGCACTGTCTTTATCCCTGTCATATGGGCATGAGGGAAAATAAAGGTCACCACTCCAGGATTATAGGGACCCAGTACCAGAGCGCCTGCCTTCCTTATTCCCCGGGTTTGTTGCAGGCTATTTCTCTCGTTCCTCCTTTCCTTCTTTCCTCCTTTCCTCCTTTCTTCCTACCTTCCCTTCCCTCCCTCCTTCCTTCTTTCTTTATTTCTTAAAAAAAATATTTATTTATTTTAGAAATAGAGAGAGAGAGAGAGAGAAAGCAGGAGAGGGACAGAGGGAAAGACAGTCTTAAGCAGACTCCCTGCTGAGCAATAGAGCCCTATACAGAGCTTGATCTTAGAACCCTGGATCAGGACCCGAGCTGAAACCAAGAGTCAGATACTTAACCAGCTACAGCACCCAGGCATCCCTGTGGCAGGCTATTTCTGTGGGGAATGTGTACTTGTATGTGAGGGGTAGGGGGGAGAGTCATGGGGTGAGTATTATTGTTAATGTCAGGAGAACATAAAGAAACACAAGATTTCCTCCCAACCCATGGAAATACCCCCTCCAGAAAGGTCGTAGAATAAAAAGTTCTATTATTGAATCAGCATTAAACCAGAATGTGGTGTATGTCACAGGCAATCTCTTAACGGATTGCCTGTAAATAAATAATCTCACCCATTTATGTTGCTAAGCAGATACAACCCATTACACGCTTGTTCTCAACATAAAGAGTAACTAGTCTCAGATGGACAATACTATTTGTTACATAAAATTCATCCTAAATACACTTGGTAATGGGGGTGACCATCTATTTTAGTCTATTGGCTTTATCTAGAGATAAAATAAATTTCTCATTTCTTTAGGACTGGAGGCTAGCAGTTCCATGTTTTCTTAAGTAAATGATCTAAGAAAAGAGGGGATACATCTCTTTCCTTATTTCCAACAAGGAAAATTAAACTCCTTAATTTTCATTTCTATCATCCTTACATTGAGGATGGGGTAGGGACAACACTTCAACAGAGATATTTCAAGGATGTTTGAAAGTTAAATTAGAATTAAAATTTTTTATACATGTAACCTATTTAACATACAAGGTTTGCTCTTACAGAAGTTTCAAAAATAAATAGCCTATAATTTACTTGTTTTCAGGGTCTAAAACTAATGACAATGGATAGTACCAGAGTAATGTAGCACTTAAATCTCATGCCATTTCTGTTGGGGCCATTCTTGGAACCAGCCATTTCTACATCACCGATAAAATATTATACTATAAAAAGCATTTAAAAGAACACTTAAGCCATTCTTCTTTTAAGCAGATAAAGCTCGCTATAATTCAAGCTCAAAACCATGAAGCAGAATTCAGTTAGGTTAGGGTTAGGGTCAGTGTTAGATAAACTTCCAAGTTTAGGTGATCCATGAAAGTGTTTAAATAACAGAGAACTCAGTAAGTTCCATGCCTACTCTTGAGTTTCTATTGTGAATACTTATTCCCTCCTGGCCTTTTGAAATGAACCACTGGAAAGTCTGATTAATTATTCAGAAAGCCAGAAATGCCCTTTGCTTGTTATCTTTATGAAATGCAAATTACAGATTCTGAAAAAGTAAATGAGGACTCAAAATAAAGTATAGAATAACAGTTACTGTTAATGGAAATGCATTAAAAGTCAGGACATCCAGGGATGCCTGGGTGGCTCAGTTGGTTAAGCAGCTGCCTTCAGCTCAGGTCATGATCCCAGCATCCTGGGATTGAGTCCCACATCGGGCTCCTTGCTTGGCGGGGAGCCTGCTTCTCCCTCTGCCTCTGCCTGCCACTCTGTCTGCCTGTGCTCACTCTCGATCCTCTCTCTCTGACAAATAAATAAATAAAATCTTAAAAAATAAAAAACTTTAAAAAAAAAAAAAGTCAGGACATCCAGGAAGAATAGGGATGGGGAGGACTTTTTCTTTTAAAATTAAACTTTCTTTTTTTTTTAAGATTTTATTTATTTTATTTGACAGATAGAGATCACAAGTAGGCAGAGAGGCAGGCAGAGAGAGAGAGAGGAGGAAGCAGGCTCCCTGCCGAGCAGAGAACCCGATGCGGGGCTCGATCCCAAGACCCTGGGATCATGACCTGAGCCGAAGGCAGAGGCTTTAATCCGCTGAGCCACCCAGGCACCCCTAAAATTAAACTTTCTCACTGCAAAGCCCCTGATGGAACTTTTTCCCCCTTCATTTAAAGGAATAATTTCTTAATCAATAGTACTTGCATGAAAGCAGCTTTGAGCTTTCCAAAGTGAACAGAACTGTTTCAAAGCAGGGCCTGCTGCTCTGAAATACAATATTGCCTCATTAAAATGAGAATCTCCAGCTGGGCAGGGGCGGTAGCCAAGGTCAAAAAGAAGAGTGAGCGTTCATTAAGATTTTTCTCACTAAATACCCACTTTCAAATCATTCTCTTAAAAATCTTATCTAAATTGGAGAACTATGATTATCTACTCTTGAAAAGCCAAAAGTCCACTTCACTTTGTCTGGGTGTGAAGAGAATGGCAAAACAGTTTTTTTTTTTTTTTTTTCCGAAGGTGGGGTGGGTGAGGGCTTTTGGAAATCCGTAGGAGGTCTTCTGAGGTTGCGGAGGGTCTGGGTGGAAACCTATGGAGTTTAATTGATAGGTGATAACAAAGGGTTTTGTTTTGTTTTGGTTTGGTTTTTTTTGGTTTTGTTTTCTAAATTTCAAATCTCAAGTGTAGATAATTAAGAACAGTTCATAGGGGGGCGCCTGGGTGGATCAGTGGGTTAGAGCCTCTGCCTTCAGCTTGGGTCATGATCCCAGGGCCCTGGGATCGAGCCCCACACTGGCCTCTCTGCTCAGCAGGGAGCCTGCTTCCCTTCCTCTCTCTCTCTGCCTGCCTCTCTGCCTACTTGTGATCTCTGTCAAATAAATGAAGTCTTAAAAAAAAAAAAAGAACAGTTCATGGAATAGAATTCATGTATTGTACCTTTTGTACTAGTTATATTTACATTAACATTGTTTAGCAGTATGTAACAAAAGATATTTTTCCCTGAATTAAAGTTACACTTTAAAATATGATTCTTATGTATTCACTTCTGTGCATATCAGCACAGATTAATTAGCCTTAACAAAACAAAATGTTTCCACGCTTATGAGCCAGAATAAGTAACAAGCAGAACAGATACTAACCATGTATACTACCATCTGTTAATTCCACTGAACGGTGTGCAAAAACCACTCTCCTCCAAAATGCTTTGAAAATTTTCATGATTTTTTTGTCAAAAATATACAAAATGCTTGAAACTGTGTCTATTCACTCAAAGCAATAACAAAAGTTAGTGTTGAATTGGATGTTGTTTCCCAAGAACTGAAGACAAGTTCTCTCATTTTCTTCCTTGTATCTTTGTAAAAATAAACCAATGTTTTAAAATGCCTTTCCACCAGAGGGTAGAACAGTGCCTGGCACATAGTAACACCTCTGTTAACGGACCGTAACACCCGACAAAGCAAAGATTTTGTGGAACATCTTCGCTAGGTGCCCGTGCAGAGAATGTGAGCATCTCAAGGCATATAGCATGTTTCAGAGTATATAGTATGTATCAGCGTATATAGTAGATATCAGAGTATACAACATGTATCAGTGTATATAGTATATATCTGAGTACATGCCTTCAAAAGTCTCTGTAATTGTAAATATCATCAGTGCTACACAGCTCACAGCACAGAGCACCACTATGAGGCCCTGCCCTGCCTTAGAGTCTTGACAAGGCTCACTCTGACTCTAACCTTTGCTCAAAGGGCATCTGTTCAGAGAAGTCTTTCCTGACAATGCTATTTAAAATAAACTCCATGTGGTAACTGGATTATGGACATTAAGGAGGGCGTGAGATGTAATGAGCACTGGGTATTATATAAGACTGATGAATCACAGACCTGTATGCATGAAACCAATAATACATTACGTGTTAATTTTAAAAAATGTAAACCAGTTAAAAAATTTAAAAAAAATTTTTTTAAATAAAATAAACTCCAAACTCATCATCCCCAGACTTTCTTTCTCTCATATGTTTTTATATTATACACACAAGTTGTTTACTTGCTAACACGTTTTTCTGACTAAATTGTAAATTTGCAGGAATATGGGGACTTTGTGTTTTTATTCCCCCCCTTAGCTGCATAATATGTGGGAGACAACATCTTCAGGGGCATGCCTTTTGCCTGAGTAAGTGAATGAATGGATATAGCAAAGAAAAAAAAAAAGTCAGAATTATAGGGCAAGTCCCTGAAATTAACCTAGGTTTATATCCTATCTCTGCCACTTACTGCTATATAACCCAGGGCACTGGGATAAGATTAATGCCCATCTCAAAGAGTTGATTTGGAGAGGAGGTTAATCCATGAAATGTCTTTAACAGAGTGCAGTACATGATAAATGTTCAGCAAATGAGAGTTCCTATGTCATAGGCAAGAACTGGGTCAAACATCCATTTCTAAATCAGTCTCTCATTGGGGTAGTTGAATTGCTACAACTGACCCGTACTAATCACAACTCACTTTGTCATGAGAATTTGGTCTTTTGAGGCATGTAGGGTGATTGTCGTTAAGACCAAAGATGGCATCCAACACCTGGCAGCCTGCACTGGTTGAGGGTCAATACCAGAAACATACTGCATCCAGTTATTAACCTGTTCTGTGTTACTTGTAGTTTTCTGTGTGTATAATTATGTAAATTATTAATAAGCAGTTTATTACGTCATTTGATGTGCAGGTTAAGGCCTTTCCAGCTAGATTTTTGTTATATTAATGAAGGGGCATACGTCATTGCAGGAAGCAGGATCGAGTAATAGAAAGTATTTTTTTCCTGTTTCTAGCAGATACTCTGAACTCTCCTTCCTTGCTAAAATAATCTACACCCTAGATAAAATATATTTTTAGTGATCTGCTGGGTTTATCAGCCAGATATGTGCACAACTGCAGTATTTAACAAACCATCCCAGTTTCAATGGCTGGAGAGAATTCTCTTTTCTCATGTTCATGGACCCATGAATTGGTTACCCCTTGGCCAGGGAAGACTGGACTCCAGGTTCTGGGTCCTAAGATCCAAGCAGAGGTACGGGTCAACTTTACTGCACTTATTACTTACCTTCCTTGGACCAGCTTCTGCTCACAGCATCTGACCTAAGACCTGACTCTCACTGAAGGGGCAATGGCTGCCAACAATGTGTACTTTTCTCATGGAGGATCACCAGAGCTCAGGAGGGCCAGTGTGACCAGAAGCATCAACTAACCTCTACCATATCAGAGCTACTACTATCCCATTGACCAAAGCAAGTCACATGGCCAAGCCCAAAGTCAAGGAGAGTGGAAGTGTACCCTGCATATTGTGAGGATGTTCTCCAGAGCAAAGAATCGGGACCCAACATTCAATCTCCCACACTAATTCGTGAAAGGAAAAAGGAAAAGTGGGCCTAAACTTCAGAAGAGTATGTATATGAGGGGGTGACAGGAGGGAGGTGATTCAGTGTTTCCCTGAGGGCCAATCCAGTGTCAGCGATCCTCTTGGGAGATAAAGTTCTGGGCGCAGACAAACTACAGAGATTAAAAAAAAAATACACTATTACAATGGGAGATAAACATGTATTTTAATCACTTATAGATTAAGTAGTCCAAAAATTAGACAAATTACATATTTCATAAATGTAATTAATATTTGATTTAATGGGTATATACAGAACTGTCCCCTGACTAATGAAGAATATTCATAAAAACACTTGAAACTTGAAAAAAGATTGACAATAAACTAGATTACAGAAAATTTCAGAGAACTGGTATTATATACATTATATTCTTTAAAATTTTTGTAAATCAAATCAGAGGTTATAACATAAAATATACAAAAAATATCTCATATATATAGACACTAGAACATACACTTCTAAATATTTCCTGGGTCCAGGAAAAAAGAGTAATGTGGACTTTAATAACTCAACAATAAGAATACCACAAATGAAACTGGTGGAAAACATTAAAAGAAACACCGAGAGGAAAATGTATAGTTTAAAATCCTCATGTTAGAAAAGAAAAGTCTGACAATTAATGAGTTGAGCTTAAGTCTTTAAGCTAGATAAACAAACAAACAAACAACAACAACAAAAACAGAAGAATTAGGCCAAAGAAAAGGGAAGAAAATGGAAAATATGAGCAAAGAACAATGAAACAGGAGACAAAGACACGATAACAGGGACAAAGGAAACCCAAAGAAGTTTCTTTAAAGAAACTGAAGAAATGATCAAGCTGCTGTAGACTAAGGAACAAAACAAAACAAAACAAGTCCAAATCAATAACTTCAAATAAAAACATTTAATGTTTTTAATAAATGTTTTTAATAAAACATTAAAGAGAACATTTAATACAAAAGAACAAAATTTTTATATAAGGAGGAATTAAAAAGATCACATATTAGAGAGCTATGAACACTCACACAGCAGTAAATGAGAAACTGTAGATTAAATGGAAAGGTTTCTAGGAAGATATTACTGTTCTGGGGACCCCAAGAACCCCTCCAGGTTGATGGTTTGCTAGAAGGACTCACAGGCCTCAGCATACAGCTCTACTCCTGGCCAGGATTTATTTCAGCAAAATCAGCAGAAGGAAGAGGCCTGTGTGGTGAAGTCAGGCGTCAGGCAGACGCAGGCTCCTAAGAGTCCTCTCCCAGAAGAGCCACACAGGCCACGGGTCTAGGAATGAGCTGTGACAACACGGGTAGAGTGTGGCCCACCAGATCAGCTCAGGAGAGACCCTGCACCCTAAGTTTGCAATGATGCTTGTCACATTAGCACTCTGCCTAACATGACCCAAAATTCCAGACTCCCCAAAGGAGGGCAGGGGTGCGACGGAAACCACAGTTTCTACAAACAGCTTAGCCACAATGAGCCACTCCGAAAAGTTTGTGGAATCATGGAAACCCTCCTCAAATCCGTGTTTCAGATGCTAGCCAAGGATCAGTCTTGCAGGCAAGCCTTTCTTTGTTAGGATAACAATCTCAGGCCTGCTGTGGTAAATCTTCCACATAATTACATGCCAAAACTAACTCAAAAAGAAACAGAAAGCCTGAATGGCTTTGTAACCATTAAAAACAACAACAAAGGGACGCCTGGGTGGCTCAGTTGGTTAAGCGGCTGCCTTCGGCTCAGGTCATGATCCCAGCATCCTGGGATCGAGTCCCACATCGGGCTCCTTGCTCAGCGGGGAGCCTGCTTCTCCCTCTGCCTCTGCCTGTGCTCACTCTCTCTGACAGATAAATAAAATCTTTAAAAATAAATAAATAAATAAATAAAAATAAAATAAAAACAACAACAAAAAAAGCAAAACACAACTAGATCCGTGGTTCCAAGTATTTCCATAAGTAAAATAATTCCAGGCAGAGATAGTTTCATGGTGAGTCCTAGCAAAATTTCAAAGAATAGATCATTCAAATAGCATGCAAACTCTTCCAAAAATTTAAATAACAGATTGCACTCTCCGAATCAGCTCCTATACTAGGCAATAAACTTGATACTAGAAAAGAACAGTATGAGGAAAAAAAATACAGGTCAATCTCATTTTTGTAATAAAGATATAAACATTCAATACAAAACTTATCAAACTAAGTCCTAGAATCTTACTGAAAAATATAAGAACTAAACTGATTTTTTTAAACTTGGAATGCAAATTTATAACTAGAAATATCTATAAATGTCATTTCCACATGAACTGATTTAAAGGGAAAAAAAAACCAAGATTATTTCAACAGATTGAAAAACAGCAATTTTTACCTGTTCATGACTTGCTAAAATATAATTCTAGAAGTCTGGGAATCGATTAGAATCTACTTACTTGATAAAATCTATCAAGCATTTATTGAAGACATCATTCTTGATAGTATAACATTAGAAACATTTCAAATCAGAAATAAGATATGCATACCCACCATTACCATTTACATCCATTGTTATTAGAACTATACACAATGCTGTAACATTACAAACAAATTAGAGAAATGTAATGTATATGAATACTGGTAAGCAAGAAATATATCTCATATTTACATACAATATTTTTCTATGGGTTAAGCCTAAATAATCTATAGTTGAAGTTTTAGAAATGATGAGCAAATTTGCTACATATACAAGATTAATTCAGAAAAGTCAATCATATTTGTATATACCCATAATTATGGTTTAGAAGATGTGACTTTTCAAAAGACACAATTTTAAAAGATCTATTTATTTATTTGAGAGTGAGATAGAGTGAGCCCATGAGCAGGAGGAGGGGCAGAGGGAGAGGGAGAGAGAGAAAAAGAAGCATATTCCCTGCTAAGTGTGGACCCTGCATGAGGGCTTGATCTCATACCCTGAGACCAGGACCTGAGCTGAAATCAAGAGCTGGAGACTTAACTGACTGATGCACCCAGGTACCCCTTAAAAGACAAAACTTTAAAAGGGGGGGGGGATTTTAAATCTAAAAATAACAATGAAACATGTGAAAAACCCATATGAAAAAAATAGAAAATTTTACCGGGAGACACTAAAACCCTATATAAATGGAGAGTTATAACCTGTTGAAGGACAGAAATATACAAGATGATAAAGATTCCATTCCCCAAAAATTGATTCATTGGTCAATATAATAACAATCAAAATCCCAAAAGTGTTTCTTGAGACACTTGACGAGAGAGTTCAAGATAAAATTATATTGAATTCAAAGACCCAAGAATAGCTGAGATACTCTTTAAAAAACAAAAATAAGATTTTCCCATCATAATATTGAAAAGATGCTTACAAATGGACATATTGCCACCTTGGAATACACACGGCAGTACAAATTAACTAAATAACTATTATAGCTAAAGGGATAGAAGAATATTGAGAAGAGGAAGATGAACTTGCAGGGAAGCCTGTGTGAGGAGTCCTTGCTTGGAAAGCATCCATGTCTGCTGCAGGAAGATGGGGCCCAAGTAGGGTGAGAAGAGTGTCCTTGACAAGAAGCTTGGTTCAGTGTATCAAAGCTCTAGGTGGGTAGAGAGATGCCCTCTCAGGGAAGGGTCAACCTGATGAGAAGTGTCAAGGGTTGAGCAGACAGGATTATGTTCAAGGGCACGATGACATGGCATGGGATGCCAGGACCCAAGGGGGAAGTGAGCATAGATGGGTTTAGGATGTCAAAACCTGAACATCATGAGGGATAGTCTATATACCTAGCTTTGTTCATTGTAATCATCTTGGAATAGTGACATCCCAAGAGTAGATCCTGGTTTAGAGTATAATTCTCTGCTAAAAGAAACTGGGGTTCCCTAGAGAAATGGCTAGTACTTAAACTGGGGTAGAAAACCAGTACAAGATGAGTTTGGAACATCTTGAGCCCCAAAGCAAAGAAGGGCCAAAAGGATAATGGTGACACATGTATGGTTTCAGAGAACTTCACTACAAAACATTTCCTTGTTACCAAGGAAAACAAATAACTTTACAGTGGAGAAGCCTGATCACTTGCTCTCAAGTGATCTCTTGAGATCACTTGCTCTAAAGAACTTGAAATTAATCTCCAGGGAACCTCCAACTGAACTTGAACAAAGGTCCACAAAATAACTGGTCTGCCATCTTCAAAACCATCCTCATGAAAGTCAAGGAAAGATCATGGAAATATTCTAGACCAAAGGAGACTAAAGAGCCATGACAACCAAGTGCAATGTAAGATTCTGAACTGATTCCTTTCACTATTAAGGGCATTACTGGAACAATTTATAAAGATTGAATGGAGATTGAAGATGAGAAGGTAGTACGGTGCCAACATCAATTTCATGACTTTGATGGTTGCATGGCAGTTAGGCAGGAGAGCGTTCTTGTTCATAGGAAATACACACTGCCGGTGACATTCTCAAATGATTCAGAAGAAAGTTTTTTGTGTCGTGCCTGCAACTTTTCCATAAACCTTGAAAGCCTTCAAAATAAAGAAAAAAAGAAAAGAGGGAAGATAATGATAAACATAATACTCAGGTTACTGGTTTCCTGTGGGGTGAAGGAGGCAGATGGGGTAAGAAAAAGCCTCAAAATAGTCACAGTGATAGATCTAATGGTCCTCCCTGTTCTGAAGCTGGGTCGTGACCTCATGGGCGCTCATTTTATTACGTGCCATAAGGCACATATAGATAGTATTTAATATTTTGCATTTATAAAATATTATACATTATAATGATTTTAAAATATTATGTTTTAAAGGCTGTAGGATTAGGAGCAAAGCAGATCTAATTTTGAAGCCGGGCTATGTCGTTTACTATCCAAACAAACTTGATCAAGATACTTAAGCTTTCTGAGCTGAAGATTCCTTATATGGAGAATGAAAATCATAACTAATCACAGAACTGCTGTAAAGATTCAGTAGATAATGTGTTGTGATGAGCACTGTGTATTGTACGCAACTAATGAATCATTGAATACTACATCAAAAACTAATGATGTACTACTATATGTTGGCTAATGGAATATAATAAAAATAAAAAAGATTCAGTAGATAATATACACTGTCAATGTTCTTTAGCCAAAGCCCACCAGAAATACACTTGTACGTTAACAGTTTGAATTTATTACTCCAGGTAATGAAGCAGAAAGCACATCACAGGGAGTTATGGGAATCTCCCAGTAAGAGGGTGTAAGAAGGAACTTACTAGAGGACTGGAGCTTTGGTTGGGACATTTGGGGGAACATCTAGGGAAGTGGGGTTTGCCCTAAATTGGATGGTGTCACAAAGCTTTGGTGTCACAAAGCTATAACTGGGTATCTCAACAAATCTTACCTATAGGAGGATACATTCGTGGGAAGAAAAGCTATAAGTGGACGAGTCCTTGGCACCCTTTCAGGAAGTGAAAGCAGTGTTTGGTGGCTTGTTTCACAGAGTGACCTCGTTGATACTCTCTGTGGTCATCCATGTCCAAGGCAAGAACACCACAGTCAAGACTTGGGCATCAGACTAGCTTGTACCAACACTGAGGTCTAACTATGAACTTCAGATCAGTTCCTGACATCAGGGGCTGTTTTGGTTAGTTTTCAACATAAACATTTGGCATAGTGTTTTAGCTCCCTTGATTGGGGGCATGATGAACTGCATAGACCAGGCACACTTCAGCAGCTGTACCCCCTTCCGGAATCTGACCTGGGTCTTTTCTTCTCTGGCTTTGCCACTGATCATACTAATGAGATAGCACTGTTGCAATGCTAAAGATAGATTGGTCAGACAAAAATTCATCTACTTCAACATTGTCTTGCTCTGACAAATTCTTTTAAAATATTTCCAATCCCAAGAAAACCCATCAAATCCTCTAGCCATGAAGTTCTACAGGATGTCCAAGACAGTATTTGGATAATGCTAACATTAAATAAACATGGCTACAAACCTGGAATTGATTTAGCACCCACATATACTTGCAATTGGACTTTTATAAGCATTTGTGTGAACGTTCCTATTTTAGTGGGCACTTTACCATATGAGTCGAAGTATTTTAAGCTCATTTACATCATTTGTTTTTAGGGTTCTGAGGTAATAAGCTACTTTGGTGTGTATGTTCACATGCCCCAGAACCTATGGTTTTAACCATCATGCATTGCTGCCCCTCCCAGGAGCTAAGGTTCCTTAGTCTTCTGACTCCAGAGCACAGGACCTTTCCTGTGTATCATGAAGATGTAGAGATGGGGCCAATAAGCCATATCAAACAACATATCTTCTTCTAGATACTAAAAAAAAAAAAAAAAAAAAAAAAAAAAAAAAAATTCTTGTATCTATAGTGACATCCCCTTTTTGATTATGCTTATTGCTCCTCTTTTCCTTCATGGTCTTCATCAATCATTTCAGAAAACACAGATGCTTTGAATTATCGATTAACCACAAATTTTTTTTCTACTCTCATTGCCTGTTTTTCCTCATTATTTCCTTCCTTCTACTTGCTGTATTTCATTATTCTTTTATTAAGCTCTGTTTCTTGATTCTCAGGGTCTTGAACTTGACTTCCTGCACTCAAACCTACAGGAGTGACATAGAGCACTGAGGGACCCCCATTCTCCCAGCGCATCCCTTTTGAAACCCCTCCAGTCCGGCTCTGTGCCCGCCCCCCCACGGAAACTGCTCCTCAGCCCCTGTGACCCACAGATTGTTAAGTCCCACAGATACCCTCTCTGTGTTCCTCCTACTTTACCTATCAACAGTGATGGACCCATTGCCACCTACATTCCCCTTGAAACACTACGTTGTTCTCTGGTGCGCCATGTTCTTCAATCTACCTGCCCATCTGAGGCTCACTTGCAGCTCCCTCCTTCCGCAAACCTCTTAACCAAAAATATCTCAGATTTGGTGCCCAGAGCATGTCATTTAACACCTCTTTCAATATACAACAAGAGTATAAAATTATGTAATAATTGGTAATAATCATGTAATAATCATTATTTTGATTCATTCATCAGCATTTAAAATAACAAAAGGGAAAAAGTTTCCATTTCAAGTCTTTATTCAAATTCAGAAAAATATTTTGTTTTTAGACAAACATGTCAAGGGGTGAATGAAAATTTGTACTTTCCAATAAAAAATTTACAACTTGTAGTTCATACAATCTTCAAACTTAAACAAAAATGTTGTCACATAGAAAGACAGAAAAAAGCTCTTGCTGTCAGCTTTCTTTGTCCATGGCTGCCGTGCTCCCAACACATGCACCGTTCAGTCAGGGAGTTTCATCCCTCTCAAGACCAGTGAACCTTAGACCATGGCCACCTGCAAAATCTTCCAGTAGGATGCTTTTGAGATGGCCACAGGAAGGTATAAAAAGTGCTTGGTTATCATTTAATATTGTTTCCCTGGGCATTGTCAACTTCAAATGAGGCTGACTTTGCCTTCAGTTCCTTCCCCTCCATCCTGTTATACATAAATCTCTTACCCTGAAAGTCCTGGTAGAGAGGACTAGAGGTAACTTCCAGTTAGGGGAGGGCCAATGAGAGGGGGTGGGGGAAAGTAACACCTGGAACAGCTCTTAAGCAGAAAAAGAAATCCCATTTTCACATCTCTGCAGGAAGCTCCCTTAGAGTCCTCAGAGGTCAGTGTCTGGCCAGAGGACAGTCCTGTGCCAATTTTCACACATGTTGCTATAGACATGCCACAAACTCAAGGATGTAATACCTTATGTCCATCATCTTAAAACATACAGAGACAGTTTTCAAAAGTATAAACTCACCCCAAATGAGATTTGTCAACACACAGATAAAACTCGATGCAGTATTTCCTTGTTTCTATTACATTGCAAAGAGGAGTGGTCGCTGTATTCCTGCAATGCTGATTTTGGCCGAGCCAGGAGCTCTGAGCTACAGGTGTTGTGTGTGGTTATGGGGGTGGGGGAGGTGATGCAGGAAGACTGGGGAACAGGTGTCAGGTGGTGATGAGCACAATGGGAGAAACTGCAGCAGGGAAAGGGACAGACAGGCATGGGGCACGGCGGGGCACTCACTCACACACAACTGTGTGCCGACTGGGGTTCAGCATGTGGTGTGGACAATGAACTCCCAAAGCTCAGTGGCTTAGCAGGACAGAAGTTTCTTTCTTATTCACACTATCTGTCCACCACAGGTCAGCCGTGGTGGGACAGTGGGACCTTCATTCCACGGAGGCATTCAGGGACACAGATCATGGAGGCCATACCCTCTGGGGTGGGATATCTCCATGGTCCCTCCACAGCTGTTATGGTGGGGGACACCAAGTGGAGGGTCACGTGTGGCCCTTAAGTGTTCATGTCTAACTGGCCGGGCTAGTGTCGATGTCCCTCCTGCCACAAAAGGCCTGAGGACCTGAGGGGCACGGGGGTGTTCCATGAGCCATCAACATCTCCATCGCTGGTGTTCACGGGAATCTTCTCTGACACGGTGACATTGACGGGAAATTTAATAAGGAAAGAAGCCATACGGACATTTGGAGATGGTATTTATGATTCTAACAAAATACCTTCCTGCCTGCTATTAGTGTCTAGCAAGCAGCTACGTCAATTTATTTATTTATTTATTTTTTACAATCCCTCCCACCAAAAGGTTGGGTTTTTTATTTGTTTTATGTGGGGTTCTTTTTTTTATTTGCTAAGTAGGCTCCATGCCCAGCATGGAATCCAATGTGGTGTGTGAACTCCACATTTTTAATTAGATATTCGGATAGGAATAACTAATTATCTCCAAAATCTGTCCCTTCCTCCTACTGTCTTCCAACCTCCCGGTTCAAGGAGTAACTAACATCTTTTCTTGGTTAACAGCCCTACAGGTCATGTAACCTCACTATTCTTACTTGACACCCTTCAGGAACAGGTTGGCATCAGAATGAGAATTTAGTATTCACCCCTTAGAGTTAGAATAAAATAATTCAAAAGGCTGATGAGAGCACATTGCTGACTGACACTAACCCACATCCCCAGCCTCCTCATCACCGCTTTTTTTTCCCCCCACATGGACTCTACCGCTCTCTTATTTCCTATTTAACATTTTAGTATCAAAAGATAATGCACAGGGCTCTGAACACGACTTCAAGGATTCCTGGAAAAAAGTTAACAAGTAGAGTGAAATGATGAAAAAGAATTCATTTAGAAAATTAATGTTTACAAAATAGCTCTTTGAAATAAAGCCTATAAACATTTTACAAACATTATTATTTCCTACACGTATTGGTATATTAGATACTATGTATAATTGTTTCTATTTCAAGGAGAAATGAAGTGAGTGTACTTTGAATACCAGTTGGCTTGGAGACCATTCATAACCCTTACTCCTTAAGTAGGAGGAACTCCAGTAACCTGGTCCCAAAGGCAGCAAGGCCAATAGAATGGGACTAAACCCCAAACTTGTGTTTCCCTTTCTTCCATAATGAGCACTCAGACAAGTTGCTTCATTTTTCGATGCATTTGTTTCTTTGCTGGGATACACACACAAGACTTATCCCAGTAAAGGATGTTTTAAGTAATCAATATGAGAAAATCTATTTATTACCAAGCATATGTGCATTGTTTCATACCTGCCCTAAAATAGTAGGGAGAGTGAAATTTGACAATGTCCTTTTCATCAATCAAAATCAATGTTAAAAGTGACTATTAAAAAAAATCACAATGAAATTTCAAAATATACTTTACATGTCCAGCCTCATAGAACATGAACTTAATTAGCACTTTAAAATGTTATCAGAGGGTGGCTGTGTGGCTCAGTCAGTTAAGCATCTGACTTCCACTTAGGTCATGATCCCAGGGTCCCGGGATGGAGGCCAGCATTGAGCTCCTGGCTGTGCTGAGAGCCTGCTTCTCCCTCTGCCTGCTGCTCCCCTTGCTTGTGCTCTCTCTGTGCCAAATAAACACATAAAATCTTATAAATAAATAAATAAAAATATTACCAGAAACATAGCTTTGATAATAATTGTTTGAAAAAGTTGTATTAAAATATAGTCTGCTATGCCGTACATGTGCATTAAATGCAGTAATCCAAAAATTCAATATATTATGTGTTGGGTCCATTATCAAAGGAACGAGACTGAGACAAAGTTACACAAAGCCTTATTCTATGCCAAGCATTAGAAGTTAGACTGACCGGCCAGGGAAACGAGGCTGAGGCAAAGTGAAAGTTATATAAAGCTTTATTCTATGCCAAGCATTAGAAGTTAGACTCACTGGCCAGGGCTGCCTCTGAAGAGCGATGCCCCTTGGTCTTACAGGCTAGTTTTTATAGGACACAATCGCAGACATCTACATATGTGGCTTTGGCTGATTGTATGTCTTCTGTGTGTTTTAGTAACAGTTACCTGGAACCGATACTAGTAACTGCTGAGGCATTTATTAAACAACAAAATGGCTATCTAGGCAACATGGCAACAAAATGGCTACCCAGGCAACAAAATGGCTATCTAGGCAACATGGAGTCACTCTGGCTAAGCAGGCCCAGGCAGGTCCTAGGGGTTTAACAGGTTTTAACGTGGAATCGACCCCAACATTTCCCCCTTTTCTTTGGAGATTAGTCAATTCGTTGACTTTTTAAAGAATCAGTAAGTGCTGGAATTAGGATGGGAACTGCAGGCTCTGTCCATTTTATTGCTGCAGTAAGATGTTGGAATTTCTCAGATCCTCTATAGGATGACAGTAAACGGTCCTTTCCAACGAGACTTCAAGTTTTTCACTTGGTGGCAGCATATCCGAACCAAGTCTTTGGGTTGGTAAGGATGTGGTTTTACCTCTGTCTCCATCTCAGTGTAGGCAGTCCGGATCCCTGCATGGGCTCTTTTTAAGACAGACTGTAGTGCCTGCAGTGACTGGAATACAAACTGATCAGTCATTTTTGTTAGGGTAACATTTTGTAGCCATGGGCAGAGTGGAGGGGGGGTCTCCCGAACATTATTTTAAATGGGGTAACCTTGTTTAAGTAGGGTGTACATCGCGCCCTAAGGAGGGCGAAGGGAAGGAGATCCACCCATCCACTGCCGGTCTCCAGAATTAACTTTGTCAAGGTTTCCTTAACAGTTTGGTTCATTTTCTCTACTTGTCTGGAACTCTGGGGCCAGTAGGCACAGTGTAGTTTTTAATTAGTGCCCACGGCCTTGGTCAATGCCTGTGAGACTGAACTCACAAATGCAGAGCTGTTGTTTGACCCAATCACGAGAGGCAACCCAAACCTAGGAATAATTTGTTTTAGTAGCTTTTGGCTACTATTCCTGTCGTTTTATGTTTGGCAGAAAAAGTTTTTACTCAGTCTGAAAAGGTATCTACAAAAACTAACATTTTTTATTTTATTTTGTAAAATCCACTTCCCAATAAACTCCTGGTTTTTTACCTTTTTTTTTTCCATCCTAGTTTTCCTGCTTCTACTGCCTGACATTGAGCACATCTATCAACTATATCCTGAGCCATACGCCCTAATTTAGATACCTGAAATTGCTTGTCCATGAGTTCCTTAAGTTTGTGTGTCCCTGAATGAGTGCCCTGATGTATTTGGTTTACTAATTTATTTTTTATTATTATTATTATTTTTAGTCTTTGAGGAAGAATTCACTTTTTTTGTTCTGGTCTTAGCCCAATCCCCTTTATAGTCTAATTTAGTCCATTTTTGTAAATATTTTAAATCTTTTTCTGAATAATCTGGTTTTTTTTGGTAGGGTTGGAACTGGGAGTGTAACCAGTTCTTGAGCCATTTTCCTGGCTGCTTGCTTTGCTGTATGATCTGCTAATTGGTTTCCTTTTGAAACCAGATCAGTCCCCTTTTGGTGTCCCGGGCAATGCATAACGGCCACCTCTTTTGGGTCCTGAATAGTCTGGAGGAGAGCCAGTATTTTTTCTTTGTTTTTAATTTTTTTTCCTGCTGTTAATAGGCCCCTTTCTTTATAAATAGCCCCTTGTATATAGAGAGTAGTAAAGACATACCTGCTGTTCCTAGAGATGTGTGGCAGGGCCGCTTTTCAGAGTTCATGCTCAGGAGAAACCATCGCAGCCTCTGTATATCTCTTTTCATCCGCCATGTAGATACCCCCGTCTGTGAACAGAGTCATCTCCGCATCCGGGAGGGGAGTGTCTCTGAGATCTGGCCTTATTCCTGTGACCTGGGTTAGGACCTCCCCGCAGTTGTGTGGGTGGGGTGGGGCTATCGGTTGGTTACCTGTTTCCTGGACTCAGACAGTGAACACACTCCTTCTTGGAGATCAAAGCTTAAATAAGTGGCTTGTCCCCCACAAGCATGACTCATGGTCCTCAGTGGCTATTAGCAAGTACTGTGGTCAGTCAGCTCCTCTGGCAGCAACGTGCCTGGATTTAGCACTGCCGGGGACCGGAAAGTCACTTTCGGTTCGTTGAGGAGGAGGGCCTGATACCCCGTCACTCAGGGTTTGTTCTTGTTCAGGTGAGCTGGCCTTGGAACACTTTCTGTGGGTTGGACCACTCAAAAGCAAAGAGGGGCTGAGACTCCCTTGTATCCTTAAGATCTAAGACAGTATACACAGTTTTCTTGGGGCCCAGGAGGGAGAGTAGGGTATAGGAGTTAGGCACCATCAGGTGGGTATCTTCAACTCATTTGTTAACTTCCCGAAAGTCCTGAATGGGTCGGTACTCCCCAGTTTCGGCCTTTTGACGGGAAGCAAAGGTGTGTTCTATGGAGATCCCTTCCTTTGCTTCCCAGGGGAGGGAGTACTGCTGGACGCGAACAACCGTAGGCCAAATTTAAAGTCCTTTTTGTTGTTTATTTATGTCTTTTTGTGCCATTTGCCCCTTGTACCCAGACTTCCTCTTCAGATAGTTTTCCCATAGGCTCTAGTAACGATGAAAATTGGGCTCCTGTGTCCATCAAAAAATCAATTGATTTCCCCTCCACCTCAATTTTTACCCGAGGTTCGGGGAGGGGCTCTGAACCATGCCCTTTCAGTCTCTGGTGGCCAGCACTGCCCTTTTCTTTTTGGGGCACTCCTTGGCCCAGTGTCCTCTTTCCTTGCAGTAAGCACACTGATCTGAAGCTAAGGCTTCCCATCAGCTTTTTCTGTACTTAGGCTTTTCTTTCCATTGACCATCTTCTACCTGCTTTTTTCCTTTCCATTGACCTCTTTTCCTTTGTTTCCTCCCTGCCTCATGTAACTAGTCTGTTTTTCATCTTCTTGTGTATCTCTGTTGTTAAACACCTTTTCTGTTATTCCCACTAACTCAGTCAAATTCTTCCCTTCAAATCCTTCAATTTTCTGAAGTTTTCTCCTTATATCTGGGGCTGACTGACTGGCAAAGGCAAGATTTATTGCCCTCTGATTTTCAGGTGCCTCAGGGTCGATCGGGCTATACATTTTATAGGCTTCCATAAGCCTTTCTAGAAAAGCCCCTGGAGACTCATCCTTATCTTGAGTCACCGCACTAATTTCAGATAAATTTATGGGTCTCCTTGCAATCGCATGGAGGCCTCCCAGCAGAGCCTGGTGGTAGAAATGTAGACTCTCCTTACCTTTATCAGAGGTTGGGTTCCAGTCAGGGGGTTCCTTTGGGCAGTAGTTCTTCATTTGCAGGGGATTGAGGTCCCATTTTACTAATTCTGGTTTAGTTTGAATGTAGTTTTAGTTAGTTCTGGAAATTTTTATCCATTTCAGTTCCAGGATTTCAACATATCAAAGACCTGTATTTGTCCTGGAAGTCTCCCATATGAATTTTCTTTAAGGCAGAATTTATTTTATAAGAGAATTAAAATAGTTACAAATGACAAAAATTCAGAATAGATATGGTTTTACAGTTTAACTGGCAAGAGAGAGAGAGAGTGATCACAAGTAGGCAGAGAGGCAGGCAGAGAGAGAAGAGGAAGCAGGCTCCCTGCTGGGCAGAGAGCCCAATGCGGGGCTCAATCCCAGGACCCTGGGATCATGACATGAGCCGAAGGCAGAGGCTTAACCCACTGAGCCACCCAGGCGCCCCTAGTCTTTTTTTTTTTTTAAATACTATGCCTCATTTGAACAGAAACATTTTACAGGAAAAGATTTATTAGTTTTTTTTTTCCCTTCTCGTGAATACATCCATCAAAACTGATCTAATATGGTTAAACTTCCAACATATTTTATTGTTCTCTTTCAAACCTATAAACCAAGGCAAATAAAGGTCACTTCCCTCAAGCCTTCTATGACTTACTAAATATCCTCAAGTTTGGTTTTTATTTCTTTTCATGTTCTGATGCAACCAGATATTTTTATTTTAAGACAAAACTACTTACTCTCTTAGGCCCTCTTTTTGTGTGTGTAGTTTTTCTAAACTTACTATCAGTCATCAGTCAACTGCCTTTCCTCTGGTTTTTTAGACAATATTAAAACTTTTAATAAAAACCTTAACAGTTTTTTTTTTTTTGGTAGTCTAGAATACATAGAGTCATTTTATGTGATTTATTATTCTGATGTGCTACATTTTAAAATTCATTTTAATTTTAGTCTGTCCTGACCATACCTAAAATTTCTTTTTTGAAGATTTTCCTTCACAAACCTTTTACAACTTTTTTTGCATCTAGGTTTTGTACCAAGCCAATTTTTTTCCAAATAATTATCTCATTTAGGACAAAATTACCTTTTATCTTTAACTAAATGTATTTTTATTCCCTTTTGTTTAATGTATCTCCTACTTTTTACATATATGGTGTTTTTCTTACTTTCATCAGTCTTAGTTACAGTTAGTAGAATTTTTTATTCTTAGAAACACTTTAGTCTCTAGTGATGGCTAAGTATTAACCAATTGTGAAGAGTTACAACAGAATTCTGTAGATGGCAAATTTATGAATCAGTTAAGCACAAAACATGTTTACCAACAGATTTAAATATTTTTAGTTTCTTTGCAGTAAGAAGTCAAAAGCACAAACCTGACTCCAGTAATTAATGCTTTAGTATTTTATCCCATTTGGTTAAGACCTACATGTCCAACAAATTTAATTCCATTTGTCATCCAAGTAAACCTTTAAAGTTTCAGATTACTAAAGACTTTGAAAGCTATTTTAACAATTACCCATTAAAACTTTGAGGCAGACAATTAATCATCAGTTATTTCTTGGCTAACAGATTTTAACAAATAATATGAGCTTATTTGACCTTCAGTAAACTTTGATTGAAGTTTCACATTTACTGCTGTAACTTTAAAGATATGTCTATCTTAATTAAACCAACAAATTTAACTTAGTTTAAATTCTGATTTACATTTCATCTGGACCCACTCCACTTTTAATGTTTACCTGAGACACGGGTGGGAAGATCAGGAGTGGCGGGTGTTAGGTCCAGGGGTTGCTCTTTTTGTTCCTTGAAACAGTGAAGAGAGAAGGAGCCGTAGTGCAGGAAGCACCGAGGATCGTCTAGAAGCCAGTCATGCAGGCTGCACCCAAGCTGGTACAGAAACAGAAGGGGGAGCCAGAAGAACAAAATGCTGCCAGAAGGCCCCACCAGCAAGGGGGAGGGGCTAGGCAGTCCAGGTAGGGCCAGAGAAGGCAAGGAACTTCCCCAAAACAAAGGGAGTTTCAGCAGCTGCTTGGGAATATTCCTTAAAGTCTCTGTCTCAAGTTAGACCAACCACTATTGGCTCCAGTTATAGCTTTTAACACAAGAAATGGGCAAGGGAGAAGTCTCATGTCTATTAGGAGGAATGGAGAGATGAAAGTCAGAGTCCCTTTACTCTCCGTTTGCCCCATTTTTTCAAACACAACAAACAACACAACAGACAACAAAAAGACAAGACATAGACAACCACAGACCCAGCGGCCCTTACCCAGAACCTGCCACTGGTGGGGATTTTCTTGGTCCCCTACAAACATTCGCCAGTGGAGATTTTCTCAGTCCCCTAGAAACGAGCAACACAACAGACAACAAAAAGGCAAGACAAAGACATAGACCCAGCGGCCCTTACCCGCTGGTGGGGGTTTTCCCGGCCCCCTACAGACCCAGATGACCGCCTAGGGGGGGCTCGGACCCCCAAACGATCTACCAGAAGAGGGATGGGGCATCCCTGCATCCACTCCAGCCCTGGGGAGTATGGCTGCGTCCAGCTTCTCCCCGATGGGCCATACCCTGGAGCTCCACAACCAGACAGACAGGATCTCACAGACTATGGAGATCTTACCTCCGGAGGCTTTTCCCAGAAATTCTGATGCTGGCTCTGATGCTGGCTCGTTTGATCCTGGACGAGCCCCCATATGTTGGGTCCGTTATCAAAGGAACGAGACTGAGACAAAGTTACGCAAAGCCTTATTCTATGCCAGGTATTAGAAGTTAGATTGACTGGCCAGGGGAATGAGGCTGAGACAAAGTGAAAGTTATGTAAAGCTTTATTCTATGCCAAGCATTAGAAGTCAGACTGACCGGCCAGGGCCACCTCCAAAGTGAGCGATGCCCCTTGGTCTTACAGGCTAGTTTTTATAGGGCACAATCGCAGACATCTACATATGTGGCTTTGGCTGATTGGATGTCTTCTACCTGTGTGTTTTAGTAACGGTTACCTGGAACCGATACTAGTAATTGCTGAGGCATTTATTAAACAACAAAATGGCCTTGCTTTAGGTATGTGTTTTAGCAACGGTTACCCAGAACCGGTATTAGTAACTGCTGAGGCATTTATTAAACAACAAAATGGCTATCTAGGCAACATGGCAACAAAATGGCTACCCAGGCAAGAAAATGGCTGTCTAGGCAACATGGAGTCACTCTGGCTAAGCAGGCCCAGGCAGACCCTAGGGATTTAACAGGTTTTAATGTGGAATCGGCCCCAACATTATGAAAGAGACTCCTCCTAAGAATTCTAAATTACTTTTAAATTACTAAAATAATTTTGGTAGTGTAAGTTCACAAGAGTTAAGTACTACCTGTAAGGGCCTATTTAGCCAGAGCAGTTCCATCTGGTTAAACAGTGATTTTGTTGTTTATGCAGTAAAACTTAAATTGACCCTGCCCCCCCCCCCCCGGGGGAACTTACTTAAAAGCAAGTCTGGGAAACCAGTGAAATATGGTTGACCAGTCCCTGATAACAGAGCCCAAATACAGGGTCAGGTCAGGTGGAGAAAACAGAGCCCGAATGCCGGGATGAGTCGGGCCACGTGGAGACATCCAATCAGTGGGTGCGCATACTATCTCCCTAGCTACCAAGGAATGTGGGCCCTGCCTTTTGGGTGCCTTTTGGGTGCCAATTCTGACCAAGGTGATAGGCTAGTTCTGATAGCTACTATGGGGTAAATTGTAATTCAATTGGCCACCCGTGTGTGACCTAGCATGACTGTGCAGCTTTCTCTGTGTGTTACAATCTCATTGGCCACCTGTGTGTGGACAGGCTCAACCACATGGCCTTTGCTCTATAAAAGTTAGTCTGTAAGGCAGGGAGGGGTCCCCTCTTTGTAAGAGACAGTCCCAACCAGTCAGTTTGATTCTTGACGCTTGGCACGAAATAAAGCTTTGCTTGACCTTCGCTTTGTATCAGTCTCACTCCTTTGATCACGGACCTATCATTGGGGGACTTTTCACTACCCAGGCAATGCCGGTCACTATGTTATATCATGAAGCCTTTACATGTCTAGATATGGGTATGGATCCCCTGTGCATTGGTCAAGTCCTCCAGGATGTACACACAGCCCCAGGCAGGTGCTAAGAGTACTGAGAGCTGTCTCTTAGCTCCAGGGCCTTATAAACAATGGGGCAGTTGGGGATGGGTGGGGGGGGGGAGATGGAACCGTTCGGGGGCGGGGCTGATTCAGTGGCACAAGCAAGGACATGCAGACAGAGATCACATCATGTCAGATCAGGGTTTCTTTATGTCATTCAGTGTTGACCAACCCTGTCTCCAGACAAATACATGTAAGACAAAGTCTTAGATTCAGAAAAATGGGGTTTCAGAGTTTTGAGCCAAAAAGCCCTCTTTTCTTCCTGTAACTTTTAGTTTTCTGACCTCAGGTCTTGAAGATTAGGCCCGATTCCCTTTGCTTTAAGAAGTCAGTGTTTTCCGTACCCCCAGCTTCCCAGCTTTGACTCCCGTCATTTAAATCCTCGGTTATTTATCATCTCTAAAGAAGAAAAGAAAGGAATATTTGGGGATGCAAGGATTTTTACAACAAATCTCTTAACAAATCCTCCTTAATTCACTAAACTCTCTCTCTGGCTGACTCTAAGCTCACCACTTGAGCTCTTTCCAGACCTTCTTTGGGAAATGCAGCATTTCCTATCTGCTCTCTCCATTTCTCCTCCCCCATACCCTTAGGCCCACAGAGAAGGTTCTCAAACGCAAATCTGACCAAGTCCTGCCCATACTTAAAGTCTTTCACAAACTTCTTACTTACTGGCCCTGGGATGAAGCCTCATTTCGGTAATAGGAGCCCAAGGACCTCAGGCCTGGATAGTATTAACCTGTCAGGTCCTCTCTGGCTCCCCTTCCCTTCTCTCGACCCTCAAGGCACACTGGGGACTTATTCCTCTTCAAGGCATCAAGCTTTTTTACACCTTTAATGCTTTTTCACTCTTGCCCCTTGGCTTGGAATATCTCCCGGCTTTAGCTCTCTGCTTGTGATGGGGTGTGGAAAAGCCATCCCTCATTACACTCACACATAGCACGGGCTCTGGTGCAGGGGAACAGGAGGCTGTGCTGCTCAGCATTGCTGCACAAACCGAAAGCAGACTGCACAGATGTCAGTACTGGCTTGGCCACTTAAGAGCCCTGAGACCCTGGGTGCCATAGCCTCTATGCCTCATTTTCTTCATCTGTAAATGGGAGTAGTAATCCTAGTCACTAGTGCTAAGAATGAATGAGTTGTGTTATGTTTAATACAGTATATGTGCTATGTAAATGCTGTTATTACTCTTAATACACACACTGGGGACTTACTATGTGCCTCTTCCCTGCAGTCTGCTTTTTTTTTTTTTTTTTTTAAGAGACAGAGAGAGTGTGAGTGTTGGGAGGTAGACAGCAGGAAAGGGAGAGAATCTCAAGCAGACTCCGTGCTGAGCATGGAACCCAACATGGGGCTTGATCTCATGATCCTGAGATCATATCTTGAGTGGAAATCAAGAGTCAGATGCTTCATTGAGCCAACCAAGTGCCCCAATGCATGGCCGTTTTCTCAGTGGTTTTACATGTCTTCACCCTATTTAACTGACAAGATAGGGTGATGGGGCCCCTACTGTGTGCTCCAGCAGCCCCTTAAAAACCCTGTTGTGTTTTTGTGACCTTCCTCCCCGGGAGTAGGGCACATATCACGTGTATCCTTGTATCCCACAACATCCTAACAGTGTTGGGCATTTTGTATGCCATGAAGAAATTGACTTGATTTTAACCTGGCACCTCTTAGCAAAGTGCTCTGAAAAGCTTTTTGTATAATTCACCTTCTCCCCAGCCCCCTGACATTTACCCCTCCTCCACTAAAACTGGCCTTCCCAAGGTCACCAGTGCCTTCAAGTTGCCAAATCCAAAATCTTGGCTGCATTCAACCCAGCAGGCCACTGTCCCCCACTGAGTCATTTTTCTCCTAGCCTCCATGCTGTAGGAGTTTTGATGGGCTGAGTTTTGAACTACTATGGGTGAGTTAGAGGCTTGCAGATCATTTTGTGGTATACAAGCTTCTGCGAGTCTTTGTAGCTGGAAATAACTGAAACAGTACAACGAGCAAGTCTGAAGACAAACAGCTCAACGAAGAACAGGAAACTGCTGGAGGTTCTATGGGCCTGGGGGCAGTAACTTCTGCAGAGGTTTGACTGGCTGACAGCATAGAGGGCCACCAGAACACCACGGTAGCCCATGTACAGGTTTACTACTGCCCTCTCTGCCCTTCAGGGCATTTTCCCGCTAGCTACTTTGGTAATAAACTTATCCGTTCATAAGCAATCTTAGGTCCCACTCCAGTGATCTCTCCTGAGCCAAACAGCTTGTTAATAATTACTTTACAAGACTTGCAAAATTAAGCATGGATTCAAAGTCACACACACAAAAAGAGAAAGAGCATGAGGCAAATTCCCTGCACAAATTACACCACTGGTCCTCAAACCCAAATCCTTACCAAAATCATGCAAGCGGCTTGGGTCCCTCAGTAAAGGAACTTACTGAATCAGACTCTCTAGGAAGGTAAGGTTTAGACATGTATAACCTAAAAGGGTCCCATGAAGATTTTGGTGAGTTGCCCTGATTAAGAGAAGTCCTCAGATGAAGGTGTTTGTGTGAGCACATATCCAGATTTTACCCTGAGCTAGGTGAGGTGTTCCAAAGACGAGAAACAAAAAGACATAAACACAAGGCCATAAGGGGCCATTCCTTAAAGAAAATTTTTAAAAAATTGTCATAGCATGTCAGGAGACTTTGCATGCTAGAAGCTACATAGCAATGAAAAAAAATTTTTAAAGCTTTTAAAAAAGATGACTACACAAAAACAGACTTGCAAGACATCAAGTCCCTCAAATCTTTAAGACTGCAGCAAGATCCACACAAAAATGCAAATAAAAATTATTTCAATAATAAAAACACTAGATCCTTTCTCTGAGATGCTTCTGGGCCCTCCAAGATTATACAGTGCATCCATGTGTTAAATAGGAAAATGCCCCTTAGCTTACAAAGGCAGACAGGTAAGACATACTCCAGCACAAAAATTCTAGAAAGGGTGTATCTGTCCCTGCTCTGCTGGAGATACACTGAATGAGCCTTCCGACTGGAGTTACGGTGTTAACTCTGAATGTACTTAAAATATAGAGAGAACATTAACCATTAAACAGGGTTAATAGAGAAATTAATCCCTAATCCAGAAATAGTGCTACTCAAAGTCAGAATCTAGAGTCAGACTCTGGGTTTGAATCCTGGAAAGTGCGATTTATGAGACGTTTAACTGAGCACGCTACCAAACTGGCCTGGTTTCCGACGGCTCATCTTTAAAGTGGGTGTACTAGGATCTATCTGATAAATGCATTTGGACAGTAACTGAAACACAGTACTCACAAAATGGACTTTTTTTTGTTGTTGCTCTTTTTGAGAAAGGAAAAAAAAACCAATTCAATTAAAATGTGTAGGTTTCTTGACGGATCTTCCATGCTAATGCGGAGCAACGTAATCATAACACACAGGTGAACTCGCCTATACTCTTCGAGAGTGAGTCCATTACCGCTGAAAACCATTTCAAACACGCTCTGATAATTCTGCTTTTCCACAGGTTATCAAGAGCAAAATAAAACTCATAAAATCTCATACTCATCACAGTGTCTATTTCCAGGGAAACTGTCAGGAAAGAGGGTTAAGAAGGACTTAAACTGAAACTCAAAACGTAATTTAGGCTTTTGGGCTGAGTTAAAACTAAGTTTATGCTCCTCGGGACAATCACACCTGACTAGTAAGCAAATTAAGCCTTAAAGAAAGTAATTTGTGAAATAATCATGTTAACACATTAAATACAAAAAAATCACTAAATACACGTAATTCAGTTGTTTCTAGGCCTCAGAGCCACACCTGGACAACAGCCCCAGACAGTATTTGCTAAATGAGGTGACACTTTCCCGCTCAAACGGTAACACAGAAAGGGCAGGACACGATGACTACCCGCTGCGGTGAAACTCCGGTACTGGAAACTTCCCCAGCTGAGGACCAGTATCACTTCCCTGCGCTCCCCAGGAGGAGGAACCCCACAGGCCCACCACCACCTTACAAAGGTCTGTGACCCCGTTTCTTAGAGGCGGATCCCCGGCACCAGCAGGCGGAGAAGCCGGGGAGCAGCACCCCGCGTGACCCCCAGGGCCGCACCCTTTTCCGACGCCTCCTTGGGTCCCCTCGCCCCCCAGTCTAGGGAAGTGTTCGGGACACAGACGCCCACGGAGGCGCCCACAGGAACCTGCGGGGACGGCGCCGCCCGTGCCAACTTCGCCGCGGGGCCCGACCCGCTCCCTTGGGGCGACGGGAGGCCCAAGATCCAGCCTCCGGCCCAACCCGCACCCCACCCGCGCGCCTGGGGGAGGGACGCGGGGCGGCGTAGAGGCTGGTGTTCTCACCCACCCTGGGCCGCAACCGAGCGGACCTCCCACCCGGACAACTGCGACGACCGGTCCCCACCTACGGCCGCTCTGCCGGAGACCCGCCCCCGGGAAGCGTGGGACCGAAAGGACCCGCTGTCGCGCCTGCGCACACTCTCGCGGGACGCCCGCTGGGCGCCTGGGACCAATAAGAGCCCGGGCCCGTTATCCAGCGGGGAGCTGGAGCCAATCACAGCGCGCTCCGCGTGTGGGCGGTGCCTGCACGGCCGCGGGGCCGCAGACTTCCCCGGTAGGCGGCTGTCGGACTTCGGGGCTCGGGAGCTGGCTGCGGCCTCTGGTGCGGCGACGCCTCCGCGGGCCCCGGGGCTCGAGCTCAGGGGCCCTTGGGTGCTGGGCTGTGGAGTGGGAGGTGCCCCCTTCCCGTGGAACTCTCGCCTTTTCCTCCTCGGCCCCGGGTCGGGAGCTTCGGGCGGGAAGGGCTCCCGCCTCTTCCTCCCGCGCGGTCCCCCTTTCCCTTCTCTCTTCCTGGTCGCATTTGGTCGCATGGCGTGTGGGGCGTGTTCAAAAGTTAGCATCATTTTTAGGGACCAGTTATCTTTCTAGGTTTCGGGATGTCGGTCTCTAAGTCCCTGGTGTCCTGTCCTGGTGCTTAGAATTTAGTGCCGACTCTGCTGATTTTTAAGATACAGACCCTTATTTCATAAACACGGATAATTTTTGTTGAGTGACGCATATTCTCAAATTAGAGTCTTTTCCAGTATTTAGCCGTATTGTATTCTTTTCTTCCCCAGGTACTGTTCAAGGGAAAATGAGAACAGCTGTCGAGGAATCTTTTCAGTTTATCTGGTGCTACCACATGCCGACCTCTTTCTACTCTGAAAAATCAACTTATGAATCATGTTCGCAGAAAACAGCTCTGCTCTGGTTCTTTTCTCTACACCCGACAGCTTTCAGGCTCAAATTTTTCATTCCTGCTGTTTACAGTTCGAGGGCAGAAAATGGAATTGAGCTCATCTAGGTGGTGTGCTACTGTTTTTGCAAGTACACCACTGGGATAAAGCGAACCAGAGAATGAACACGTAGATGAATCCGTGTTTTACAGTAGACTTTAAAAAAAATCATTTTGTCAGAGGAACTGCCTGATATTCTGCAGCTGAAGTTTTGCTATAAATTTTGGAAATGGCAGAAAAAGGCATCCTAGAGAATAACATCTTTCATGTTTATAATCTCATTTTGAATCCTAAAAACTTGAATACTGCTCTGGTGACTGCTCTGTAAGCCCCGACTCTGTTACTTGTGGTTCCCTAAAGTGAGTTGTCAGTAAGCCTGATGCAAGAATGCTGAAACTGACTTAAAAGAATTCATGGAGAAAGTATGATTCAACTCCCAGAGTCTAATAGTGCAGCACTGGGAACGCAAGAATGAGAAATTGGGAATGAAAATACCTGGAAGAGTTTATCACAAAGGATATTATGTCATTTTATAGACCTTTCTGGGATGAAAAAGTAGATACACAGTCCATTTTTTAGAAATAAGATGAGCAACATCTCTTGGTTGATAGTTTCCGAGTCCGACGTTTACCAGGCCACAGTGAGTGTCTGGTGCTTCTTGATCAGACACTACCTCTGATTATAAACGTGTGTAAAGGTGCTATAAAATGCATCCCTTATATTTTCTAATGAAGAGCTAGATAAAGTTTCTGAGATGTTCAGATACTTGGGCACAATCACATTTGCTTAAAGAAGTCTTAGGGCAACCTATAGCTATACTTTGTGTCTGTCAGTAGAAAATGGAGTCCCTCAAAAGCCCATTTTGGATGCGAGAGCAAAAAGTTATTTCTCCTACTTGCCACACAAAAACTTTCACCCAGACAGGTTTCTGAGTGAGTCAGTACAGTTAGAAATAATTTAACTTCCTACTTGCTTAAATTACTTGCTACCGAGACCCATACTTTTTTAGAAAACTAGAAAATACCCTATTCCCTCATTTTGATTGTTTTCTGCCCAGAATACTATTGAAATTCCTGAACTCATGTTTGCTGATCAAAGGTCATCTATTTGGCTTTATGGTAAACATATTGTTTTCTTCATTATGGACAAGGACAAGTTTCAAGGTCAGCTGGTTTTAACTTCAAAGAGCAGAGAAACATTTGGAATTTTGATGTTTTAGAGCTTAGGAAGCCTTTCCAAGAGCGGTTGTTTTGCCTCTTTTCCCTAATGATCTGAAGAAGAGGTCACAAAGAGGCGGAGAACTTGGATGGTAAGACAGTGGTTAAGAAAGCTAAACCAGGGGCGCCTGGGTGGCTCAGTGGGTTAAAGCCTCTGCCTTCGGCTCAGGTCATGATCCCAGAGTCCTGGGATCGAGCCCCGCATCGGGCTCTCTGCTCAGCAGGGAGCCTGCCTCCCCCCAACCCCACCTGCCTCTCTGCCTACTTGTGATCTCTGTCTGTCAAATAAATAAATAAAATCTTTAAAAAAAAAAAAAAAAAAAGAAAGCTAAACCATTTGATGGAAAAGGGAAGCTGACATTTCTGGAAGCCCAGGCTCTTTCGTGACCTGGCTGAAGAGTTGCAGTGTTCTTTTAGGGATGAGGGTTTGATAGTAACCATAATAACAGATGTTAGGATCTCTGATGATAGAGACAATGTTGCTTTGTTCTCTTTGAGAGGATTCTTTTATTTTTTCATATCAGTTCAAGGACACCTACATATGTCCGGTGGCTGGATCTCAGTGAAAGGGAGTGTATGGTGAGAAATAAAAATAGACTATAATAATTTGAGATTTTATATAAATATAAATTTATTGGGACACCTTAGTGGCTCAGTGGGTTAAGCATCTGCCTTTGGCTCAGGTCATGATCCTAGGGTCCTAAGATTGATCCCTGTGTCAGCCTCCCTGCGTGGCAGGGAGTGTGCTTCTCCCTCTCCTCCCACTTATGCTCTCTCTCTCTCTCTTGCTCTCAAATAAATAAAAAAAATCTTCAAAATAAATAAATATAAATTCATTAAAATATATAAATTAACATTACCATTGAAATGTGCAGAAAATTATTTTAACTAGTATCAAAAGAATTTTTCTAATAATTTGAAGTTGGGATAAAAATTACAAAGATGTAAAAAGGAACTTAGTTCAAGTGAGCTGCTCTTAGTGGGATGGACTCAAGGGAAGCTTCTGATTTTTAAGTAAAAAAAAAGTTACTTGCATTTAGTCAAATATAGATGCTTTATTGTCTAATGCTGGTCAGGTTGAAGGATGGGAGGAGAAGGCAAGGACGGCAAGAGTAAGAGTTTGTGGGTACGAAAGCCTCTGGAGTTAGGAAAATGGAGGTCTAGGCCCTCTGCCATCAAATAGTTCTATTGAGAAAGAACAAGAAAAGGGGTAGAGGACCCTGTTATTGATTATGCACTTACCTCCTATTTATGTCAGACTCTATCAAGAACTTTGATTACATGCCAACCATGTGACTGAGGACAAGCTAATTTCCCTCTCAAGCCTTAGTTTCCTTGGAGGTGGTGGTATGGTTGTGCCAGATTTAAATGATTTAATATAGATAAGAGACTTAGAAAAAAAGTTCTGGCACAAAGAAAGTAAGTACTGTGGAAATATTAGTTATAATTTTTATTTTTATGTCTGATTTTCTGTTATGTCATAATTATACTTCACCTTGTCTTTTGGGTTTGATTTTTCATCACTAAAAACCTGTCTCTAAGATCATTTACAAAATTTTTGTAGTTCTTTATTTAAATAGCAAGGCAGAGAGAACAAAAGACACTGGGTGGGAAACAGACAAAAGAGATTCTGATAAGTTTAAGTACCCAGTTAATTGTGCTCCTTAGTTGGGCTAGGGCCCAAAGGATTTTAACTTCCTTTTGAAGTCTTGTATAGTTGCTTTCTAGTTGTTCACAGATCTGTATTATTTAAAAGATTTTCTTGACCTTGAGTCAAAGAGGTTTGTAGAAAACAGTTAAATTAGAAGGTTCATGAGCCTCTAGAAATCATACAGTATTGACTC
>NW_019154116.1:6390731-6548806 GCF_002288905.1 Enhydra lutris kenyoni | reverse complement strand
TGTGTGTGTGTGTGTGTGTGTGTGTGTGTGTGTGTGTGTGTGTGTGTGTTTCTGGATAGAAGTTCTATGTAACTAAGTTTTTAAAAGCATCTGTGACTGTTTCCCAAAGCCTAAAAAGATATGAACTTTTTTCTACTCTATCCTATCCTCCTACATTTCTTTCTAGTATTTACAATTGGACGAAAATATCTCTGTACTGTGAGCATTCAGAGAAATCTAGCCACACATCTCTTCCTGAGGCCTCCTTGTCACCCATTTTCTAATTCTGTTCCTTTTAAGTTCATGATCAGCCAGCCAACCTGTTAGCTATAGCTTATGAGTCAGTGTGGATGTATACCTCTGATAACTTCTCCCCCTCCAGGGAAAATAAATGCCTAGGGCATTGTTGGACGGTCTGCCCACTGAAAGGGTTTCCCTTGGTCACACTACTTACTGGCTCTGAAAGTGGGGTTGTGAAAGGGTCCCCCAGAGTGGGGATGTCATGCTGTAGCTTTCCACATTCAGGGGATGCCAGCATACTGTGCAGAGCTATCTATAAACTGGCCTTGAGTTTTTTCTTCCTTCATCAGCAAGTCACAAGAAGTCCCGGTGTGGCCACATGAGGTTTGTTGAAAGAGGAGACAGTGCCATAGGAGGAGCCAAGCGAGTCCCTTGTCTTACTTTTACCTTCAGGTCCTGTTGAGCCAAATCTCATATCTAAAACTTGAGCTTGATGGTAGCGTGCTGCCTCACACCCAGCTTTCTTCCACGGTGCCTCCGGTATCTCCAGGTCTTGAAGGGCAGAGCAGGTGGGACAGTTACAGTGAGGTGCGTGGTCAGACTGTGTCCCTGCTGGAGTCCAGCCAGAGTTCAGATAAGGACACATCTGCAGAGGATGAGAAAGCTTTGCTGCAAAACCCTAAACTTCCACAATGTGATTCTGCAGAGACTCGCCAGAGGCTCTGCATAGCGTTTCTATCTGTCGTAAACACTTCAGGCACTTTTGGATCTACTGAAACATAAAGCCCCAATGGCAGATCAATTTATAGGGCAGCCCAGACCGATTGCAGAATAATATTCTGATCTGGTCCTCATTCAAAACTGATAACCTTTATGTTTCTTTTTTAAAAAGTCAGAGTCACACACTACAAATCCAAAAGGCCTTCACTTTGGAAGAGATAATTTCAACATACCCACGGAGCATCGAATCTCCAGATGTTTTACCAAAGTGGTAGGGCCTTGTGTTTTGAGGTGTCCATTTCTCATTTCTGGCATATGTGTGTTTAGACAAAGTATCTAGAACATTTGCTACTCTTTACTCACTGGATCAGATCAGCAAGATATCACCAATGTAGAGGATCCACATAAATGTGTTGTGGGATATACAGGCTATCAAGATCCCTGTGAACTAGATTATTACATAGGGCTGGAGAGTTAATACAGGTTTGTTGATCTTGCCAGCTGAAAACAAACTGCTTTTAATACCCTTTATTCCAAGATATATCATCAGAGCTACTCACATAACAGGACTCTGGGATATGCACAAGCTTAGCCAAGTCGAAACAGCACAACCCAACAAAAGGTAGATAACTGAACATTTGGTTACAGTTTAATGCGATGTGCACACTCATCCTGAGGTTTATGCAAAACATTATGGTAGTAAGAATTTAGGACACCGGGGGACTCAGAAAGCAGCTAGTGAGTGATTTGTGATCTGAATTCTGGAAGGAGGAGAAATGATGGGTGTGAGAGGAGAACACGTCAGGCCGCATTCAGTGGGACTCATTTGGCAACCAAGAATGGTTTGCCATGGCTGGAGCACGTGATTCAACGCGTGCAGGCTCGTTCCAGGAGATGAGGCTAGATGTGATTTCTTCCTTCCTGGTATTAAAGCAGTATTTAGTCTAGAAGTTGTGCACCTCTTTTATAAAGATAATTTAGGCTTATAAATAAATTAGGCTGATAACTATTAACCTGCATTTATCAAAATTGGAGACAGACATTGAGAATTAAATGGAACTTAAGTATTGTCTCCATATTGTCCATTGGTCAAATTTAATGGAAGCGCTTTACTGGAGATACAGTGACACATCAGTGAACAGTTACTTTTTCCCCCAAGCTACAATATGACATTATTTAATGGTCAAATATTATCATATTAATAAATTTTAATTTATTAATTAATAAATGAATACATTTATTAACTAATTTCCTTTGTTTCTTCTGAATACACACTGTTATATCCTGTTTCTGTCTTGGGGGAAGAATATCAAAACTAGATATGGACGTTTTTGGTGGATGGTGATCATTTATTAACCTGTGAAACCAACCTTTTACTCCTGTCCATATGAACCACACAGTATGTCTTTATCTTTGTTCATAACAGAACTTAACACAGGACTATGATGGTTGACTTTATGTGTTAACATGGCTAGGCCATCGTAACAAGTTTTTGGTCAAACACCAGTCTAGATATCATTGTGAAAGTATTTTTTAGATGACAATAAGATTTAAATTAATAGAGTTTAAATAAAATATTAACAATCACAAGTGGTGGGCCTTATTCAGTCAGTTGAAGGTCTTAAGAGAGAAAGATTGAGCTCCCCAAGGAAAAGGGAATTTTGCCTTTGAACTTAAGATGGCAACATCAACACTTCTGTGAGTCTGCAGAATGCTAGTCTGCTGGGCAGATTTCGTGTTTGCCAGCCCCTACAATTGTGGAAATGAATTCTTTAAAAATATATCCCATTATGTACACATTCTATTGGTTCTATTTCTTTGCAGAACATTGACATATTCGAGGATAAACCAAAAAGCAGTTTAAAAAAATCATGTTTACAATGTATCTGTGCACAAAAGTGTTGCTGCCTAATGTAAGAAATGCTTGTCAACTTGAATAAATATTTCATAATTTATAATTAAGACTGGATATTAATAATCTTCTGAACAACATTGGCATGAATAATTATGTTTAGACCTGATTTTCAAATTCAGTTTTTACTAGCAATTTTCAATCTGTTTACTAAAGAATCAATTGGCCCTAAAGTGGGCTGATTTTCTCCTATTTTACTTACTTGGTAAGTAAGGTATGAATAAGTATTAATGTAGCGAACAGCCAAGTTCAAAAGAAAAAAAATGTTTTCAAATTGGATAAGCTGCCTATGAATAACAAATAAATTAATATGAGGGTACACGTATTGGAAAAATAAGTTACTATAGTTATCATAGCAAAAACGGAGTTGTACAAAATCCTAGTTGTTATAGTTTAAATTGTGTCCTGTCAAAATCTGTATGTTGAAGTCCTAACCCAGAGCACCTCAGAATATGACCTTACTTGGAGATTAGTCCCTCATAAAGGTGGGAACTTGGAGACAGACATACATTCAGGGGAACTCCATGCTAAGACAAAGGCAGAGATCGGGGTGCCTGGGTGGCTCAGTTAGTAAAGGAACCAACTCGTGATTTCAACTCGGGTTGTGAGTTCCAGGTTCTGAGATTGAGTGTGGAGCCTGCTTGAGATTCTCTCTCTCCCTCTGCCCTGCTCATGCTCTCTCTTGGGGAAAGAAAAAAAGAAAGGAAAAAAAAAAGGCTGAAGGCAGAAATCAGAATGATGCTTCCATAAGCCAAGGAATACCACAGATTGTTGACAAACCACCAGAAGCCAGGAGAAAATAGGACTCTTCCTCACAGATCTCAAAAGAAACCAACCCTTGCCACAACTTGATCTTGGAATCCCAGCTTCCAGAAGTATGAGACAATAAATTTCATCTGTTTAAGCCACTCAGTTTGTGGTACTTTGTTATAGCAGCTTTAGAAAAGTAACTTAATAGTAATAATTAATTTTAAAAATGAACATAATAAAGAAATATTGTAAAATTCCTGGTTATTCAACTAATCTCCACTATTAGTTATTAACTACTGTTTTCTGTTCATTATTTTCAAGTTAATATTTCATTATTAGAAATAAGTAATTATGCTAATAGCTAACTCTTATGGGACATCCATTATTTTCCAAGCACAGTTGTAAATGCGTTAAGTGTATTGCCTCACAGATAATTCCATTAGCCCATTTTACAAAAGAAACACAGAAGCACAGGGAAGTAAGTTGTTTCAGTAACACAGGTCATAGTGGTAGATCCAAGGCCTGGACTCAAAGAGTTTTTTCTGAAGTTTTCAGTTCTAACCACAATGCCATATTACCTATAGGTGATGGAAGTAGTAAAGATCCCCCCCACCGCCCCGAAAAGGTTTTTCAAGCTAAATGACAGGTTGCATTTGAGATGCTGAATTCACAACAAATATCTACATGATACCGGAATGTCTGCCTGAACTATTTATGCCCCTGGTGCTAAATATCCCATATACTTCCGCATAACACGTCATTTGGGGCTATTTGCTGTATTTGAGATCTAAAAGAAGATAATCTATACCAATCCTTTATTTTGGTCTTAATTTTTTTTTAATATTTAAAGATTTTATTTTTATTATTATTTATTTGTCAAGGGGTGAGGTGGGCACAAGCAGGGGAGCAGCCGGCAGAAGGAGAAGCAGGCTCCCTGCTGAGCAGGGAGCCCGATGCAGGACTCGCTTCCAGGACCCTCAGATCATGACTTGAGCCAAAGGCAGACGCTTAACTGACTGAGCCACCAGCTGTCCCAATTTCTGTTAATATTTAATTCAGCTTATTTAAGAAGAAAAACCTATAATGATCATTTATGCATTTGTAATAAAAATATATAATAATATTATTCACATAAATGGTATTGACTTCATATTTTGTAAATGCTGTGTGGCTTAATGGCCTGGATTCCAGTAACGGCAAAAAGACACACACACACACACACACACACATGCATGCGCACACACACACATGCACGCACGCACACACACTGCGCGCTTGCTCATTGGGGCTCATTGTTTATCCAGAACTATACACTGTTACTGCTGTCAAAGTCAGAGTACAAAATGTCTTTCATTTATTTCATGATCTGTGGAGAGCTTGTTGCAAATACTTAAATTAAGATGCTGGTGCCTGTAAACCATCAGCATCATTAAAGGGGTTTCCAAGGAGAACTAACTTTGGGTCTCTCCCTCTATTCTGCAGTTGAGTAACCTGACTGAGATGCCCCCTACGGGCCATGGCTCTCCTCCTGTTGAGCAGGGAGCTCCGTGCTTTGCAGGCATTCCTGGGGACAGGCTCCCACTCTTTCCTGAAGTCTGGATACCTTCTCTCCCTTCTGCGCTGTGCAGTGCTGCTCCCAGTGGCTCGATGGTAAGACATTTCCAGTTACCCATCTTAGTTTTCTCTGATGCCCGTTCCTTAGTGCTTAGAGGTAGATTTTCAAATTTCTTTTTTTTTTAATTAATTAATTTTTTATCAGATTTTCAAATTTCTAAAGAAAAAAAAACTTAAAATGTTACATATTTAATACAGAGACGTTACATATGTAAAGGTACCACGTGGCTCTTTTGCGTAAGGAATACAAACTGTATTTCCAACATCACAGAAGACATGGGAAATTATAGGGGATTAAACCTTAAATGTTAATCAATCATTGATTTAAGTACTGGTTTTTCTAGACAGGTTTCATGCTTTAATCTCTTATATACTACATGCATACTACATATACTCTTGTATACCCATGTGTACTACCTATAATGCTTTGAAGTATGATATTTAATGCTGTGTCAAGGATTTCTAGCATCTGTTTATGCCCCTCTTTTGTTCTTTATTAGATCTCAGGGAAGTAAAATAAGCAAGACTTTGAATGAAATTTGCAGCTACTGTCATATCAGTTAAAATGCTTTTGGTGTAAAATGGCTTAAACAATAAGAGCATAATTATTATTTCACATACCTGGAAGTTTACAATGGCCCTTCATTTACTACCTCAAGAGGAAACAACCCCACATGCTTCCCAGTTTCCATCCCACCATCTTCAGCTTGGTCCTTGGACTAGATACCCGAATGGACACAACATGGTTATGCAAAATCAGGTATCATATCTGTAAAATCCAGAGGAACCCTTACCTCTGTGGGTCTCTTTTTTCATGAAGAAAACTTCCCCAGGACCCCTGCCCAGCAGACCGTACTGTACATCTCCTTGGCCAGAAGCACCACAAGCCGATCCTTGAAAAAAGGAAGGGAATCTTCATCATTCACTTAAACCTGAGTTTCCCCCAGAACCATGTGATGGAGGGGGAGATATCTGAAAAATCAGGGCTTGATCAGCCCCACAGGAAAAACAGGATAGGCATTTTGGATAGGCCATGGAGGATCGTGGCTTCCAGGCTCTGCTGTATAAAGACTTGTTACCTGCATGTGGAAGCATAGAGAAGTTAAGAAAATTAAGGTAGGAATTAAATCCCCCTCTTCTATCCTCAGCCTCTTTAATTTCCAGCTGCTCTAGCTGGCCCACACACCTCCACTGCTCCCACAAGCCTCTTCTTCGCATAATTATGTGCATCTCCTATAATTCTACAATCTGTCCCACAATTCTTGGTATTCCTTGCCTTAGAGACCTTTAGACCCTCCAGGTTCCCGCTAGCCAACAGAAACACCTGCCTTCCTCTGTGGGCTGGGTGTTTTTTCCTCCCAGGGCAGATGAGGAAATGCCCTTGGCCCCTGGTGGATCTTTTCTCTGTGTCCTCTCCTCCTCAGGCACCGTGTTGCTCTGGTCAGCTCTGGCTCTTGCAGCTGGAATGACTTCCTCTCTAATAGCTGCTTCCTACCAATTCGTTTAAAAATGTGCTCAGATCCATTTTTCCTTAAGCGATGCAACAAAGAGAAACAAGGTGACAGCAACTCATCTGTGTCCTTCCTTTGATGAAGCCAGTAAATAAAAAGTCATTCTCTTCATGAATTTTCACCCAGTTCTGACCAAGATTCAGACCAATTTCAGCCAAGACACGAGAGTCTGACAGAGGAAGATCAAATACGTATTGCTCGTTGCGTTGCTGCTTGGAGACAGATGGTTCGTGAAGTGGTGTGAGAAATGGTGGGACCTTCAGATTTTTCCCTGTGTTTCCTCCTGGTGAGAGAATAAATATTTTCTCTTTTCTGTAAAAACCTCAGGAGAGGGGAATGAGTACTTTCCTCCATCACTCATGTGCTGTTCACAGCTAAGTTTCTTGAGTGCAATTAATCTTAATTTATTATTTTTAACAACTTACTAATGTCTCATTTGCTGCCCATCCACTTTTTTGAGTTCTGACCCCCATCCCTTGACTGAGGCAATCCTCCCTATACCAGTGGTGTCAAGTGGCTAAACTCAAGGAATGACTTTTCAGCCCTTATTGTAATTGGCTTCTTGGAAGGTTTTGACATCATTGACTGCTTTTTTTGCCTTGAAGTTAGTTTCTTTCTTTCCTTATTTTTTTTTTTTGAGATTTTATTTATTTATTTGAGGGAGAGAGAGACAAGGCATGAGGAGGGGGGAGGAGGCAGACAGAGAGGGAGGAACAGGCTCCCCGCAGAGCAGGGAGCCCGACATGGGATCAATCCCAACACCTTGGGATCATGACCTGAGCCGAAGGCAGATATAACTCACTAAGCCATCCAGGTACCCCTAGAAATACTATTTTTTCTTTAATGAAAGAATGAACAACAGTTTTACAAACTCTATGTTCATGGTGACACCCTACTCATTTGAGTGCCCAACATCTTACTCATAGCCTGAAACATAGTCCAGACTTAATCAATAACTTGTGGATGAATAAGAGAAAAACAAACCATCTTGAGATTTAGCAGAAATATTAAAAATGTTAAACAAGAAGGGGAAAATTTTCCATTACTTATGACCAAGAAGAAAACAATAGGTTGATCTATTTTAAGCAAATCGGGGGGCAAGGGGACAAGAACGGACAGATCTTACTTTTTCCATCTCCCAAACCCGTATTTTCAACTGCTTTCAAATCATCTATTTGGGCAGTGGAATCATCTAGATATATCAATAAGGGAAATGTGAACACAAGTGATGTGTTTGGTGATAAATCTGAGTCTCCAAGTCAGATCTGTTCTTTTTACCAAAATTGCTTTTAAAATCAAATGTATGATGGGTCTCAAGGAGGGCACGTGAGGTGATGAGCACCGGGTGTTATATACAACTGATGAATTACTGAACTCTGCCTCTGAAACTAATGATGTACTATATGTTGGTTAATTGAATCTAAATAAAATAAGATTTAAAAAAAAGAAAAAAATCAAATGTGTATGCTAAAGGACATACCTAAACTAATCCAATGTCTTACAATCTGAATCAGCTAATAACCCTCTTTACATGATTCTGTAAGGCAGGATTACTAAAAAGAAGTAAATGCTTAATGAATCATGCCCAAAGCAGAGATGCCTCCAAGTAAACAGAAGCAAGAATGGCTCTTCCAAATAAGAATTCAGAATTGAGCTCCTGAGATCCCAGTGAGCTCCTGGCCTGTCAGTGGGTTGAAAAGTCAGTGGGAACTTAGAAAATCTGTCTCACACTCTTCACTGTCTCAACATGGATCTCAGTTTGGCCTATGCTAAATGATTCCTTATTTTTCTTCCATTTGTGAAAAAATCATGATTATTCTGTCCAGAGTAGTCACAGTAAACTCCACTGTTTCCTTCTTTCTTATGACCAGGACCTCATATTAAATGATCTTATATGAAATTCACTTACTTATTACTTATCTACAGCCCTTCTTAGTTTAACAAAGTCATTTTACGAGCTATTATTTGTAATAAAGAAGACTCTTAAGTATACTTAATTGTCCCGGTTTGAAATGTTTTGAAGATGTGAGCTAAGCATGAAATAGACTCTCTCTGGTTTAAAAATAACAATCATTAAGTTTCTAGTAATTAAAGGTAATTTAGTTGGAAGAAGAAAATCCCATCTGTGCTTAACTCAAGAAATTGGTTCTGATTATTGTGGAGAGAGTGCTTGCTGGAGCCTGGGGCCCCTCCCTGGGAGCCGACACACTGCTCAGCCATCCAGCGAGTTGTTGTGGGCAGGCTGGGGTGGCTCTGGGGGGCTCTGTCCCCAGGGCCAGGGAGAGTCCCTTTGGCAGAGTCCACACAAGTCAGGACCATAAGGTATTAAGTGTCTGTCCTAGGCTCCTCCTGGACCAGTGACATTTACTAACCCTGGAAATTTATAGGTGAAAAGGGAAGATGAGGAACAAGCAAAGCAACGATAAATGGGGTTTGGGAATGAAGGATATTTGTGAAGGAAAGTCTCAGAATTCAGCACAGAGAGGAGGAAGGACGGGGTATGGGAAGGCTGGGCATTATTCTGTCATCTCACCGGCTGTCCTGTGCCCAATTCTCCAGGCTGGTAGGTTTGTCCTCCATTGACAGACGAGCAAGCTCAGGTCCGGGACAGGACACAGGGACCTGTGTGTGCCTCACGGCGCTCTAGGCTTTCCATCCAGAAGCTGCGGAGGTTCTCCAATTCTTCCCTCTCCACTTGCTCTGGCCTCCTCTTATGTTTAGCAGGCACTGACCTCACAGCCTCCCCTAGTCTCTCTCCCCATACACCCGGTGAGGGTCACAAGGCTGACCCATGCCAGATTTTGCCACTGAGATGTGGAAACTGGAAAAGTTCAGTCTTAATCTTTGATTGCTAAAGGCTTGCCCAAAAGACGAATGAACCAGGATGGTCAAACCCAAAACAGAAGACCTTGGGGCAGTTTAATAAAGTTTTTATGTGGACATACGTGTGATAAAGGACACACAGGGATCCATTTCTTTGGTGCTTTAAAAATACTGTCATAGTCTGTCTCTTTTGCTCATTCATCAAGCACTAAGTGCCTGAATGTTGAGGAACCATGAAATCCCTCCCAGACTTTAGATGAAAGCTCTGTACTTGTGAGGGGAAGTCACTCAAGACATTTGAATTTAAACTTACGCAATCAAGTTAGAATGGTTTAATGAACCCTTCCTGTTTACCAGCTGCCTTACTTTGGTCAGCAAAATATGGTGAGGGCCAAGGGGCAGCCTCGGGCACGTTCAGTCACAGGAAACTCTAGCATGAAACATGAAGTCCACACAAATAATTACAAAATAAGATAGGCCTCATTATACAAAACTTCAGCATCTTTCATGGAAATGTACTATCATATCAGCTCAGCAAGATGGTTGAATGTTGATCGTCTGAAGAGTAATTCTGAGAAGAATAAGTCCTTGTTTACAAATCTCATTCTTCTGGCATAATAATGCCATCCTGTTTCCCGCTCAGAGTTGTTCTAGTTTGGGTCATCAATTATATTTTCACTCTATTTACAAAATGTTCAGGCCTGGGTGTTTTAGTAGATTTTCTCTAAATTGTTACAATGTATTTTTTTTTTCCTAGCAAACACTATAAAACAATCGGCAAACACTATAAAACAATTGGTAAACACTGCATTTTGGGAAATTATCTCTGGGGCTCCTGCCTTTCTCTTTATCTCGGTCAACATCAACCCTTTAGTTTCTCAAAACCAGTTTTCCTGGTTGTCAAAGCCCAAGCAATGAAATGGATTATTCTCTAGTTGAATGCTGGAGATGGCATTTGATAGAAATAAGAAATGTCGCTGTCTGATTTATTTTTTCAGGTAAACTTCAGTTTTCCAAAAACTTTAGACCTTTTAACCTTATCGATGTGTATAAAAATACTTACAGAATCTTTGAATTCAGGATAATGTTTTAAAAATTATTTTTTCTTAATCTTTCACTTTTAAATGTTTCCTGCACTTCTGAGAGCTGCTGTTCCTGATTCTGCAGGTTAAGTTACAAACAGGGCAATAGCACTCACTTGTAATTTTGAAAATAAAATCAGGAAACACAGGTCATACTAACTAGAATGTTTTTGTAAAATATTCACAGAAGCGTGTTGTGAAGAAACTTCCATAGGTAACCAGAAGCCAGTCATGCTGGACTCTCTCCCACTCTTTTTGTGGTTATTAATTTTTCTCAGTGCCAAGTGTTTCTGTCAATTTTGGATCTTAGAGTAATCTCAGGGACCTATTCTTACAGGACCATTTTGGAAGCAAAGTTGTAAAAACAAAATCCTTAAATTAGGTGTAATTCCTGGGGCGCCTGGGTGGCTCAGTGGGTTAAGCCTCTGCCTTCAACTCAGGTCATGATCCCAGGGTCCTGCATCAGGCTCTCTGCTCAGTGGGGAGCCTGCTTCCAACCCACCTGCCTACTTGTGATCTCTCTCTGTCAAATAAATAAAAAATTCTTTTTTAAAAAAATTAGGTGTTATTCCTTTTCTGTACAGGAAGGTTTATAGGAAACTGTGGACTTCCTAAGTATCTGTACTACCCAGGCTCCTGGGACAAAAGCTGCATCCCCGCGCATTCATCCAGGCACACACAGCATGGGAAGTCGTCGTGGAAACAGAGTCTTGTGCCTACGCCCAGCCTTGCTCCGTTAGCACATCTATTCCCATGCGGCATGAGAATCCCCTACAAAGTCCTTTCAGCTCTCATTCCCTTCCATTCATCATCAATTAGGGGATGCCTGCTTTATGATTTCTCTGATTAAGTCAGAAGGGACACAAATTAGATTTGCGGCAAATTGCGTTTGAACCAGAAACAGACTTTAAATATTTAAGGAAAGGAGGGAAAACAATCTGCATCCTCTCATTCTTTGTGGTGAGATTTAAGGCTCCTTGCTTCTGTCTCCAACCAGACTGCCTTTCTAAGAGCAGGCCAGCGCAGACAGTTTTCATTTGAAGGCTTCGCGATGCCGTGGTGGGCTTCAACACGATTCCCTTTCTTTGGTGTCTTTGAAAAACGATAAGGGGCTGCTGGCTTCGTTTCAGGAAGCTCTGCTTTCTAAGAAATGGAGCTTTTCCACTGCAGCAGGAGGACACCCCAAGGCCAGTCCGTGTCCTACAAGGCCACACCATGGGACAGCACAGCTGTTCCCAAACATCATTTGGCCCCATGATTAAAGTGGCCCTTGTGTACTAAAAGTAGGTTAGTAGGACACAGGAGCATTTCTATCAAAAACACGATTTTCTTTTACAACATCATCAAAGGACTTTGTGGATGTAAGCAAGTTGAAGGAGTTCTGGAGCCATCGAAGGAGGCCTTTATGATGTTGGACAAACCTCTGTGAGAACTCTGAGTGGGAGGTGGGTCCATATGGTGAACAAAAGACACGTGACAGGCACACAGAGTGCGCATCGCCCTGAGGGCATGTGGGCAGGACTCGAAGTGGCGCAGCCAGACCCAGGTCCCATGCTCGCCAACAACACTCCTGTTTAACCAGGTCTCAGTTCTTGCCTCTTCCTGCCCCTTGCTTTTTCTGTGCTTTCCTGAGAGCCCTTGGAGCAGTGAGATTCAGTTCCACACGGACATTTTTCTCCCACAGCCATTCGTTCTACCATTCCTCAACCAGTCCCTGTAAGTACATGGTCACCGCACCACTGTCACGCAGGAATGATTATCTGAGAAATTGCCACTGTAGAGAAATCCAGACTCTGCTAGAATATTGTTAGCGCAATTGTGTCCTCTGTCTGTGCTTATCATGCTTTTTTTCTTTCCTTTCTTTCTTCCTCCCTTCCTTCCTTCTTCCTTCCTTCCTTCCTCCCTCCCTCCCTCCCTCCCTCCCTCTCTGTCTCTTTTCTTTCTTTCGTTCTTCCTCTCTTTCTTTCTTTCCTTCTTTCTTATTTTAGATATGGGAGCTGCAGGTTAGATGGTGTGGTTTCTCACAATGGTGAATTCCATTCTGTCTTCAGGCTTCAGGAGAGCACTCGTAACTAATAACTCTAACATTACCAGCTTTTTTTGCTATCTGATGTGTTTTAATCGCTCTATTAATTATATGTCAATTTATACAATTCACTTTAACCTACCAGAGCATACGACCAGTTCAGTTGCCCCAGCACACACTTAATTATCCCTGAAAATGTGTTCTAGTAGATACAGTTGTTATCTGTACCTTTCCAGTCATCCCGAATACTAAAGGTTGTTTTGCTATAATTATCCTAACTGCACTGTAAAATTCAGTCACTTGCTTATTAGTCAGAATGTCTTAGAAATAGAAAAAAAATTGTAAGAATCAAATCCAGTTGTTAGAATTAAAAAAAAATAAATCTAGGGGACAACTGTGTTTGTAAAGTCATGAATGGGGTCAGTGCATATACCATCTAACAGAATGTTATGCAAATAACATTTGAGGAAAGGAGAGAGGAGAGAGAGAGAGAGAGCAAGAGAGCAAGTGAGCTCCTAACATCTAGGAGCTGACCAGGTGTTCACACCTAGGCCATGTTATTCTTCTATTGTACAATATTGTACATAAACAATCTCATTTAAAACTGGTTGACTCTGAGGCTATGGGAAAATGAGACAAAACAAAGCCGTTTATAATTTTCTCTAAGCACAGACAAAAACAAAGTCACTGTATGGACTGAACGTTTGTGTCTCCCCCAAGTTCATGTGCCGAAATCCTAGCCCCCAGTGTGATGGTTCAAGGAGGTGGGTCTTTGGGGAAGCGATGAGGTCGTGAGACTGGGGTCCTCATGAATGGGTTTCATGCCCTGGAAAAGACCCCTAGAACTTAGCTCAATCTCTTTCCACCACGTGAGGACACACAGAGACGTGAGCAGCCTTACCAGATCCTGGTCATCCTGGTCATCCTGGCACCATGATCTTGGCCTTCCCAGCTCCAGAACTGAGAGAAATAAATTTCTATTGTTTATAAGCCATCCAGTCTGTGGTTTGTTCTGTTAGAGCAGCCTGAAGTGGCTGAGACAGTCATCAGGCCACCCACAGAGTATCACAGAATACCCTCCTGGCGAAATGAGTGACTCTAACTTCTTTATCTAATGATAGAACCACTCCAGCTTCCCAAGGGCAGCCAGCCTATAGCAGCCTCAGATCTCACCCTGAATTACCTAACTAAAATTCAAATACTATAATAACGTCAGTTTTTGTTTTTTTTTAAGATTTTAAAAATTTACTTGCCAGAGTGAAAGAGAGAAAGACAGAGACAGAGCACAAGCAGGGGGAGTGGCAGGCAGGCAGGCAGAGGGAGAAGCAGACTCCCTGCTGAGCTGGGAGCCCTATGTGGGGCTCGATCTCAAGACCCTGGGATCACTACCTGAGCAAAAGGCAGTTTCATAACCAACTGAGGCACCCAGGCCCCTATAATTTTAATCGTTCTCCCTGAGAAACTCAGCACTCTCCTTGGTAAGCTCTCATCCTTGCTGTAACCAGTAACAAACCCAACTTACCCAATTACATCGGTGTGCTTCTGGTGCTCTTGGCTCTATTTCAATGTTAAAAATAAAATTTAACTGGAAGTGTATATAATTCCCAAATTTCCCTTGAGTTTGCTCAAAGCTTTGCGCAATTTTGTCAGCTCTTTCTCCCTCCTTGGGGAGAAGCTTCCAGCTGCTTTCAAGAGCTTTCCTTCATCTTTGGTTTTCAGATAACTCTGATACGTCTTGGTGTAGATTTCTTTGAATTTTTCCTGCTTGGAATATCTCAACTTCTTGAATCTGTGATTGTATGTCTTTTGCCATATTTGGAAAGTTTTCAGCCATTACTTCTTTAAATACTTTTTTAGTCTTACCCTCTTTCCCCTCTCCTTCCAGGTTCTGAGAATAAATATGGCAGGTCTTTGGTTATTTTCCCACAAGTCCCTGAAGCTCTGCTTCTGTTGGCTTATTTTTTCAGTCTGTTTTCTCTCTGTTGTTCAGATTAGATGAATTCTATTGATCTGGCCTCAAGTTCATCCTCTCTTATCTCCATTTTACTATTGACCCCTCCAGTGATTTTTAAAAAATTTTTCCATTATTGCATTTTTCAGTTCTATAATTTCCAATTGGTCCTTTTTTTATGACTTTTATTTTATTGATGAAATTTTCCAACTTTTCATTTGTTCCCAGAGAGCATGTAACGGACTGTGGAAAAATTGGTATGATGGCTGCTTTAAGATGCTTGTTGGATAAATCCAACATGTGACTTATCTTAGGGTTACTGTCAGCTGATTGATTTTTTTTTTCCCTTCTAGTTGTGATTTTCTTCATTCTGGTAGGATAGGTGAATTTTGATTGTATCTTAGACATTTTGCCTATATGTTAGGAGATTCTCATACTATATAGGTTTAAAAAAAAATTTGTTTTTTAAGTAGGCTTCACACTCAGCATGGAGCCCAACCCAGGGCTTGAACTCATGACCCTGATCTCAAGACCTGAACTGAGATCAAGAGTCAGATGCTTCACCAACTGGGTCCCCCAGGTGCCCCTATCTAGATTTTGAATTTCAATATCTAGTCACTCCATTCAGGTTTAGCATGCAGGTCCTGCACTACTTTGAGGGCCGTGGTTCCAGTCATAGTTGGGCTTTTATTGCAATAATGGTGTTACTTTGGTCTGTTTGGTGCATGTGATGCCACCTAAGCCCCTCACTCCCACTCCAAGCCCCTGCTGGTGTGGTCTGATAGAGCAAGAAGTGTGTCGCCAGACCAGATCTCTCTGCTGGGGAGAGGAGTCTCAGATCTGCAGGACCAAAAGATCTCCCTGGGTGGATATCTGCTGTAGAAAGATTCCCCACCCCCACCACCACCTCTGGGAATTGGAGGGGTTTCTCAAGTTGGATAGTTACTGTTGTAAGATGCCCTTATGGGTGCACTGTGGCTGTCCTAGTGTCTCTGGTGGGGGAGTGGGGTTTCAGGTCCGTAGAGTCAGTCTTTCCCCACCAGGCAGCTTACTGTGGCCAGGTCCTTCTCGCTATTTCTGCATGCCCACCTCAGTATTTCTCAGCAGAGGAGAGACATCTCACTTGCAGGAAAAGAGAGCTTCCCCTGGTCGCTTACTGTTGGTGAGGATCCTTATCATCCCTTTGCAGTGGCGCTCAGCTCACCTGATGTTGTCAGGGCAACTCCTATTCAACTGGGGGAGGAGCCAACCTTCTGTTGCTGGGACAAGGTCAGCATATGTCAGGCCTGAGTTGCCTTCTTCTGTTGAATGCAGGGTTGTTAGACATCCTGGCACCCCAAGTCAGTTCATCCTTGTGCCCCCTTGCAGAGTTCTAACTCTGGAGGCCTCTTGCATTGTCCCAGGGTCTATAGTTGTTTTCGGTGAGGAGCAGGGAGAAATGGGTCTATCCCAGCTTGTCCAGATGAAAAGCCCCAATTTGCCCAACTGAGTTTTGACAAAGATGTCATAGCAATTCAATAGACAAAAGATATATTTTTCAACAAATGCTGCTCAAGTGACTTTCTGTGCATAGACAAAAACAACAAAACAAACAAAAAAAACCCTTCACATCTTAAACTATAAGACTTTCGGCTAAAAAAAATAATGTAAGAGGGACGCCTGGGTGGCTCAGTGGGTTAAGCCACTGCCTTCGGCTCAGGTCATGATCCCGGGATCCTGGGATCGAGTCCCACATCAGGCTCCTTGCTCAGCAGCCTCTGCCTGCCTCTCTGCATGCTTGTGTGTACTCTCTCTCTCTCTCTCTCTGGCAAATAAAAAAAAAAATAAATCTTTAAAAAATAAAAATAAATAAATAAATAAATAATGTAAGAGAAAAATTTCATGATCTAAGGCTAGGCAAAAAGTTCTTAGACTTGACATTAAAAACAATTCCTAAAAGGAAAAATCGACAAATTTGTACATCATCAAAATTAAAAACATCTACTCCCAAAATAGTAAAGAGAGAATGTTAAGAGAATGGAAAAAAAGACCGACCTATATCCTGGTAGAAAATAGCTATAAACCGTGCATCTAACTAAGGACTAGTATCTAGACTATATAAGGAAATTCAAATATGCAACAGTAAAGAGAAAGAACACGAAAACAAAAAAACAGTTAAATTCACAAATGTCCAAAAGACATGAAGGGATATCTTGCCATAGAGGATATTCCAATGGCAAAGAAGCACATGAAGAGATGTCCATCCAACACCTTTCGCTGTTAGGGAAGTGTTACCATGAGATGACACTGAACACCTACCAGAATAGCTAAAACAAAAAAAAAGCGACAATATCAAAGTCAACAGGAGGGGCCCATTTGGTGATGCAACCATTCTGGATCTGCATGGTTTGAGGTCAACGTTCTGGTTGTGATATTGTGCCCTCACCGGGCAAGATGTTACCACTGGGTAAAGGGTACTTGGAATCTCCCTGTATCATTTCTCGGAACTGCATATGCTACAGTGATCTCAAAATAAATTTTAGATTAAAAGAACCAGGCCACATTATCACATCCATTACTGGTAGAGACAGATTGGTTATGATCTGTACCTTGACAACCAGCCAGACCCAGGGGCCGGGCAGTACCCTTCACTGACCTCATGAAACCTCTTCACAGGACTGGTGCCTGCTGTAGGAAGGTTTGGTCATTGAACCGGGTATTGAACCTGGAAGTCAAAATTCATTTAGCTCCAACATTCTAGAATTCTTGTTTTTCCTCTTATTTTGTAGCATGTAGACCATTGTATCAAATACTTGACATGCATTTCTGCTTTAAAACACATTGGAGGTTTTCGACCTCTCATCCATTATTAAAAGCAAGAATTAGAACAGCATGTTATAAATGATAGTTCATATTGTTATAGACAAGTAAATCCTATCAAGTCAACCTATGTGAAATTCTGATGAGTAGCAGACATTATTTTATAGGATTTAGAGTTTATAAATGAGTTTTTAAAGGCTTATGGTTTCCTGACTACTCTTCTGCTTCGGGAAAGTTTCACCTTCTTTCCTATACTTTTTTAGTTTCTTCTTCCTAGAATTCATCACACGCGATACATTCCCAGCCTCTCTGCAACACAGTTCAGAATTAAATTCCCAGCAATTTTGAGATCTTTCTGTCCCTTTTAGATTCCACTTCACTACTCATGTTTTTCCTCTCCTTAAAAGTCTCTCTCTCTTCCTTCACCCTTTTTTCTCCTTCCTTTCCTTTCCTTCTCTCCCCTGCCCCTTTTCTTCCCACTTTGCAAAATTTGGCACATTTCTTAGATTTCTAGAAGTTTATTATTTCTTATAATTTGGAATAACAATATAAAACAATAAGGGAAGTATGGACTTTTTATAGTGCGTATGAATGATGTTGTCACATTACATCCTCTCCAGATGAAACTAGCATAATTCTCTCTTCATGGCCCTTCAGGCCCGTTGCTCCAATAGGGAAAGTAATAAATCTAAATGATGTTCTTGGTTGCTGCCTTTCAATTTGCGCCCCTGAGTTATCAGGCAGATATAATAATATGCATTTAGACAGACAGCTCCCAAGTGACTTAAAATATGCTGACGAGTTTTTATGCATATGCTCTTCAAATTAAAGTCAGCAATAACTTCCACTCTACATTTTTTTCACTCCTGGTCATTTCTTTTTATAATGGAGTTGAGAGACTCCCCAAATGTGATGAGTTCAAATCTAGAAGGGGAGGGACCCAAGGATGGGGATTCCGGGGGAAATGGAGAAACACCCGTGTTTGCACGAGACAGTGATACAGTCTCTGTGTCCCCTCTGGCCTGGTGGCCAGGATCAGCCATGAATATCCCATAATGGCCTGATTTCCCTTGCAGTGTGGCACGGTGGACCAAGGCCTGTACATGAACCTGATGGAGAGGAACCTGCAGGACACTCAGAAGTTCATTCTGATGCACGAGGTGGTACAGCCGGTGACCTCGGTGCCGCTTTCATGGAGGACAACAGCCGCTTTTCCCACGTGGCTGTGGACGTGGTACAGGGCAGGGACATGCTGGTCCACATCATCTATCTGGCCACAGGTAGGAGCTCCTTCCTCTCTGAGGAGTTTCCTACCGTCTTCTGATTCCGTGCTTTGCTTTTGAAACATGCAGTTTCAATGTCAAGCTTTTGGTCTTTCATCCTCACATAGGCAAGTCTACACAGCTCCCTTATCATTGTCATCCTCTCTGCTTCCTATGGGAAATTTTAATTTCCCTCTGTCTCTTTCATCCTTTGTTCATTGTAATTAGAAAGACAATACTTAGTTCCTCACTATTGCTTCTTCACTTTTCATAAGGTAAGTCATTTCTTGACAAGACGTTTCAGTTTGGGTCATTGAAGATAATTGAGCATTGTGTCAGATGGCGTTTTTAGTAAGTATAATCCTGTGTCTATCATGGTCATTTCCTATTGGCTAAAAGATAATCTAGCAAAAAACTTTGTCATAGGATGGTATGTAGAAGCTTTTGGAACCGTTCTTTTGGGACCAGGGACAGAGCATCTTATGAAAGATCTAGGGGCAAATCCTCATTAGGTATGAGAAGTAGACTGTCCAGTGTCTGAAGTACTGTAGCACAACAGTGCAGTAGGAAATGCAGGAACGTCCCATCTCTGTGTTAGTTGCGCATACAGCTTGGGGCGCTGGAGGCCAGCTTCAGAGACCTCCTTTCAGTTCAGCAAGTTTGTCCAGCATTTCCCTGCATTTGGTCCTCCCACATTAATTTCCCTTGACTTGGAGCTACACACACTCCCTCCCCACTTATACTAATTCTCTGTTCAGTGAATGATTTTTTTCACTTTTCAGGTTCAGTGTAATTTGCATATCTCATTTTGTAATCATTCATTTGTTTATTTATTTCATTTACCAAGTCAGTAAAATTTATGAATTTTTACTATTTTGTGGTTCAGCTGAGCACTGATGAGTAAGATGGTGAACTTACTGGCGGCGTCCTTCTCTCTGGCAACTTTCATTCTATTGGGGGTGGCAGATAACAAACCAACCACTATCACTTTCCCCAGCACCGGCCCTTTGAAGGTGATGTTTACTTCCATTGTGTTTATAAGGACAGGGTTTTGGGAGCTTCTGGTCACTTCTAATGAAACTGGGTTTGTGCTTAAGAGTTGGCTTGTTCAATTACTATTTAAAACACGCCTACAAGAAAGGTAATACATATATGAAGATTTTTATTCTAGATGATATGTTTCAACAGAATCATAATCTGGTCAAATGGAAAAACTTACCTAAATTACAGACTCTTAAATGAAATGACCATGAACATCGGCTGCTTTTCATCTAGAAATCTGAATGCTGAGTCTGCTTAGACCAGTCCTCCTCCCAGACGCCATAGTGAGGGGATCTCAGGCCTCAGCCACAGTGAGATCCCAGGCTGCAGTGGACTCTGCCACAGGCTTGTTCGTATTTAGTTCACAGCTATTTATGGATTGAAATTATGTAGCTTACATAATTAAGATGTTGCTGATTCAAATCAGAGGTTAGGATTTTCCCTGAAGCTGCTCATACATACACAGAACTTCTCTGCTCTATTTCTCACTAGCTAGGTTCTTAAATTCAAAGAGAAGAACCATTTACAGTGAGACAAGGCACATTCCAGCTGGACAAAACTGTGGATACACAGGGTCCTAAGGCGAGATGCCTGTTCCAAAGCACATTCAGTGACACAGGACAGTTTAGTTTAGCCTGACAATTCTTCCTTACCTCTAGAAATTAACTTCATCACCCCATAAATCACAAGTTTTATGTCTTAGCTAATTTCTGGATCTTTTGGTTTGAACAATGGCAGCATATTTCATGTATTTTTTAAGAAATTTCATGTTTGGCAAGAATCTGAAATCTTGGGTTTGGAATCTAGAAAAGGAATCTCCAGGTTTGGAGATAAATTTATTTTCTCAGACTTTGGTTTTACTTGACCAGACACACATCGGAGAAAACTTGCCAATGGCCGTTTTAAAAGCTGGTTTGTAGCAACAATGTTCCACAATAGCCAAACTGTGGAAGAGCTGAGATGTTCATCAACAGATGAATGGATAAAGAAGATGCAGTTCATATACACAATGGAATATTACTCAGCCATCAGAAAGGATGAATGCTTACAATTTACATCAACATGGATGGAACTGGAGGTGTTATGCTGAGTGAAAAATACCAAACAGAGAAAGACAATTATCATATGGTTTTACTCATATGCGGAATATAGGAATCAGCACAGAGGTCATGGGGGAAGAAAGGAAAAACTGAATGGGGAAGAAATCAGAGAGGGAGACAAACCATGAGAGACTCTTAAATCTAGGAAAGAAACTGAGGGTTGCTGGAGGGGAGGTGGGTGGGGGGATGGGGTAACTGTGTGATGGACATTAAGGATGACATGTAACATGATGAGAATTGGGTGCTATATGCAACTGATGAATTGTTGAATTCTACATCTGAGACCAAATAAAATAAAATAAAATCTTGTTTGTTTTATTTGTCAGTGTTATATAGCAATGGACATGAACTAGACCCCACCTTAGTGTCCTTCCCAGGGTGCCATGCAGTTCGCGTGGCATTTCTCAGCTGCCCAGCACTGAACTGAGTCAAACAGCCTTCCGCAGACACGTCCGGGCCCATTTCTAGCTGCACTCATGTCTCTCTGCTGTTGGAAAGCCAGCCAGGGTTAGGTGCACTATCCAGGCCCTACCTGTGTAGATAGTTCTACAACTTCTTTGAAGGTGTTCTCAGTGCAGGAGGCAAAATAATAAATGTAATGTTAGGATGTTGACAAATGGAGTTCTAGAGATGACTGAGTCCTATCTAGACGCAGCTCAGTCTCTCTCCACACACACAACATCACAGGTGGGTGACAATCTGTGTGTCTACCCAATTGTTTTCTTACTCCATCTGTAGAATGCCATCCTTCTGCTCTCCTCCCAGCTCTGTGATTACACTTTTGCTGGTCCCACCTCATCTGCCTGCCTGTCTTTCACCTGTGGCTATTTCTCAGGGCCCCACCTGTGGCCACAGACAGGTTTTCATGAGTCACAGAGAGGGTGTGAGGTCAATGAAGAAGAACAAGTCCGGAATCCAGGAAAACCACCTGCACTTTGTGGGCCAACCAGATAGCAATGATTGAGAGAGACTCCCAAGTTGCCTTTTGCTCCCACACACCATTTGCTGTCATTTTGTGCACATTGACATATATTAGGATGTAAGTGTGATTATGTGATTGCCCTGGGATTGATGTCTTCAAAAACAGAGCCAGACATTTTTATTTGAACTCATTACACTCAGTCAAAAAGGATATGAATTATGGTAGAATTTGCCTCATGCAAATTGGACACATGAAGTTCTGCATCTTGAAATATAATGAATAAAGCCCCTTGGTTTCCCCATTCTGTGCTTTGGCTGCTGAGGACACTTTGCTCTAATATTACTTACTCTGCAGTAGAGTTTAGCCTGAGATGTAGTTGCCTTGAATTCCAGACAGGGAGTTTATTAATTAATAAAGTGAAAAAGGTCACAGTTATGCACTGACTCTGAACATATATCTCTGCATTGTGTAGCATACTTTACACATTCAACAAATATTTAAAACAAAATTGTGTTGTACTTGGGAGCTCTGGATATCCCTTAAGCTTAAAGGTTTTATGTTGACTATCAGGAGATGGGCTGTCTGATGTTATTTTAAAATAATATGGTGCAGAAGGTTAATTATACCATATGCGAAACAAAACAAAACAAATAAAAAAGGGCCATGAAGTGGAGAGCGGGGATAACCTCCACTCAGTTTCAATAAAATGCCTTGGTGGGACTGTGCACTGATCCATGACAGCCAAGCCCTGACTCTGAGAGGGTCTTAGAAATAAGAACAGTATTTCCTTATCATCTCACATTTCACCACTCTGCTGTCAGAACTTTGTGGTGCTTAGATTAAATGGGATTGAGGACTTCCCAGATGCTGCTGAGTTGGGGAAATCTATGGAAAGAACTTGGGGAAATGAATGTACTGACTCTTAAGATCAAATTGGATCCTTTTCATTGTAATGAAATGACCATGTCTTTGGCTGGTATGTGACTAAATTTGGTATTGGAAGGTGTCAAACAAAGTCAGATAATATTGATAAAAATATGCACACAATTTTTTTACAGATTTAAAATTATAGGGAGCCACTTCTGTTTTCCGAAGACATGCAAACAGCTGACACAACTTGGAATAGAAACGACCTACGAGATGTATAATTGGTGACCCAAAGCATATGCAGACAGATTGAAAGGAGTCATATCACAGTAAATACAAAAATGAAAACTTTTGAAACTCAAGGGAATAAAAAAACACAATATACTTACATTGACCTTTATAGTTTTCAAAGTGTGAATTCATCTGATTTTAGTGATATCCCTCAGTTCCACGGGACTGAATTTTACTGGCACAGATATTAAAATACATGTAACACACAGCAGCTGAGAGTGCAGCTGAGAGTAGCTTCCTGCCTGCTGACCCTCCTGACTCCCCATGAACTTGTAACATATTAACTAGATGTTACCTCTGTATTTTGTTATGCTCTTTGCTCATACCTCAGTTCTCCTGATGAATGTTAAAACTAGCCTAAATACAAATTAAAATAATAATAATTGTAATAACAAATAAATAAAATGCAGCTGTATTTCCTTAAATTAAAACATGTGATGTTAAGTAATAAATGTTTCAGAGCCATAGAACATTTTAGTCCTATGCTTTCACTTACATAGAATAATTGTTTTATTTTATTTTTTTTTTAAAGATTTTATTTATTTATTTGACAGAGAGAGATCACAAGTAGACAGAGAGGCAGGCAGAGAGAGAGAGAGAGGGAAGCAGGCTCCCTGCTGAGCAGAGAGCCCGATGCGGGACTCGATCCCAGGACCCTGAGATCATGACCTGAGCCGAAGGCAGCGGCTTAACCCACTGAGCCACCCAGGCGCCCCAGAATAATTGTTTTAAATATCACTTGGAATCTAGGAAGAATTACTTCTTTTTTTTTTTCAAGATCAATTCTTGGGGCACTTGGGTGTCTCAGATGGTTGAAGTTCAGTCTTCAGCTCAGGCTGTGATCTCTGGGTCCTAGAATCGAGACCCACCTCAGGCTCCCAGTTCAGTGGGGAGGCTGCTTCTCCCTCACCCCCTGCTCATGCTTTTTTTCTCACTCTGTCTCAAATGAAGAAATTTTAAAAATTAATTAAAAAATAAAATTAAATAAACAAACAATAAGGATCTACTCTCCTAGCAAATATGCAATGCAGTGTTATTAACTATAGTTTGAGGATTACTTCCTTTTTTTAAGATTATTTATTTATTTGTCAGAGAGAGCACAAGAATGGGAAACTGCAGGCTCCTGGGAGCCTGGGAACCAGGCTCCAGGCTGAGCAAGGAGCCCAATGTGGAACTCGATCCAGGACCCTGGCATCATGGTTGAGGATTACTTCTTAAAATAAAAGAATAAAGAGGAAAAACTATATTTAGAATGAAAATGCGATCAAGTCAGTTATGAGCACAGTACAAAGCCCTCAAGCATGCTAAGAACTCTTGGCATTTTGTGCCTGGTTTCCTCCAGATCTCTTCCCATGTCTTTTCCCTTTGCTGATTGTCCTTTGTATCCTCTGCTGTAATACATCTTAGTTATGAGTACAAGTGTATGCTGAGTCATGTGAGTTCCTTTGGCAAATCACTGAACCTGAAGATGTTCTTGGAGACCCTAGACACAGACACCAGAATGGAATCTCCTTTCTTAAAGTAAAAATACTGACTCACACATATCTGATCAATAATTTTGTGAATTCCCACCTTATTATTTTTTTTTATAGATTGCTCACATATATCACTTATAACATCAAGGGAAGCGTTAACATATCACTGAGACAGAGCCAGAGACATGTAGGAAATAGGCTAACTGCAAGGTCCTTGGTTACGAAGAAAAATTCCATGCACGAGGTGGGCAGTATAATTGGCAGTTTGCATAATATTTTAAAAAAATGATGATTGTACTTTGTACTTTATTTTTTTAAAGATTTTATTTATTTATTTGATGGAGAGAGAAAGAGAGGGAACACAAGCAGGGAGAGTTGGAGAGGGAGAAGCAGGCTCCCCACTGAGCAGTACACCTGATGCAGGACTCGATTCCAGGACCCTGGGACCATGACCTGAGCCAAAGGCAGACGTTCAATGACTGGGCCACCCAGGTGCCCCTGTATTTTGAATTTTAAAACAACTCAAGGATATAGTTGATAAGTGTGACAAAAAGGACAATTAAATGTTGGTTGACCTTTTGAGTGATTTGTGATGTTGAGTGATTGTAATGTGTTAAGAGCTACACAGGCACTGTCTCTTTTCAACAATTTCCAAGTTATGCACTATTATTATCTCCAGGTTACAGGTGAGGATGCCAGGAAAGCATTAAGTGACCTGCAAATATCAGTCAGCTCATCGGGGGCAGAGCCAAGCTCCCACCCAGGGTGGTGGGACGGTGCAGCTCCAGCGTCTAGCCACTGTGATTCATTCCCACCTTCTGGGCTGGCCATGGCAACCGGCAGAGATTCCGGTGATGCAGACTGCCTCATGGGATGGATGCCTGTTATCAGTAGCTAGAAGCACCCATCTTCCACTGTCCAGTGTCCAAGGACTGTGTCTCCTACCTCATGGGTTCACAATGCCTGTCAGTTACCATGGAGAGTAAATGGAGGGAGGCGATCAGAACTTTAGAAGAGTGGGGCGATGTGGGAATGGGCAGTGGTCCTTTCGCCACCTTTAATTTCATGACCTCCAATGCAAGAGTGTGTAAATTGCCAAGTTCCTATCACCTTCTTTACAGTTCTCTCTCTCCTCTCTTCCAACCTCAGAAATGGCTGATGAGGGGTAACTTAGTGGGAGAAAGAACTGCTGCTTATTCTTATCTCCTGAATCCTGTTGAATCATTTTCTGTTATTTTCCATACAAAGTATCTGTGATATCTAAGAAAGAAGTTTAACTTTTTTCCCCCCAAACTCCTTAGGTTTCTTTTCCCCAAAGTATCTTCTGTTTGGTCTTGGAAAATATGACCTCAACATTATTCTTGGGATCTAGAGGACACCTTCAAGGTGCTTCTGAAGACGTAAAAATTGCCCATGAATGGTGTAACATTTGATACAAAAATCTGCCTGACCATTGTATGACTTTCATTAGACAACATTTCTTTTCACATTTGATTTCTTTTCAAATGTTGTAAGTAATTTCCCCCTCACTTTACTAAATAGTTAATATAATTGTACATATGCAAGGTGTACATATTACACTTTGGGGCTCTGATGCACATTTTCCCAGAAGGACAATAGGATAAGAACAGGTCAAGGAATGATACACGTGGGAGTCTGAGTCTCTGTGTTTTGCCAGTGACTATGCCAGCTCCTCATCACTGCTTTCTTCCCTAGAAATCACTCACCTCTCCCAAAGCATTTCCATGGCCAATGCTACAGGCAGCACAAGGTCTGGACAGCATTGTAGAGCACATGTGCCCTTTGTTCTGTGGTCTCTGTGTCTATGCATCTGACCAAATGGTGGCTAACATATCAACACACACATTAGTGGGGCAAGTCAGCTGCTCCCTAGTTAAAACTAGTAAGTGAAAGAAAAATAAAACGAGTTATTTAGGTGTCCAACAAAAAAAAGAAAATCTCTTGCTGCTTTTTTTAGCTTTACAGATTAAATTTTTGGAATTTATAGGCACAGAAATGATGATCCTCTAAGCAACTCAGCTAGTGTGGAGTGAAGTCTTGTCCATGAAATAGTCCATGTAAGCATGGACCTCACTGTGATAGTCATTACTGCCTGTAGCCTGGTCCCAGGTCCCTGAGCAGCAAAGAGTTGCCAGGGAGTGCATTAAAAAATAATGGGCTCAGTGCTTGGAATTAGAGAGAGCCTATCCTTATAGATTGTTCCTCAGATGTTGAAAGGAATGGAGAAAGAGCAGGGTCAGCAACTTCAAAAAGAGATACAGCAAGGAAATTACTACTACTACTACTACTACTACTACTACTGCTACTACTATATCTCTAGATTGAACACATCGGTAAAAACCTACCACCTTAACACCCCAGATACTCAGTTCTTAGCCTTTACAGCCACTTTGGAAAACAGTGTGGAGATTCCTTAAGAAATTAAAAATGAGCTTCCCTAGGACCGTGCAATTGCACTCCTGGGAATTTACCCCAAAGATACAGATGTAGTGAAAAGAAGGGCCATCTGTACCCCAGTGTTCATAGCAGCAATGGCCAGTCACCAAACTGTGGAAAGAACCAAGATTCCCTTCAATGGATGAATGGATAAGGAAGATGTGGTCGATATATACTATGGAGTATTATGCCTCCATCAGAAAGATGAATACCCAGCTTTTGTATCAACATGGACAGGACTGGAGGAGATTTTGCTGAATGAAATAAGTAAAGCAGAGAGAGTCAATTATCGTATGGTTTTGCTTATTTGTGGAGCATAAGGAATAACACGGAAGACATGGGGAGATGGAGAGGAGAAAGGAGTTGAGGGAAATTGGAAGGGGAAATGAACCAGGAGAGACTATGAACTCTGAAAAACAATCTGAGGGTTTTCAAGGGGGTGGGGGGTGGGAGGGTGGGTGATCCTGGTGGTGGGTATTATGGAATGTACGGATTGCATGGAGCACTGGGTGTGGTGCATAAACAACAAATTCTGGAACACTAAAAAGAAATTTTAAAAAGAATTAAAAATTTAAAAAAAAAATTGCAAGGCCTGTACTTACTTTGCCCTGCCTCTTACTAGATCTTTATCTAGAACAAGTTACAAAATCCCCCTGACTCAGTTTTCTCATCTGTAAAATGGAGGTTAACAATAACAGTATCTACATCTACTACATAGAGGCAGTGTGAGAATTTTGAGTTAATATAAGCACTAGCAAACAAGTGGGATTACATCAAACTAAAAAACTCCTGCATGGCAAAGGAAACCATCCATAAATTGACAAGTCAACACTACTGATTGGGAGAAAATATTTGCCAATCATATATCTGATAAGGGATTAATATCCAAATATATAAAGAATTCAAACAACTCAATAGCAAAGAAAACAAAACAAAAACCATAAAAATGGGCAGAAGGTCTGAATAGATGTTTTTTCCAAAGAAGACATACAGAAGGCCAACAGGTGCATGAAAAGATGCCCAATATCATTAATCATCAGAGAAACACAATTCAAGACCACAATAAGCTATCACCTCACCTGTGTTAAAATGGTCATTATCAAAAAGACAGGGAATTACAAGGGCTGCTGAGCATGTGGAGAAAAGAGGAAAAAAATGTTTATAACTGTGTCTGATATAGAGCGAGCACTACATACACACACACACACACACACACACACACTGCTACTAAATTATTATTAATAGTGGCTGATTTTAAAAGCTTGAATTTAAGCATAATTGTTGAACCAAACCATTGTCCCTTTGCCAAACAACATACTTGAGGTATTTGACAGTTATCATCACTAGCAATGGTTGATTTAAAGGCCAACATGGCAATATATCTTCATTTCTTCTAGAGTAATAATTATTGTCCACTTTGGTGACCCTCATGTGCTAAAATACTTTAAACAGAGAAAAACAACTACATTAAGTGATGGGCTTTCTTCTAGAAGATGGTACACATCAGAAATCAGTGAAGAAAGAAAAGTCCTATCATTTTTTATAGTCACTTTGTCGAAATATATTTATATAAAATAGCATTCTTCCATTGAAAGTGTACCATTCGATTTTTTTAAATATTTACAGAGTTAGGCAACCATCAAGGTGATCAATTTTAGAACATTTAATGACCTCAGAAAGAAACCCCATAGCTTTTAGCAAATCCCTGAATTTTTTCCCTGCCCCTCCTCCCTAGCCCTAGACCATTGTTAATCTACATTATGTCTTTATAGATTTGCCCATTGTAGACATTTCTCATAAAGGAAATCAAACAAATCCTTTATCAGATATATTATTTGCAAATATTTTCTTCCACTTGTGGGTTGTCTTTTCACTTTCTCGATGGTGCCCTTTGAAAAGCAAATATTTTAAAATTGATGACAGCCAGTATACAGGCTTCCCCTGCTATCTGAATGTAGTGAGCTCCTAGGAAACCTTTTGTAAGCTGAAATGATCCAGAGGTAAGAAGCAATCACCATTTTGTAAAAGCAAAAATCTTTTTTGGATTTTTGTTTTGTTTGTTTTGTTAGCCAAAACAGGTACTAATGTACCTTTTATAAAAGACAAACAGCCCAAATTGAACTTTTGGATGGGGAATCTCGTGTATTTTTGTTTTGGTTGCCTGTGCATGGGGGGATAGCTAAAAAAACATTGCCTAATCCAAAGTCATGAAAACTGATACCTGTTTTCTTCTAAGGGTATTGTAGTTCCCCCTCTTACATTTAGGTGGGTGATCCATTTTGAGCTAATCATTGAACATGATGTACAGTAGTGATCTGAGGGCATTCTTCTGCATGTGGATGTCCAGTAGTCCCACTACCATTTGTTGGAAGGGTTATGCTTTCCTTCTTGACTTGTCTTGACACCTTTATTGAAAACCAATTGACTGAGGCATCTGGGTGGTGCAGTCCGTTGATTCTCTGACTCTTGGTTTTGGCTCAGGTGGTACCCTCAGGGTCATGAGATCAAGCCAGTGGCAGGCTCCATGCTCAGCTGAGAGTCTTCTTGAAATTCTCTCTCTCCCTCTGCCCCTCCTCCCCAATCCCCCCCACTGTGCTCTCTCTCTCTAAAATAAATAAGTCTTTAAAAAAAAAAATCAATGGACTATAAATGTGAGTTTATTTCTAGACTCTCAATTCTATTGATCCATGTGTCTGTTCTTATACGACATTGTCTTGATAGCTATAGCTTTATAATAAGTTTTTAAAATGGAAAGCGTGAGTCTTCGCACTTTATTTTCCTTTTCAAAGTTGCTTGATTATTCAGTCGAGGTCATTTGCATTTCTGTATGAATTTAAAGATCAGTTTGTGATTTTCTGCAAAAATGCCATTATGAATTTTTGTAAGGATTGCATTTAATCTGTAGATCAATTTGGGTAGTACTACCATCTTAACACTAAGTTTTCTGATTCATGAACAAGAAATATCATTTCATTTATTGAAGTCTTCTTTGTTTTTTTCCAGCAATATTTTTTAGTTTGGAAAGTATAAGCTTTGCATCTGTTAATTTTGTTTCTGAGTATTTTATCCTGCTTGATGCTATTACAAATGGAATTTTTCCTCAATTTTATTTTCAGATTATTCCTTGCAAGTGCATAGAAATGCAATTTGCAGCTTGTGTCCCCCAACCAAGTTGAACTCTTGTTAGTTTTAAAAATTTTTGAGTAAATTCCTTAGAGTTTTCCATATATAAGATCCTATATATGGAAATACAGGTGGGTTTTTTTTTCCTTTTTAATTTGGATACTTTTATTTAATTTTCTTGCCCAATTGCCCTGCTAGACCTCCCAACAGAGTGCTGAATAGAAGTAATGAGTGTGAATGTCCTTGTCTGATTCCTGATCACAGGGGGAACACATCAGTCTTTCAGAAGTAAGTCTTCTATCAATCTGTTTTTTCATAGATCCTTTTTGTCAGATTGAGAAGGTTCCCCCTTTTTTTAGTTTGTTGAGTGTTTTTATCATGAAAGGCTATGAATTATTTAAAATAATTTTTGGCATGAATTGATATGATCATGTTTCTTTCATCCTTAATTCTGTTGTATGTAGATACTGCATTAATTTATCTTTACATGTTATACCTACCTTGTATTCCTCAAGTAAATTACATTTGGTCATGGCATGTAATCCATTTTATATGATGTTGTATCTGGTTTGCTAGCATTTTGTTGAGGATTTTTGTGTCTATATTCATAAGAGTTATTTTTCTGTAGTTTTCTTCAGATGTCTTTGTCTGGTTTGGGTATGAGCCATCTCTTCTGTTTTTCTTTTTTTTTTTTAAAGATTTATTTATCTATTTTGAGAGAGAGAGAGAGAGAGCAAGAGATGAGATGGGGGAGGGACAGAGAGAGAGGGAGAAAGAAAATCTCAAGCAGACTCCCGTCTAAGCATGTAGCCCCATTCAGGGCTCCATCTCACGATCCTGAAATCATGACCTGAGCCAAAATCAAGAGCTGGATGCTTAACCAACTGAGCCACCCAGGTGCCTCAAAGCCATCTCTTCTTTTTAAATAAACCTTTCCCAAGGAGATTTTGAGTTGGAGATTCCCTTGATAATGAAAGAAAGAGATTCGACAGACCTTGGATAAAAGAGTGACATGCAATTCTTAATATTATTGTCCCCACTTGGAACCCATTAGTGTAAATGGGCTTTCTCCAAATCATCATGGGTTACTTAGTACATTTGCAGCACCCTTCCTCCAGAGTGCCTGCAGTGATTGTGACTAAGAAAAACAGCTTTACAGCGGTGCTGTGATTAACAGTGGCCAACTGTAAAAATAAACTTATCCTGGGATGTGGAAAACAGTATTTTTCACCTGAATACATATCACTTTTCTTCTCTATTTCTCCTTCTTTCCCTTCTTCTTCCCTCCCTCTCTCCCTGTTTCCAACCCCCCCTTCTTTCCTTCCTTACCTTGTCCTTCTTTACTTCCTTCCTTCTCTCCTTCCTAATAAAAGATATAATTGTCAGTGTTAGAGAACAATTCCAATTAATCAATTAACTAAATAAAAATTTCTTTCTTTGCTCTCTTTCACTTTCTTTCTTCTTGATTAGTTCAAAATGTAGCTGAAGAATTATCTCACAGTAACCATTTTTATGTTGGTTTATAATATTTTCATTCACTTTTTTGGAAACATGACTATTGACCAAAATATATTTTAACAATTTACATATTGTCATTTTTAAATGGAGTTTTCCTTACTAGTGGACATTGTGAGGATCATTTTAGATAACTGCACAAGGGTCATACCCATACACATGGGTAGAAATTATGTTCCTGAGAGAGACTGAGCAATGCGACACATTGTTTTTATGTGATTCTCTCAGATTTACCTTTAGATTTAGTAACTATCTCCTCAGAGAAGCTGAGAGCATGAACTTTGCTAATGAGACATTTATGAGCAATCAATGCAGGCTTTACTTAACCAACTACCTAAAGACAAGAATACCTGAAATTATAATTATGAAGGAACTGATCCTTGGAGACCAAATAAAGGTCAATATGAAGAAAGAAGTATTTTTCAATTCCCTATGTTGGCCAACACTTATTAGTGCTGAATAATTGGCTGATGGTTGAGATGGAGAGAAAGCAGCTAGCTGTTAATCAGTCTACCATCCATTATTCTCATCCTCACTGGCATTATTTTAACAAGTCCAAACTATTAAAAAAATATTTAAGTGCATTCAGTGTACACTTAACTTGAAAAACCTAAAATATGTTTAACATTGGGGACAATTTTGAGATTAAAATGATATTGGTTATAGTTCTAACTGCCGGATTTTAGTCCAAATCCTGAGCCATAGAAGAATATAATAAAACCAATGAAATATGCAACCCTTTCAGAATTAAAATTGAGTGAAAAAAGAGGTAAAGAAAATTTGGGTAAGAAAGAAGGTTTCTTTCTTGAGCTAGTAAATATGTGTGTTACTACATTGTGAGGATAAAATATTGAGCATTGCTTACAATTAGTAAGACACACTTAAAGTAATACTGGCTTGAATCTAGTAGAAGTTGGCTTAAATTGTCACAAATTAGTTTAAAGGCTTTTATAGACAACACTTTTCATGTAATTTTGTCAATGTGTAAACTTTTACAAGTTAATTATGTGAATGTCTAAATATCTTTCGGAATTTTGGAGAAAAACTCTGACCCTAAGTATTCTAAGTGTTCTCTAAGCTTAATTACTGGGATTTAGAAGTTCATTTTAAGACTCATTGATATAAACAATTAATTTTTAAAATATGACCTTGACTATAGATAAAGAACACTGGCTCAGCGTGAGAAATAGTGTCAACCACAGCAGCCTTCATTTGTCCTTGGTAATCTTTAAAGGCAATCTTCACAATGAGCTGCTGCAGTTGAGTTAAATTATATATTTGTTTTCCTTCAGGGCACCTGGTTGGCTTGGTCAGTTAAAGGTATGCCTTCAGCTCAGGTCATGGTCCTGGGGCCCTGGGATCAAGTCCCACATAGGGATCTCTGGTTGGGAGGGAATCTTTTCCTCCCTCTCTCTCTTCCTCTCTGTACACCCCAAATAAACAAATAAAATATTAAAAAATTTTTTTCTTTTAGTTAGAAATTGTATTGATTACACAATGTTGGCATTTTTTAAAGAATACTTGTGAGTAGCATTAATTATTTCTGAATGGCCTGGCTAAGAGCCAGCTGTCTTGGTCTTTATTGAATTGCTGATCTGTGATCACTCACTGGGCAGCTTATCTTCAGGAATCTCTAACTTTCAAAGGAGGGTCCTTAAACTACACCTGTGGCTTTCTCTGATTCCGTCCTGGCCTTGGGCACAGAGCATGCTGGGAGCAGGAGGGTGTTGGCTCCTTGCCAGCTCAGCACACCCTGGCTGGGCTCTGTCCTCTTGCTTAGTTTTAGTGACAGAGACTTTGACATCTTCTCTCCTGAGCGAGGTTCCTGTCTTTTCTCCAGTATCTGAGTTTTGTCCTGCCTCCTCTGATGCATTCCCCTCCCAGGAATCAGGGGACTGCTCGAGTGCCCTGTGGTTGGTCCTGCTCTGTTGCCAGACACCGACCTGTTGCTCCCCACTCCCAGTTCTCTGTCTCCTGCTGTGTGAGTGGGACCCTCACCATGGCCTTCGTGGTTGGACGATGTATCACTGGTGTCAGGTTTGGGTTGTCCCTCAGATGTTCAGATCATAGTTATGGAAAAAGAGTGAATTTTGTTAAGACTCATAATTTGCCTTCTGCATGAGTAAGAACAGGCTGGGATGCCACAATGATCACAAACTAAACCCATGGAAGGTTTAGGGAGGCACACTGGGAAGTCAGCATGGAAGCCAGCGTGCTGCAGGGCTCGGGAAGCTGCCCGTTGCTGTGGGGCCCGTCGTCTCAGAAGTGTTCCAGTGGGAACCTCTTTCCCTACACAGGGACATTGTCCAGTGGGTCCAGCTGGAGCTGTCCTGCCCCTCAGATCTTTGATTCCTTATTTCAGATCCCACTGTCATGCTTTGGACATCCGCAGTTTTCCCCATAACTTCTATGGCATAATCTCTGATCTTACACTCATAGATTCCTGTCTATGCTCAGATGGAATGTGTTTCTCTTCTGGTCCAACAAGTACAAACTCAGTCCCTTGATTCATTTCTGTATTTAAAAGTAAATTCTGGGAAGCATCATGTGAGTGCGGAAACTGTTGTGGACAGTCCAGGGTGACAGCTTCCTGCCGTCTTGTGGGTTTCTTCTCTCTCCCACCCACTCTTCTCTCACTCCTCTTGTTCCTTATACCAGGAAAGCACTGAACTCCTCCTCTAGCTCATGCAGAGTCTCTTCTCTCCTCGGCCCCTTGATCCAATAAACATTCAAACTCTGCTTGGAGAAGTCCCACATCAAGTGTAGTACAAGGTGTCCTGCAAGAAAGCCGGAGCACCTCTACAGAGCTCTGTTGTGAATCAGTGTTTCTGCTCCATCATACACCTCTGTCCCTCAACACACACTCTTACTGGAATATATTTCTTTCTAAAACTACCTTCTTATTTTGTAGCCTTGTGTGTGTATATGTGAGTTCCTGCATGTGTGTAGGACATGGCCCCAGTGATGCAGGTCCCAGCTACGTTATAATGTAGTTTGGCAAGGATCGGGACTTCCCATTTTTAAAAAGAGTTATTTATTTGAGAGAGAGAGAGAGAAAGTGCAGAGAGGAGTAGAGGGAGAGGAGGAAAAACTCAAGCAGACTCCCCACTGAGTGTGGATCCCAATGTGGGGCTCGATCCCACAACCCATGAGATGATGATCTGAGCCAAAACCAAGAGTTGGACACTTAACCAACCCAGGCACCCCTATATCTTTCTGTTTTTAAGAAAGTTATCTGCATTAAATATCATGCACATAATAAATATTGAGTAAATGTAAGTGTTGGCTGAGAGCGATAACAATAATCTGAAAACACCATCTTACCCACCACTTAGCTTCAGCACTAGGCCCTCCAGACCAGACCTCCATGTCTGCTTTGAACCCTCTTCCAACCCACCAGTCCCTGCCCCTAGGAACTAGTCTCCTGTGATGTTTGGTATTCCTGAGCTTTCTTTTATCGTTTTGCCACAGGAATCTTTGGCTACAGCAACTCTTAGTTCCATGTGGTTGGATTTAGATGTAAGTGGAAGGCCATGACATTGTTCTATGACCGACTTTTGTTCATTCACATTATTTCTGAGAGGTTTAGCATGTGTGTGCGGGTAACTAAGATATCTCTTCATCTTTACCTCCACACTACACAATATTCCTTTGCATTCCTGAATTTCATGTTATTGCACTGACTGGCATTTATTTTATTTTATTGATTACTTGATTGTGATTAAAAGCAATGCTGCTATGACCATCTCTGTCCACATCTCCTGGGGCAGAGGTTTTTCCAGTTTTGGGCTTCCCAATTATGGCAACCATAGAAACTGGCATCTATATGAGCCAGGGGAAACAAATAAAGCCACGTATGATGGTCTCAAGTATAAAGACTTTGTCCAAGAGTGGAAGATATCAACATCCTGGTGTACTTGACTCCTCCTCCGGGCCCGAGGGTTGAGGACCTACACTCTGGGTGTGGAGCTGCTGGTACATCAGATAAAACTGGGCTATAGTACTCAAAATTATTGTCCAGAGTCTTTTGGCAAACCTCACAACTTTCATTACACTTGACCCAATTAGTTATATCATGAAAACACACATAAGATGGGATGTTTCTGTGACATTGAAAAGCCAGGAAGGGACAGACAGGATGATTCCCTAGTGCCAACCCCATGCACCTCCCTTCTAAATAACATGGAACCCTACCTGTCCACAAGACAAGGCCCCAGCCTTCCATACTTTGGTCAGGACTCCCTCCCTCCCATTTCCTTATTTCCTTTCTCTGCCTGGCAGATGACTCTTCATTCTTCATGGTCCAGTTTAAAAGTGTAGGTGTTCCCTTCTCCATTTTCTCCCTGAAAATGGGTTAATCACTTCCAGGCCCCAGAATCACTATCTGCATCCACTTTCCTAATTGTGCCCTTTATGCTGTGTGACCCTTCCCTTCTTCCTCCCAGGCCAGGAGCCAGGGTGGGGGTGAGAGGAGGAGGGCAGGACATTGAACCAGCTAGAACCCCTTGGAGAGCCAGACTCTGTTCATACTTAGACTAGAAAAGCACAACAACTGAACTTCCTGACTTGTAAGTGGGTACACGTCAGTCACCGCAGCTCATATGTCCAGGTGAAAAGAAGTTCCCTCTGATAACTCACTCCTTCCAACCAGAGGAAACTGGTGGACACTGTGCCCATATCCAAATATTTGAGAAGCTTTAAGTTTGACATATTAGTAGCAAATCAGCTAAATCAAAACATGACCTAAAGTAAGATCTCAACAGATACCCCCTAAATGAATAATTGACAACTAATTAGTATTTGTGTCTGAGGACAAATGGTTGATGTTTCTGAGATAGGAGGTAGTGGAAGGACAGCATCTCCTGAGCAGTCTACCTGCATACCTGAGCAGCCTGTGACCCCCTGTTGTCACAACACAGCCATGCCCATTGTATGTGAGGAAACTAGAAGGTCCCTAGTCCTGACCAGAGACCATACCAGAGCTCCTTGGCTACATTGCAGAGACTTCAGCTGCCAGGCTGGCAGGGGGAGGTTGGGAGAACATCTGACATGCAGGGGTTTCATTTGTGGAGTGACAGATGAGAAATGACAGGAGAATGATGACAGTGAGCAAGCCTGACTGGTGCTGTGTGAAGTTGCCGTCACGTGAACATTACACAGTGTGGCTTCTGCAGGGAGAGTCCTGCGAACAGACGCTAAGCTGTCAGATGCCACCCAGCATACTCCACCTGTTTACATGTCTTGGATGTCACCCCGTTCCCTGAATATGGGAACTGGATGACATGTGTGTTACTTACATGGTTAATAAACAAGCATGGAGAGAGGACACATACTTACTTTGTTAAGTTCAGGATATACTAGAAACTTAGAATGTGGTTCCTACCTTCAAGACATTTGAAGTTATGGTATCAGGGGTGATTATATCTGGCCATAGGAAGTAATTTCAGAATGGTGTAAATTTGTGTTAAATATAAGTCTTTATTTTTTAAACTAACATATAATGTATTATTTGTTTCAGGGGTACAGGTCAGTCTTATATAATACCCTCCCCAAAGTCCATCACACAATTATCCCCTCTCCTACCCCCTCCCCACCAGCAACCCTCAGTTTGTTTCCTAAGATTAAGAATCTCTTATGGTTTGTCTCCCTCTCTGGTTTCATCTTGTTTCATTTTTTTCCTCTCTTACCCCCTGATCCTCTGCCTTGTTTCTTTTCTTTTTTTTTTTTTTTTAAAGATTTTATTTATTTGACAGAGAGAGATCACAAGTGGGCAGAGAGGCAGGCAGAGAGAGAGAGAGGAGGAGGAAGCAGGCTCTCTGCAGAGCAGAGAGCCCGATGTGGGACTCGATCCCAGGACCCTGAGATCATGACCTGAACTGAAGGCAGAGGCTTAACCACTGAGCCACCCAGGTGCCCCCTCTGCCTTGTTTCTTAAATTCCACGTATTAGTGAGATCATATGATAATTGTCTTTCTCTGATTGATTTATTTCACTTAGCGTAATATACTTTAGTTCCATCTACATCATTGCAAATGGAAGATTTCATTTGTTGATGGCTGTGTAATATTCCATTATATATATATATATGTATATATATATATATATACACACACACATATACATATATATATATACACATACCATATCTTCTTTCTGCATTCATCTGTCAGTGCACACCTGGCCTTTTTCCATAGTCTGGCTACTGTGGACATTGCTGCTATGAACATTGGGGTGCAGAAGTCCCTTCGGATCAATACATTTGTATCTTTGGGATAAATAGCTAGTAGTGCAGTTGTTGGGTTGTAGGGTAGTTCTATTTTCAACTTTTTGAGGAAACTCCATACCGTTTCTCAGACTGGCTGCATCAGTTTGCATTCCCACCAACAGTGAAGGAGGGTTTCCCTTTCTCTACATCCTCACCAACATCTGTTGTTTCCTGACTTAATAATTTTAACCATTCTGACTGGTGTTAGCTGGTATCTCATTGTGGTTTGATTTGTATTTCTCTGATGCCGAGTGATGTTGAGCACTTTTTCATGTGTCTGTTGGCTATTTGGATGTCTTCTTTGGAGAAATGTCTGTTCATGTCTTCTGCACGTTTCTTGATTGGGTTATTTGTTCTTCAGGTGTTGAGTTTGATTATTTCTGTCTAGATTTTGGATGCTAGCCCTTTATCTGATATGTAATTTGTAAATATCTTTTCCCATTCTGTCAGTTGTCTTTTGGTTTTGTTGACTGTTTCCTTTGCTGTGCAAATGCTTTTGATCTTGATGAAATCCCAATAGTTCATTTTTGCCCTTGTTTCCCTTATCTTTGATTATGTGTCTAGCAAGAAGTTGTTGACGGTGGAGGTTGAAAAGATTGCTGCCTGTATTATCCTCTAGGATTTTGATGGATTCCTGTCTCGCATTTACGTCTTTCAACTATTTGGAGTCTGTATGGTTTAAAGAAATGGTCCAGTTTCATTCTTCTGCATGATGTATATAACACTTCAACTCTTTCTCATGAAACAAGAAAAGTCTCAAATACACAACCTAACCCTACACCTAATGGAGCTGGAGAAATAATAGCAAATAAAGCCCACCCCCAGCAGGAGAAAAAAAATAATAAAATTGGAGCAGATATCAATGAAATAGAAGCCAAAAGAACAGTAGAACAGATCAATGAAACTAGGAGTTTGTACTTTCAAAGAATTAATATTAATAAACCTTTGTCCAGCCTTATTAAATAGAAAAAAGAAAGGACCCAAATAAATAAAATCATAAATGAAAAGGGAGAGATCACAACTAACACCAAAGAAATACAATTATAAGAACATATTATGAGCAACTATATACTGACGAATTAGACAATCTGGAGGAAATGGATGCATTCCTAGAGATGTATAAACTACCAAAACTGAACCAGGAAGAAATAGAAATAGGGGCAATCTGTGTACTTTGGACACTTTAAGTTGTCAAAATAAGTGATAGAAATATTAGTGTGACCATTCTTCTGCTATTCTTTAGTAATAATCGGGAAGATTAAAAGATGAAAGTTCAACCCTTAGCTTAATGATGGGCCTCTGAGGCACATCCTCAGTTGAAATCTTCATGTAATCACTCAATCAGGCTTCACTAACAGCCTACCAGGTGCTGAGAAAATAAAAATATCACGGACGAGAATAAGACTCAGCACTTGATCTCAAGGACAGCTCACATCATACAAGAAAAGACAGACACTGCCCCTACAGTTTGACTCAATGCACTATCTTAATTGAAGTAAGAATACCTTCCAATGAGCACAGAGATTTGGGAACATGGACCTGGGACAGGAGAGCCAGAAACATTTCGCCTCTCAGAGGAGAAGCATGAGAGTTGGCTCTTGGAAGATAAAGAGATGGTTGTCTGGTGGAGAAGGTTTGGAAGGGTCTTCCTGGGGGAAGGCACAGACTCTGCAAAACACATAGCCATAGCAAGGCATGGGACAGTCTGGAAAGGGTGGGAAATTTAAGTCAGCTGCAGTTGTGGGTGGAGAGACGGGAGATGAAACTAAAAGGTAGGACAGGTCAGATTAAAATTTTTATCCTAACAAGTGAATTCAGGATTTCAGGTGTGTGGGCAGATTTGGGCCAGTGGGGAGGAAACACAGCTGTTTAGAACATGCTGAGTTCCAGTTGTATGTGGTTAGTCTGACAATGAGGTGAAAATTTTTCTTTGAAGCTATAGAGAAAGGTTTGGGTCAGTAATAGAGACCTCAGATCAGCTTTGAAGCCACAGGAATGGTTAAGATCCTGCCTGAAGAAAGCATTTGGAAACTTTACCAGATAACTTGGAGCGCTCATAATTAGCATAATGTAGCAATTCAGAAAAATGACACTTTGATTTTCTTATTCTATAGAGTAGAGAGCTCCCCCCCTTTTTTCTTTTAAATTAATGTACTGTGAAAGTGCTTAGCATGGATTTTTCTCAACCATCCCAACTCACACTAATAGGACCAGACGCAGTGTAAATTTCACCACTGGGGTGTGAGGCTGATTTAGACTCTGTGTTCCCACCCCATGACTGTCAGGGAAGGGCTGCACACTCTGCCAAGTGGGTGGCTATTGTGCAATTTAGAAACAATAAATCCAAGGCAAGTAATCTCCTTTCAGAACCTTGAATTGCCTCCTTAGCGGAATCATTTTCAGTCTAGTTGGAGTTACATTTAAGCTCAGAACTGGATGAGAGCTTAGAAAGGACACCCAGAGGACTCGATTAACTGTGCTCTTGTTTTAAATATAATTTGGTTTCCATTCACAGAAAATGTAGTGGCAAATTTCTTTTAAGCTGTCAGCCTCTGATTTTGCATGCTTAATGGAGTGTTTTGTTTGGTTTGTTTTTTTGTAAGGCAGTAGAGGGTGTTGGGACAGAGATAGTGTCTCCCCTCCAGCTTTGGGTGGGCAAGGGTTGATAGAGGCAGCAGCCTGCTCTTTTTAGGCAGAACTGGAATAGGGCTTATAATCTATAAGCTGGAAGTAGTGAGAAAATAATAACAGTGGGTCCTCATGAGCTGCCCCCTATGCTGAGCCCTCTGCATAGAGGAGCTCACTGTGTGGCCACCAACCTGGGAGCTGGACCCCTCGGCGAAGGAGACACAGAGATGTGACCGGCCTGCTCTTGGCCACGTGGCCTATAAACATGGGAACTAGGAGACTAAGCTGGGTCATTGGGCCCCAGAGTCCACTCTGAACCCTGTGCTCTGCTTGAGCACCTGCTGTGTACCAGACCCCATTCCAGATGCCAGCGGCGTCACGGTGAACAAAGTAGGCTACATCTTCCAAGACCTGCCTCCCTGGAACTTCTATATCAAGGGCGAGGATGGGGGAATATGGTTTAAAATAATACTTCGGGATCAAAGAGCGTTGCATGTAATTTATGACTAAGATGCTTAAACAGACTAACATACTCCTTTTGGGAAGAAATTAGCCAGGAGTTGAATCAGATAAACTGAGTTAATTAAAATTTCCTGCTCAGGTATACACTTGCCAAGACCTGTTTTCTTCTTTTAATTCCCCTTTACTATATAAATATAATGCTGAGTTCCCAGTGCAAGGCCAATGTAAGTCACTGGTTCGATTACAACTTAAGAGCAAGAACTTTCATAATATGTTAGTGGTCTGCTACTTCGGGATAATGACCAGCAGAATAGATGAACTTTATAGAATGCTCTGTTGCTATAGCAACATGCTGCCCAGTGAGTGGAAAGAGGCATTTCATCATTACCTCATTGATAATGCTTGGAACAGTAACAGATGCAAATACAAAAGGTTTCCTTTTACACTGCAGTCACTCTGGGTCAATGAGACAAACACTAAAAATATCTCTCTGATACAGCAATGAGGAATCAAATGTAAACACATATAATGCCTATCTAGACCTCACACAATTTGAAATAAGTAAGTTAGCATTCTGGGTTAGCAGTCTTGGCATCTGCAGTGAATCTCTGTGCCTTGCCAAAAATGACCACTGCTCATGAGGTGTTTACTTCATAGACAGGTATAATTTCTTCACAATATTCAGTGCACAGAAAGCACAAATGTTCCCTTAAACTACAACAAAAGTCATAGGAGAAATAAAAAGAAAAAAAAAGTAATACAAAACGTTGATCTCTCATACATCGGTGGTGAGAATCTGAAATGATACAGACACTATGGAAAGTACGTTGGCAGTTTCTGGCAAAACTGAACATCCATTGGCCATACCAGGTAGCTATTTCACTCCTCGGCACACATTCCAAAGAAATGAAAGCTTCTGTCTGCATCAAACATGCACGTGACGGCTCATGGCAGCTTCATCTGTAACAGCCCAAAGCTAAAAACAATGAAAATGAATGTCTGTACACAGGTGAATGAGCAAGCCCTCGTACCTCCATACCAGGGAACACTACTCAGCATTACTCAGCAGTGAAAAAGCCGACCTCAAAAGTTTCTATACCATGTGATTCCATTTACGCAACATGTTCAAAGTGACAACATTATAATGATGGAAACTGGATTCATGGTTATCATTAGTTGGGGATGACAGTAGAGTGGAAGGTAACACGAAAGAGATCTTTGTGGTGATAAAATGCGTCTGTATGATCATGATTACACAAAACTACACAAGCAATGGTAATTACATGGAACTGTACACACTTGTAACAATGTCAATATCCTGGTCTTTGTAATGTACTGTCGTTAGGTAACATGTGACCATTGGGGTAAAGCCAGGTGAAGGGTACTGGAGACCTCCCTACATTCTCTTCTCAACTTTCTACAAATCTGTAATTATTTTAAAGTAAAAAGTTCCAAAATTAGCAAAAGCAAGTAAGCCTCACTCTTCTGTAAGAAGATTATCAAGACCTTTTTGCATTTCAGAACAAGTGAGACAGAAGCTGTATTTCAAAAAGAAAAGTAATGCCTAGATTGACCTCTGGTTAAGATAAAACTCTACAAAGCAAACAAAAGTCAGTGGAAACCTTCCCTGATGTTCTGATTGCTTTGTGGCAACCCATAAGCTTCTCAAACAATCAGACAATGATCGCATTCTCTCTCACAGGACATTCGTCACCAGCTTGTGGACACATTCTCAACAGCTGGTGCACAGTAGCCATGTGAGGAGCTGGGGGCCAGCTTCAGACCCAGCCTTGCACTCACTGGCTGAATAACCATGAGCTATTAGTTAACCTTTGGGGACCTGGATTATTTTACCTGCAATAGAAAGTCTAGCTTGGGGATTTTCAAACATTTATAGAGATGGAATCTTCTATTCGAAGGACAGGCTTCAATATGTGAAATGCAATCGAGTGAAGCTCGTGTGGTTGTGAATTCCTCAACTCTGGTTGGGAGTACTTGCTTCCCTAGCATGGCATGGGGACACCTCTGTACATCTCCAAGGTCTGGCTCTCTGTGGACAGAAGCCATGACCACTGGCCACAGGCCATTGGCACTGGGAATGTGGCTGGTCTGAACTGAGGTGCTCTGTTCAGTACAAAGTATGTCAGATTTCAAATACAGCCTGAAAAAATGAATGCAAATGGTGTCATTCGTCAATCTTTTACATATAATGGTTATATGTGTTAAATCCTAATGTTTTATATATATTGGTTCAAATAAAACTTGTGATTAAAATTAATTTCACCTACTTCTTTTTTACTCTTCTAAATGTGGCTGCTGGACAACTCAAAACCACTTATGAGGATTGTGATGTATCTTGGCTGGACGGTGCTGGTCTAGGGAAACTCAGTGCCCACCTCCAACCATCAGTGCTCACAGGTTGTGTGGGGATTTTAATCATTTTTGCTACCTCCCCAAGTCCCACATGCAAGTCACCTTGTTCCCGTGAAATGCTTTAGGAATTTGTCCTGGCAGCTTTATTTACTACCTCACTCTGCTCCAAGAATATAATTTCATTTAAACCCAATACTTTTTTATTTTCTGCAGAGAACACATTTTTCCCCCCAGTCACTCTTCCCATAGTGTGTTTCATAACTCATGCATACATTTTCCTGTGGGGTGGAGGTTGGGGAAGCAAGCATCAGTGTATCACACATCATTGCTATGGCTGGAATTCTTTGAGGGAACCGTCTTCGTGTCTTTTCCAAGTTACACTGCATTTTTTGATAAGTCTTGTGGAAATATTTCTTCTCTAGCAGTCACTTTTAAAATTGAATTTATTACTGTTTCATGTGATGATGGGCAGCTGTACCTCTGTAAGTCATTTTTATTCATGACCTTTGTCTTTTTCTTTGATCATGCTCTTCATGGCTCGGATTACTGAGGTTGAAATGATTGTCTCTGTAATTATGGTAACCCAATCTACCTCCACGTTTCCTACCCACCGTCTAACTCACTCCTGATCTTCTGGGACTTCATTAGCCACCAACAAAAATCAATATTATGAATTGTTTAGACTGGCAATCTGATGATTGTTACCCAGGAGAGGTCTTTTACCACAACTAAACACGCTGTGAAGCCCTTTAGTGGGTCCAGGGATGGTGCCCTTATTTCTTGGGACAATCATCTCTTCCTCTGATTTCTAGAAATATTATTTTATTTGTGATTTTTTTGTTTACTTCTGGGCAGTTTGCCATATTTCTTGATTTAAAAAATAGGTATTATGCTTTAAAAAACATGAGAGATTTATTAATTTATTGAATGATGATATAAGTATAGATCATTAAAAAAAAAGTTTTGAAGATAATTTGGTGGTTTCTTATAAAACTAATCACACTTTTACCATACAGTCCAGCAACCGAGCTTCTTGGCATTTATCCAGAGTTGACAACTTATGTACACACACACGCACACGCACACACACACACACACACACACACACCCAAAACCTGCTCACAGATGTTTATAAAAGCTTACTCATAGTTGCCAAAACTTGGAAGCAGCTAAGATATCTTTCACTAGGTGAATGGATAAATGAACTGTGGTCCCCCCAGACAACGGAATATGATTCAGTACTAGAAAGAAATGAGCTATCAAGCCATAAAAAGACATGAAGGAAACCTAAATGCATAATACTCAGCAAAATAAGAAATCTGAAAAGGCTACATACTGTATGATTCTTCTATATGACATTTTGGAAAAGGCAAAGTGGTGGAGAGAGGAAAACGATCCGTGGTTGTTGGGGTTTGGGGAGTGGAGATAAATAGGGGGAACACAGGATTTTCAGGGCAGTGAAACGTCACGTGTCCGTACACTATACCCATGAATACCTCTCACATGCATTTGTCCAAACACATAGAATGTACAACACCGTGAGTGCATCTTAAGGTACACTGTAGACTGTGAGTGATTTTGATGTGTTACATTTGAGTGCTGTGTTACAGTTACAACAAATGCATCCCTCTGGTGGGGATGTTGATGGGGGAGACTCTGCATGGGGGAGGGACAGGACGCATATGGGAAATCTCTGTACTTTTTTTTCAATTTTGCTATGACCTAAAGACTGCTCTAAAAAAATTGTCTTAAAGTGAAAAATAACATTTGAAACAAACAAACAAAGAGGTAAGCTAGTCCCAGGTATATAAATGAGGATCTCTACCCATTTTATTAAGACATGTTTTAATAATGTAGTACCTTCTACATTTAATCATCATAATTTTTTTAATTCAAGTTTTTGCCTCTTAACCACATGTACTTGGGTAGAAACAGTGAATTGCAAGACTGGGTATAATGTTTAATATTCTTTTTTTAAATTTTAAACTTTCTGTCATAAAATAGAAGAGATACAGAAATCCACATTAAACAGACATATAAATTAGTGAATTATTATGAATTAAATATCCTTACTTCTTAACTTTTCATCATATAGGTTTGTTAGGTAACTATGTACCTCTAAACAGTGCAGGGTTTGTTTGTTTTTGTTTTTTTTTAATATTTCCAGGGTATTTTTTAAAATAGTTTAGTGGGTTGTAACAGCCATTGCAATAAATTGCATATATTTAACTTGGACAATTTGGTATGTTTTGACACAGCTATGCACTGTGAAACCACCAATACAATCATGACAGGGAGCATAGTTATTGCTCTATGAGTTTCCTTGTTTGAAATCCTCAATTACAATTATTTCCTCCCTTCCCTTCTCCCATTACCCATCCCTTCATCTCTGTGCCGAGATAATCACTGATCGGCTTTCTGATGCTTTAGATCAGTTTGCATTTAATGTAAATGGAATCTCATAATATGTACCCTCTTTTTTGGCTTCTTTCGCTCAAACGTTATTTTGATATCCGTGTACATTTTTCACATTACTAATGGTTCATTCTTTTTACTGCTGAATAATATTTGGTTGTATGCCCACACTGTAATCTATTTGTCCGTTCACCTGCTGATAGACATTTGGGCCATTTCTATTTTTGCCCTATAACAAATAAACCTGTTGTAAACATTTATGTAGAAGTTTTTCTACGGACATATGTTTCCATTTATCTTGGGTAAGTACCTAGATGCGTACCATCTGCATCATATAGTAGAGAAAACTTTAAATGTTCAGAAACTGCCATACTGTTTTCCAAAGTGACTGTACCATTTTTTTTTTTTTTAATTCCCACCAGGAGTGCGTGAGAGTTCCAAATGCTCCTCATCCTTGCCAACACATGATATGATCAGTGGTTTGCTGAGAAGTGTGCTGGTTTCCTTATATTTGGCGATTTTCCACATTCCTGTTACTGATTTTTTTTTTTTATTTAATTCCCTATATTCAGAGAACACACTGTTTATGTTTGAATTTTTTTTATTGATGCTATTTTTCCTTTTTTTTTTTTTTTGGCCTAAGTTACAGTCTATACTGTTAAAGACTTCATATGCATGTGAAAAGAATATGATTCTGGGGGCACCTGGGTGGCTCAGTAGGTTAAGCCACTGCCTTCGGCTCAGGTCATGATCTCAGGGTCCTGGGATCGAGTCCCGCATCGGGCTCTCTGCTCAGCAGGGAGCCTGCTTCCCTCTGTCTCTCTCTCTCTGCCTGCCTCTCTGTCTACTTGTGATCTCTCTCTGTCAAATAAATAAATAAAATCTTTAAAAAAAAATATGATTCTACAGTTGTAGGACTGAGGATTTCAGAACTCAATTACATAATAAGGTTGACCCCATGCTTTGAGTCTATCAATATCCTTATTGATATCTCGTTACATATTTCTACAAGTGTTCTATTCATTGTTGAGAGAGCGGTGTGAAAACATCCAACTATAATTGTGAATGTGTCTGTCTCTTTGTAGTTGTATAAGTTTTTGTTCATGAACTTTAAAGTTCTATAACTAGTTGCATACCTGTTTAGCTCTATTATGTCCCATTAATGAAATGATTCTTTCAACCCATGGCAATGTCCTTGCCTTGAAATGTACTTTGGTATTAATTAAGCCACTTAGTGATCTTTTGATTAGTGTTAGCTTGGTGGATCTTTTTCCATCAATTTATTTTAACGTAATTGTGCCTTTATATTTAAAGTGAGAGAGTTTGTTGTTGTTGTTGATTTTCTTAAAAGCAGCTTATATTTGTGTCCTGCTTTTTAAATCTAACCTAGCAATTTATGCCTTTTTAATGGATATATTTAAACCATTTATTTTAATGGTTTAACATGATTGCTGGCCTAATTGTTTTTAATCCACCACATTACATTTTGTTTTCTCTTTGTTATTATATCTGTTTACTGCTCCCTATTTACTCATGGTCTATCTTTTTCAGATTATTTGAGTATTTTTTAACATGATATTCTTTTTTTTTTAAAGATTTTATTTATTTATTTGACAGACAGAGATCACAAGTAGGCAGAGAGACAGGCAGAGAGAGAGGAGGAAGCAGGCTCCCTGCTGAGCAGAGAGCCTGATGTGGGGCTCGATCCCAGGACCCTGAGATCATGACCCGAGCCAAAGGCAGAGGCTTTAACCCACTGAGCCACCCAGGCACCCCCTTGACATGATACTCTTAAATGTGGGCTACGTGGTCAGATATCAAACTCTGTCCTTTACTAGCCTTGCTAACTCAGGACTTTATGGACTTTATGTGAGTTTGGTTAAGCTCCTGCATTCCCTGAGCCTCCATTTTATCTTATTTTCTACCTCATGCTGCGAGTATTGCATAAAATGGCCTAAGGGGCTCTATAAGCCTGTGGCCAATGGTAGCTTCTCAACCCATTGGTTTGGTCATGTATGAAACTGGGATGAATACTTACCTCACAGAGCCACATAAGGATGGAATAATTTATGTAAGCATAACACTCAAATCATCACCTAACCACTGGCATCGGTCCATGATTCTTGATTCTCACTAATAAATACTAGTTCCTTCTTTGAAAATGTCTCTGCTTTCATTCTCTGCCACACACAGAGAATGAAATGGCAGACACTGCTGTGCACACACCTATTTAATCGCTACAGATCGTTTCGGGACACCTCAACCTCCTCTGTTCCCTGCAACACCCATGGAGAACGCACTCCCTGATCCTCACCCTCTGCTGAGCATCAACAAGACTACACGAGGTAATAATGCAAATATCCTGTACTCTTTAGGAATGTAACACTCTGGTTTGGGAGACCACATGGTCTGGTTCAGGAAAAGTTAGGTAAAATAATCAAAGTATAGAATTGTGTCTGTAAATGCCTCAGAAGAAATGTTCACGAAAGTAACCAGTTTTATGGAGGAATTACCAGAGACAATACCCAGTAACTGAGACAGAAAAGTCCCTTGCTGAGGAAGACATGGGGTGGGGTAGTGAAGGTTGGGGATTATTGCAGAGAAAGGGTACAGTACTTGGGAGGAGTGAGGAACTCTGAGGTCTTTGAAGATGGTGAGTGTGGACAAAACATAGAGAATAGGGGGAAGATGGGAAATGAGGGTAAAGGGGAGCAAGAGCCTAAAGTTAGGAGCATATTAGAGAAGGTTTAGTCTTGCATGACAGCAGTGGGAAGCCAGCCATGCAAGTGTTCTAGTCGAAGGGGGCATGGTGGCCTGATTCCAATGGAGAAGAGTTATGTGTTCTCCTTTTCCATGAGTGGTTGATCACCAAGAAAGAACTATTTATTTCCAAGACAAGCAGAACTCAGGTCTACTGACAACTAGTTGGTATTCCCTTCCATTAGCATCTTTATTATGCTTTGCCAGAAGGAATAGACCATTTTCATTTTGTTCTGTATCTCAATCCAGGCAGGAGATTTTTTTACCCTTTTGACCATTTTTAGATGAGTGCATTTTTCAAATATTTTAAACATGATCCTGCAGTCCTAGAACAGGATGACTGAACTTGTATACACCTCCGTCCTTCATGGTTCAGGGGTGTGGTTTCAGGAAGGGAGAGAAGTGGGCCAGTCTCAAAAACAAGACACAGAATCAAGTGGCCAAGAATAGCCATGGTATGAACACTCTTGGAGTATCATGAGGTGCTCCATGGATGGAAAACAGACCCTGGCAGACAGCCCTCAGTGTTCTTATTTCCCTTCATCAGGAAGAAAAGCAGAACCTCAGAACTTGAATATTCATGTCTATAAGACAGGATGCTATTTTATCCTAAAAAAAATTATTGAAGGCTTCCAGCATAGGGCTCATTGCCTCTCTTCAACTGTAAGAAAGGAAAAGCTTGAGGTCAAGGTAGTAGGAGGCCTTTTCTAGTTTATAAATCATTTTAGATGGGTGATTTGTATTAACTAGCCTATAATTGTATTTTAGTGGATAATTATTATATATACTAATTTATAAAATGAGCTACTATATTTGCTAATTTGGTTATTAATGATTAGATTATACACACTAATAATTCCTCTACAACATAATATTTTACAGCTTTCAAATACTTACACATATATTTATTCTTCCGTTTTCTCACTATAATGTATAAAATGAGATTGACAGGTCAGATTTTAGGGTCAATCTCTTACAGATACAGAATCTGAATCAGAGAACATAAGCAACTTTTCCAAGTAACCATTAGTTGAGTCAAAGTAAAAATCACACCAGCTAGTGTTAAACAGGCAAGTGGATTTTATTTAAGGCTATTGCAATAAGAGAAAGAGGCAAGAACTAAATGTGGACTCAATAACGCTAAACAAAGATGGTAGAGTTTTGTAACTGCTCGGTGAGCTAACGGAAAACAACTTTATGGATTTGTTGATCAGTGGAATGTGTCCAACACATTGAGTTATTCCTGAGTTTGCAATGTTGGTCTCTGTTGATTAGGCCGTCTGCATTTGCTGGTAGGTGCCCACTGAAGGAAGGCTCCCACCCTCCACAGAGACTGGGAAATAGGGGCCCTATCTTCCTTGGTGATTACATTCCCAGGGATGTCTCCCAGGTCCTTGAGAAAGACAACTCTGCTGTTAAATTGGCAAAGATTTTAAACAGATTTGCTTCTCAAAGTGGCAGAGAAATAATTTCCATTTTTCAAAAAATTGAAAGTTTTTGAAGTAAATGCTCTAAGAAAATGGAGGTCAGGGTCATAGTCAGAAAGAAGCCAGTCTAAAGTATGGCCAAGGGTGGGGGGATGGAGTAAAGGGGTGATGGGCGTTAATGAGGGCACTTGATGTGATGAGCAGTGCGTGTTATACACAACTGATGAATTATTGGACTCTACCTCTGAAACTAATGATGTACCATATGTTAATTAATTGAATTTAAATAAAATTAATTTAAAAAAAATCAAAGTATGGCCAAGCTAAGGGGAACTTTAAGGTCTCTGAGTCAGTTGTAAAGCAACTAACTAGAATTCTGAGTTCTTCCTGTCCCTTCCTGTCCCTTCCTATCACTCCTGTCCTGAGCTTTGTTCAGCTCAGGGGAATTCTGAGCTCCCTAGGGCTGAGGCTTATTTGTTCCCAGGTTCCATGCAGCCTCCAGCCCGCGGCCCAGTGCAAGAGAGGCTCACTAATACTTGTGGAATAAATGAATGAACACTTGGCCCCTCCCCTCACTGTTATTTTACTGTATGCCTGGAAAGAGTGTCCAAATCCTTATGAGATGGTGAAAGTCTCTGCTTACTGAAAAGTGTGGTGATTTAAGACAGCATCCAATTCAGAACCCTCAGATCTTAGGTACTTTTTTTGTTTTGCTTTGTTTTCATTCTATTAACAAACTGGGAAAACAAGAAAAGTAGGGAATGGGAAGAACCTGAACCTGTAGAAAAATGGAGGTGCCAGGAAATTGAAATCTTCCTTTATAAATCTGGCATGGAAAAAAATGGTTCCGGGGCACCTGGGTGGCTCAGTGGGTTAAAGCCTCTGCCTTCGGCTCGGGTCATGGTCCCGGGATCCTGGGATCGAGCCCCGCATTGGGCTCTCTGCTTGGCAGGGAGCCTGCTTCCCTCTCTCTCTCTCTGCCTGCCTCTCTGCCTACTTGTGATCTCTCTGTCAAATGAATAAAATATTAAAAAAAAAAAGGTTCCATTAAACAAATTATTTTTGCTGCATTCATGTAAGCTGGTGTCTGGACACCATTAATCCAGTTAGCCTTTGGTAGTGTCACTTAGACCACAAAATTAACACCTCATTAAGAAAATTAGTATGGAAATTAGGTAGGTAGCTGCAGAGTAATTATTGCTTGAAAGGGTGAAGTTTCAAAAGGTGGAGTTAAGAGGTTGGCACTTCTATTAATTAAATATTCTCTAAATACCTCATCTGCCTGATGGGAGAAACATACGATGTTTCCATGTTTGGGAGAAATTACAGGATTTCTTCACCACCCCAGCCACATGTCATTAGTCATTCAGTGTGAAGCACAGAAAGATCCAGAAGGGAGTTTTGGCATGCACCCAGGTTACAAAATACACCTTCTCCCTTCAAAATGAATTTCATGTTTTCCAAATCTCAATGTTGAGCTTTTGTTTGCATTGGCTTCGGGTTAGCCTCTACAGACTGTGGCCGTTCTTAGTTAATTCATTCGTGACACATTTATTAAACTGAATATGTGCCAAGTACTGAGCCCAGTCCTGGGTATGTGGTGATGGAGGAGATAGCCCTGGCCCGACTTTTGTGGGGCTGAAAGTTTCATGTGAAATTATAGCATAAATAAATTTCCTTGATTTTTATTGTGTATATGAGCTAAAAGGGCTTGGCACTAACTGAGAGTTCACTTTACCTTAAAATACATTTATCATTAAAGTCAGACTCTGGAGTAAACTCAAAACCAATCTACTGGCCTCATATGTGTGTCCAACTTGTTTTTGAATCCATGGCTGAGGCATACCCAGTGTTCCCAACTTGAGTTTTCAATAATAAGAGGATTATTAATAAAATTATGGCCCATCCACACAATGGATTATTTTGATGCCACTGAGTGATGATTATGAAGAAATACTCATAACACTAATTGAGAAAAATAAGCTAGAATTATATGTATGCCGTCATTACAACTATTTAAAAATAGAACAGGTAAAAGTCAAGATTAAATACGTCAAACTACTAATTACGATTATAGTAGCACGTTATTAGAGGGACACTGAGTGAGAAGGGCCTGTGTCCACAGGATAATAAGGGAACTATCCAAAGTTTTGGGAGTTAGGGTATGTGGCTCAGGAGCCATTTGAAATTCAGTAAGATACAGAATGTTTCAATGGATTAAATCACCTAGGAAAGTATGAAACATATATTTTATTAGTATCGGTCCTATAGTAATCAGGGAAAGATCTAGGACTTTATGAGGACCGAACTTATAATTTATAAGCTTATGCAACTGACTTTTTTTAAAAAGTAGATTTCATGTTTTAGAGCAGCAAAGTTGAGGACAGAGAGTCCCCACATGGCTTCTTTCCACACAAAAGCACAGCCTCCCTCACCAGCAACATCCTTCCCAAAAGGGATACATTTGTTATAGCCCATGAATCTACACTGACATGTCACTCAAAGTTCATCGATCTTATTAGGGGTCACTCTTGGAATGCTGTACGTTCTTTGGGTTCAGTCAAACATACAGTGGCCTTTAACATTTATAGTATTATACAGAATGGTTTCCCTGCCCCGAAACGCCTCTGTGCTCTGCCTGCTCATCTAGCCCTCCCCCAGCTCCTGGCAACCACCAGTCTTTTTACTGTCTCCATAGTTTTACCTTTCCTTCTTTTTTAATTATTTTTTTTATTCAAGTATAATTAACATACAGCGTTCTATCAGCTTCAGGTGCACAACATCATGAATCAACCATTGTACGCACTTCTCAGGGCTCACGGAGATAAGTGGACTTTTGACCCCCTTTACTATTTCACCCTCCCCCAACCCATCTCCCCTCTGGCGACCACCAGCTTGCTCTCCATTTTTTTCTTTTTAAAGATTTTATTTATTTATTTATTTGTCAGAGAGAGAGAGAGAGAGGGAGAGAGAGCAAGCACAGGCAGACAGAATGGCAGGCAGAGGCAGAGGGAGAAGCAGGCTCCCCGATGAGCAAGGAGCCCGATGTGGGACTCGATCCCAAGACGCTGGGATCATGACCTGAGCCGAAGGCAGCTGCTTAACCAACAGCCACCCAGGCGTCCCTTGCTCTCCATTTTTAAGAGTCTGGTTTTTGGTCTCTTTTCCTCTTTCTTTGTTCATTTGTTTTATTTCTTAAATTCCACATATAAGTGAAATCATATGGTGTTTGTCTTTCTCTGACTTATTTCACTTAACATGACACCCTCTTGGTCCATCTATGTTGTTTACAAATGACAACATGGTTTTGCCACTCCTGAAACGTTGGAATCATAAGCAGGTAGCCTTCTCATAGTGGCTTCTTTCACTAAGTAACATGCACTTGAGTTTCCTTTATGTCTTTTCATGGCTTGACGGCTCATTTCTTTTTGTGCTAAATGGTATTCCATCTTATGGCTATGCCACGGTTTGCTTATCCATTCACCTACTGAAGGATTTCTTGTTTGCTTCCTAGCTGAGGAATTACGAACAAAACTGCTGAAATATTTGTGTGCAGGTTTTTGTGTGGACATAAGTTTTCAGTTCATTTGGGGAAATACTAAGGAATGTGAAAGGATGTTTAGGCTCGTTAGAAATTGCCAAACTGCAAAACACATTGCAAAGTGCCTGCACCATTTTGCATCCCCACCAGCAATGAATAGAGTTCCTATGATGGTACAACCTCACCAGAATGTGGTAGTGTTAGGTAGTGTTCTGGACTTCAGCCATTCTTATGAATGTGTGTAGTGGTGTCTCATTGTTAGAATTTGCAAGTTCCTAATGACATACAATGTGGAGCATCTGGTAATGGGCTCATTTGCCATCTACTCATCTTCTTTGGTGAGGTGTCTTTGGTTCAGATGTCTTCCCCATTTTTCAAATTGGATTGTTTGTTTTCTCATTGTTGAAATTTAAGAGTTTTTTGTATATTTTGGACAAAAGTCCTTTTTCAGGTGTCTTTTGCAAATATTTTTCTCTTTTCCTCATCTTTATTGATGTATAATTGACTAGTAAAATTATATATATTTAATGTGTACAACTTGGCATTTTTATATATGTGTACACTATGAATAATTGCCACAGCTGGCAAGGGGGGGTTATTCATACCTCCTTATCTCTGCAAAACAGGGTTCAATCCTGTGAATTCTACACTTCAGAGATATCTAAATAAGTAACTATCAACCAGGGAGTTGAGGTCTATGATCAACCATTAATTTAATAAGTTGGAAAACGTTTAAAAATATGAAGGAATATGACATACTAGAATAACACAGAAGAGAATAACTAGAATGGGATGGAAAACATGACAGTAAATTGCATGTGTAGAAGGTAACAGCTGTCCTTGAGACTTGTGTGTGTGCTGCTTGCCGTGTGAGATGCAATTTTTCATTAAGTATAAAAACCAAAAAAAAAAAAAAAAAACAGATTGAAAGCCATTTCCCCATCTTCTCTAGAATAGACATAAAAGCCCTTCATGCTTGAACACTGGAATACACACGGAGATGTGCCAGTTGGCAGAGGGTTCTGTATTTGTCACTTTCTTTTGGCCATTAGAGTTTGATAGCACCTCGTTGACATGCTTATATTTGAAGGGACAGCAGACTTTGTGCAAAACTTAAGATGTATCTTTGACCCCTTGTGCATCCTTCAAGTGTAACTAACAGCTCTTCAGACTGTCCTGTGTCTTCTGATTCTGTCCATTAAACCCTTGTGCACAGCAGGGTTTCCCTCTAGGAAACACAAGGCAGGTCAAGAGTAATCACATCTCCATTTTGATCTCCAGTGGGGGCGGCGAGGAGACAGTGGCCCTTTCACTACCTCTGTTTTGCAGAGGAGAGAACACAGAATACCAACAGGCAGGCTTTTCCCTGAATAAAGTGACCACAGATTCTTTTCATTCCTTGTTGGGCACTTGGACACAGGGTTTTCTGGTCCTTGTTCCCCCCCAATGACTTCAGCATCCCTGAGCTAAGAAGGGCTCATATTGGGCCACCGATACTCCCCGTGTCCTCGTTGTCCTGGTTTTGGTCCTTGAGCACAGACCTGACCACAGCTGAGCCTGCCTTCCCTGGACACCTTCATCCTGGGGGCACACTTGGCCTCTGCAGAAAGATTTTCTGCTTATTCTACAGAAAATGTCACAAGAGGACCATGATTAGGACTGAGAAGATTGAGCCCACGGGGAGGTCCAGATGAACAGCTCAGGGTTTGGGCGATGGCAGGTGAAGAGTGAGTGCAGTGGACAGTCTGCATCATATCAGAAAGAGAAGCTGTCACTTCATTATAATTACTAGATAAAAGGATCCGTTATTTCAAGTGCCCTCTATTCCTCCCACTGCCTTTATCTTACTCTTTTTTTCCTTAAAGATATCACTGTAAAATTTACATCAGAGTCAATCATTTTAAAAACAGAACTTTCAGGAAAACTGGGACTTCTATAACTGCCTATTAATATTTTAACTAAAAATTATTTGGCTGACATGACTGGTATTATATACCAACTAATGAAATTTATTATTAAAAACAAACTAGAACATGAAAAACTATCATTTACATTTTATTTTTTAATTTATTTTTAAATTCAAATATAATTGACATTCAGTATTGTATTAGTTTCAGGCGTACAAGACAACAATTAGACAATTCTATACATTATTCAGTGCATTTTCTTTAAAAGATTTATTTATTTTGGAGAGAGTCTGTGAGCAGGGGGAGGGGCCTGGAAGAGAGGGGGAGAGAGAGGCAGACTCCACGCTGAGCATGGAGCCTGACACAGGGCTGGATCCTGAGATCATGACCTGAGCTGAAATCAAGGGTGTCAGATGCCCAGCCCAGCCACCCAGGTGCCCCTATTCAGAGCATTTTATACTCAGTATGTAATGTATCAGTAATGAATAATTTTTAATATGTTAAAAGCAAGTCGTTATTTAAACACTATGGATTAACAAGCTGTACACATATTAGCATGTGATGGGAATTACTGGGTGTCACTAGCAAGATATACATAATGAATATAAACAGGTATTTTAGAGTTAACATAACTTAGTTATCATTATAGTCAAGCCATTTATCATCCATATTTATTAGAGTCGTGCATTAATATTCTAATAGCTTCACTACCTTTCACATCATATACACAAGAGCCAATGTTCTTCTTCTTAAGATCCACTCCCTCAACATTATTTCCCACATCATGATGCCTTTTTCTACCTCCCAGTCCTGGAGATGTCCTTCCCACTCAGCTGAACTATTACCTTCCGCTTCCCTGGACCCTCTTTCTATGCTCTGGTCTCTTCTGAACTTCCCTCAACTCCTGTACCAGCTTCGGCCTGGGCTTCTGGCTCAGTATTCGCCCCGCTGTGCTGTGCTGTTCTACAACATCCATCAAAGTGTTCTTTCCTGTCACCAGGTGGCAAGTTCCCTTGTGTTCTTGTTCATGTCTTCAGCGTGTGCCACTGGGCCTCAGACATAAGAGTGGTCAAAAAACCTTTATTGATTGATTCAGATTCATAGCTGAATTGTTTCACACCACTTAATGGAAAGTGTTGTGACATCTCACGTGCTTTACTAGTTAACAGACCTTTTTGCACATTTAGCATTTTCTTAAAAAAAAAAGATTTTTATTTATTTATTTGACACAGAGAGAGAACATAAACAAGCAGGGGGAGAGCAGAGGGAGAGAGAGAAGCAGACTCCCTGCTGAGCAGGGAGCCCAACGAGGGGCTCAGTCCCTAGATGCTGGGATCATGACCTGATCGTGATCATTGTGTTTAAAACTGATTGATTTAATTGGTTTCCAAGTTCCTTCCTGTGAGGACTGGCTACTTTGCTTTCCCCTTTGGGTCTAGAATTTGTCTTTCATCCACAGACAGTACCGGAAATGGTATAGGTCCATGAAGTGGGGTGTGGACAATTCACTTTCATGAATGTATGTGGCCATGGATCATGAGAGCCAGAAAGAAGCTCACACCTTGAACATTTAGGTCATCTTTTGGAGGGGCACCTGGGTGGCTCATTTCATTAAGCAACTGACTCCTGATCTTAGGTCTTGATCTCAGGGTTGTGAGTTTGAGCCCCATCTTGGGCTCTGCACTGGGCTTGGAGCCTCCTTAAAAATAAATGAATAAAATAATCCTGCTTTTGGAATTTTTCCTAAGAAATTGACTCAACTGAATCAAATGACCATTTGCATGAAAGTACATATTACTTTATCTAAGATAGGAAATAAATGAAGGTAGGTACAATATCCAAAAGGATGGAAATGCTTAGAAAATTACATAACCAATTGTAAGGACTGGAAACATGAAGACAGATATGGAGTATATGCATAAACATTAAAAATGTGTTTTAATTGATGTCTGCTCTCAGTTTGCAAGAACATAGATATGGCCATGAATTTGTGTGTTCACACATACGCACACACACAAACACACAATAATATACAAGTGTTTTTGCTATAAAACCATATGTGGTTCTTGAAAATTTTATTCTGAAAAACCTCACACTAAAATTAGCATGACTCATCGGAACAATGAGCTGCTCGAAACCTTTGCGACCCTGAAAGTAGACTGCCAAGAAAACCAGTCATTCGTCCCTGGAGAGATGAGGAGAGAGTTAGAGGTTTACTTGGGACCTGTGGAAAGTGCACAGGAACGGCACAGGGGCAGGCTGATCCGCAGACCCTGAGCTACACAGCCAGAAGCACAGATCCGGGCGGACAGGCTGCCATCAGAGTGGGCGCTGGTGGAAGGGCAACCTGCTGCGATCTGAAGATCATCCCAGATGACCTGGGGGTTTGATGATGAATTTTGACATACAGCAGGAGGGGTGTGATCCACAGATGAGAGAATTCATGAGTCAGACTTCATTAAAATTAAACACTTCTGCTCCGTGTGAGACATTGTCAATGAAAAGACAAGGCACATGCACTGCCTGGAAGCCTGGCAAAATGCAGAAAGGAAATATTTGCAGAAGACTCGTCTGGTAACAGACTGTTGCCCAAGAACCCTAACCATGAAGAAAACACACAGCTTGATGAAAAGTGGGTTGAGGTTTAATCGCCACAACTGCATAAATTCTGATAGTGGTCCACATCTACCTGTGAGACAGCCGTGGTGTAGGAAGTCCTGATGTCTGCACATTTGTGAGATCACCTGAGCTGTTTTCTTGGGGGCGATACTCTTATCTGTGTGGAATTGCATTCTTTTATCCTTAGTTTATTGTTTTCCTTGCATAGGTTTAGCTAGCATCTTTTCTACATCACATTTCTTCTTGGAATGTCCAAGTGTGGATTCGATGCATGCCAGTTTTGCCACATGGCCAAAAGCCATATATTTTTTTTTTCAAAAGCCATATTTTCAAAAGCTCTGTGGCATTGTAAATAAATGGTAAAATCAGGATCATCAGCATTATTTTATAAAGCCCGTGTTTCCTCATCTGGGGCATTATTGACATTTGGGTCAGACAGTTCTTGGTTCTAGAAGCCATCCTGTGCATTGTAAAATGTTTAACAACAATGCTGTGCTCTATCCCTCAATTACCAGCAGTGTAGAACAAAGATTTTTGCAAAAAACAAACAAACAAACAAACAAAAAACAGTCAATTGGTACTTAAATAATCTAATAGTTAAGGGGATCATAAAATTCCCAAGGGTTCAGTGGAAATTTACTACTTTTTTTTAACTGATATCACCATTTTCCTTATGCATTCACATTGATAAAGCATAACTAGGCATCTTTATTTTTTAAAAAGATTTTTATTTATTTATTTGAGAGAGAAAAAGCACATAAGTAGGGGGAGGGGAAGATGGAGAGGGAGAAGCAGTCTCCCTGCTGAGCACAGAGCCTGACATGAGGCTCAATTCTAGGACCCCCAGATCATAACCTGAGACAAAATCAGACACTTAACCAAGTGAGCTACCACGTGTCCTAGATATTTTAAAATGTAAAGGTAAAGCCCAAAGAAAAATGACTATCACTGTTTAGTCTTCACTGTTTAGTCTTAAACTACACAGGAGGCGCACCTGGGTAGCTCATTCAGTTAGGCATCTGCCTTCGGCTCGGCTCATGATTCTGGGGTCCTGGGATCAAACCCCCCAATCAAGTCCCTGCTCGGTGGGGAGTCTGGTTCTCCCTCTCCCACTCCCCCCACTTGTGTTCTTTCTCTTGTTGTCTCTCTCTCTCTGTGCCAAATAAATAAAGTAAAAAAAATTAATAATAAACAGGAAAGTGGAAATATATCCTTCTTCTTGTAGCAAGACCCACCCTTAAATACACATTTAATTCTAAAGCATAATCTCGGTACTTGTTTTAAATTGTAAAGCTTAGGATTCCAACCAAAGATCATCTCTAAATTGTGATAGTTTCAAAACCAGGACAATATATAAAATGATAACAGCCCGAGTTCTCCAGCTTAAAATAATAACCAAAGAAATTCATTAACCATTTTCATCACAGAGGGAGACACATAGTGGAATAAAGAAAAGCTGTGGCCTTGATTGCATGATCCCTGTTGTAATAGGGTGTCTATGAATTTCTCTATGAGTTACTCTAAGAAAGCCATCTTCCTAAAATAACAATTTTTGTTGGACATGGAAGTAATTGACCACTTTTTCCTAATGTATAATTTAGAATAAAGGTTAAGGCTTTCAAAATTTTGCCCACAGCATAAAATATTCTGCACAAGCAGAAAACGTAATATTATATTCTTTTTATAGAATTGACTTTTGTATTTGGATAGAGAAAAATCCACTGATCTTTAGGCTTTGAGCAAAATTTTAAGAACATGAACAACTGTTGACATTATCAAGAGAAAGAAATATTACTTCCGGCAGCTTTTCATCTGAAACCACTTACACTTTTTCCATGGAACATTGTCCTGTTTTTTGGGTCTGCAGATAGGCTTTCAGAGAGAAGTCTGGCAAAAAAAAATATAAATGAATAAGTAAAGGGAATTCTGTATTATGTATCTACCAGAGAGTGCAAAGTTAAAAAATATGCCAACATTAACATTAGAGAAATTATCAGTTGGCATCGCCATGTTGCAGATTCATACAAGATTAATAATAACACCTTGCATTAGCCAGGATTCTTGAGGGAAACAAAACCAATCATGCAGTTACGGAAGCCGAGGAGTCCCACAGTCAGCCATCAGCAAGCTGGAGACTCAGGAAACGAGTGTTATACTTCAGTCTTAGTCCAAAGGCCCGAGATGCTTGGATGCTGATGGTGTGATATTAGTCTGGGTCTGAAGGCCAAAGCATCAGGGCGCGGAGGGCAGAAGATCAGTGTCTCAGCTCCAGCAATCTTCTTGCTCTGTTCAGTCCTCCGTAGATTGAATGATGTTCACCGGTCACACCGGGTGGGGGTGGGCAGGAGGCACGCGGATTTACTGAGTCCACCACAAATGCTAATTTCATCTGGAAACACCCTCATAGACACACTCAAAAATAATGTTTAGCCAAACATCTCGGCATCCGCAATCCTGCCAAGCTGACTCCTAAATGAACCATCATAAAATCCTAATGTTTAGCTCCGAATCCCGCTTGTCCTACCGTAACTTATACAAAGGGGCATTCATTGGAACCTGAGTTTTAACAACAAAAACTTGAAAATGACCTATACTTCCTCCAACAGGAAATCATTCAGATGTCCAGATAGGCTCATTCTTGTAATGGCATATTCTGCAGCTCTTAGAGAGCCATGGAAGATTCTATGCTGAGTGATATGAAATGTGTCACATGAGGACAACAGGCAGAAGTGAAGCCGTGTGGAGTGAAGCCGTTCTTGAACCTCCCCCGTATTAATTTCCCAGTTCCGGTGGATGTCTTCTGGTTATATCAAATGTCAACATTAGAGGGGACTGGTACAGCACAGACAGGACGCCTGTACTCTCTCTGCAGCTCTTCCGCAAATCTAAAATTATTCTAGAATATAAATTCCAGTATACATAGTTGAGTACATAAAGAGTACATGATTACTCTGTCGTGAATAATATTCTGTGTAATTGATTATTAACGTGGAACAGGATTGCCAAAATAAATGAAAATATGGGAGGAGAGTATGAAGATTGGCGAGGAAGCGTCCCGCGTTAAGTCACGCAAGGCTGGTATAAAGACAGATATCAATATCCCCAGATCCCTCAGCTCACACAGCAGTGACTGCAGGAGACCCAGAGGGAGGGGAAAAGTTGCAATCTCAAGCGGCAGGGCCTTTCATGCTTTAACTGATTCAGGCAAGTGGTTTGTGGTCTGAATTATTCCATCATTCTAGATTCAGTGCTTTAAGAAAACACTGCGGTGGGCACCTGGGTGGCTCAGTGGGTTAAAGCCTCTGCCTTCGGCTCAGGTCATGATCTCAGGGTCCTGGGATCGAGCCCCGCATCAGGTTCTCTGCTCAGCAGGGAGCCTGCTTCTCCCTCTCTCTCTGCCTGCCTCTCTGCCTACTTGTGATCTCTCTCTCTGTCAAATAAATAAATAAATAAACCTTAAAAAAAAAAAAAACCTATTAAAGAAAACACTGAGGTCTCTGGGGAGAGAGGAGGAAGCATACTTTCAGCTCACTGGACAGGAAGGTTACAGAATCCATGGAAATTGATCTTTTTGGGTAAAAAGTCCTTTTGTAAGTTCATCTGCCCGGTAGCGCGCCACTTTGCATTGCTTCAGGAGATGATGACATTCCGTTCTCTCCCTTCTGCCACAGTTTCTCACAGAAAGAGCCAGGCATAGTAGGGAATTCCCAGCTTCCCCAGCCTTTGTGGATAGAAAATGCTAGAAGATCAGTGAGAAAGGAGGAAGGAGAGATGCATAAATGCGGTGACCGGACCAGGGATAGGACCAACCAACCATGTCAGAAAAAAATGTCCGTGTTAAAAGTTTCTCTATTTCCTGTTGCTTTGGAGATAATGGAGCAAAAAAAGGTCTGTTTTATTTTCATAAACAAAATGGGGTCAGCATTATGTTGAAATGGTGGAGTACGGGTATTTCTGTACCCTAGAAAGAAGAACATGTCCCACCCATGGAGCTGTCTCTCATGACCATGCGTCATTTCAAGTGTGATTATAGTTGAGGGCAAAAATCTTAGACAAAGAAGGTGGGGTGCAGCGGGTATCAGAGGCAGAGTGAAAGTGTCCATTACTTTTTTTTTTTTTTTAAAGATTTTGCTTATTTATTTGAGAGAGAGAGAGAGCACAAGCAGGAGAAATGGGAGGCAGGGGGAGAAGGAAAAGATGACTCCCCATTGAGCAGAAGCCTGACCGGTCCCTGAGAGCATGACCTGAGCCGAAGGCAGAGGCTTAACCCACTAAGCCACCCAGGCACCCCATTACTTTTAATCATGCCTTCATTTGTCAAAGTGAAGGAAGGAGCAAAAAGCCAACTACCCTCTGCTCATGATTTCCGTGGGCCAGCATGCGTCACGCCACCAAGTCGAAGGGCTCATCGCAGAGCCATTCAGATCCCGCAAGATGAGATCATCGTGTGTTACTACCTGATACAGCCATGAGAGAGATATGTACCAACTTGTTAAGCTGTCTCATATTATTTCTGTAAATTAGATGTTTTCTACTGATACCTGTTAGAGCCAATACATTCTGCTGAGTATTATTTAAAGACCTCAGCAAGGAGATCGTGTGTCCTAGTACATCACTTGATGGAAGAAAGGACCATCGAGGATAGCGCTGGGACTTATTTATTAGTATATTTTTGTCTCTTGTTTTAGTTGAAATTCCTTTCTATAACAAGGAATGTTATATGAATTGGTATTATAAGATGAAAAATTAACTTGGCACAATAGTTGTACTAATCCTTAAGATACACCAGTGAAGTACTTCGGACTGGATTTATGATAGAAATTACCCATTTGCTGCTGTCTGTTTAACCGGGCTCCTTCCCTGGTGCCCTTCAACTATGCCGCCTCTAAGCAGCAGTTAAAAGTATGTAAACCCAGGGATACGTAATAAACACTCCCATCTAAGACCGTGTATGTCGAAATTATTTGTTACATACAATACAATAACACATACCCACATGACATAAATGATAATATGTATGCACAATAACATATAACAGTATATGATAATATATCACGGATACATATAGATTTTATAAACCTGTCATTCTCTATGCTTACCTCATATGTAATAAGCAAAATATTTTGTGAATTGGCATGTGGTTAAAAATGTTAGGCGAAGGATGCCTGGGTGGCTCAATGGGTTAAGCATCTGTGTTTGGCTCAGATCAGATCCCAGGGTCCTAGGATGGAGTCCTGCATCCGGTTCCCTGCTCGGCGGGGAGCCTGCTTCTCCCTCTGCCTGCTGTTCCCCCTGCTTGTGCGCTCTCTCTCTGTCACTCTCTGATAAATAAATAAATAAAATCTTAAAAAAAAAATGTTAGGCTTATTAAATACTCCACACTCATTTGGAATTACCTGGGAAAAGCTGCATCATCCTCTTACATTAGGATCTTGGTCATACTTAAACACTGAAAAAAATAAAGCACTGCTTTATTTATGTTGAAAATGGTTCTTGTTTTTTTTCATGTTTTAATCAGTGAATTACATAACTTCGATAATAACAAACAGAGTGGAAGAAGCTACTTAATTAAATTCATGGGAAATTTGGAATTACCTAGACACTTTGTGATTTTTTTTAAGATTTTATTTATTTGACAGATAAAGATCACAAGTAGGCAGAGAGAGAGGGGGAAGCAAACTCCCCACTGAGCAGAGAGACCAACATGGCGCTCGATCCCAGGACTCTGGGATCATGACCCAAGCCGAAGGCAGAGGCTTTAACCCACTGAGCCATCCAGGCGCCCCACTTTGTGATTTTTTAAGCTTAAATTATAAGAGAGCTGGATTTTATCATATTATTATACAACATGATCACAATATTTTGTCACTGCTACCTTCCAGAAGGAAAGCGAATGATATATCTACTTAGAAATACCTCAGAAAGAATTTTCATATGAAATTCTTTTAGTAATTGCATATTTAATTTATTGTTTACACTGGGAGTATTAACTGTACAGGTGTCAGCACACACTATTCTGAAGGAATATATAAAAGTGAAAGTGGAAATTAATGTCAGTTGATTTATTTTATCAGTAAAGATCTGAAGGTGATAGGTAAGAAAAGAACTGCGTATATGATCCAGAGGTAGAAAATAATTTCTTCTTACATTAAATGAACTGCAGGAAGGTTTGGACACTATTTAACAGACCTTTCAATGCTTAAAATTCTTAAAAATCATCCATGTGTTTTCAGATACAAGGAAAACCACTCAGGTTTTTCTGAGTGGTACAGTCAGTTAAGTGGCCATCTCCTGGTTTCAGCTCAGGTCATGATCTCTGGGTCATGAGATCAAGCCTCAAGTGTGGAGTCTCACTCAGGCTCAGTGCAGAATCTGCTTGAGATTCTCTCTCCCCACACCCTGCCCCTCCCCACCTCTCTTGCCCTCTCTCTCTCTCTCTCTCTCTCTCTCAAATAAATAAATAAATAAATCTTAAAAAATACGTATAAGGATAAACAGATTTCAATAAAGCTATTCAACTGAAAGGAAGATTTTTAAGTCCTGAAATAGTCTAGATATAAATACTAAAAAAGAAAGAAATACTATATTAATCAGATTGCCCTAGTTGCCACTGATGAGTTATTTTATAACAATATATACTATATATATTACAAGACCATTTATATTATGATATTTATCTGTCTATATGCAATTTGAATTCCTTAATTCTGTTATTTGAATTGTCATTGTTCATTGTTGGTTTGCAAGGAAGTTATTTGAATTTAAATAGTCTCTACCTTTTAAATAAAGTTTGATTTAGTCTTGAGTATCACACATTCTATATGAAAGTGCTCAAGAAAATTGCTGATTTGTACTAATATTAAAAATTTTTAGACTATGATTAATGTTGTTTGGATATCTTCTTTGTTCAAATGTGATTTTGTGTCACACTATATAAAAAGTATAGTGTAACTGGGGCAGAATTAGTACACTTTCTGGTGTTTGGGAAGATGATCTCTAAATATATTTTAATTAAAACAAAGTGATTTGCATCTTGAACTTTTTTTTCACAATTCAATTTCTTAATAGTTTCTAGTGTAACTCATTTGAATTATTTATGCTGCATTTTGATACATCTTTCCCAATTTTCCCTCTTGACTCTAAAACCATATACCTCAAATAATCACAAATAAACAACTGAGCTGACATGGTCTGTTTGTTGGCTGGCTTCTCTCAGAGCCCCAGCATGAGACAGGCAGGAACACATGAACTTGGGGCAGACAGGGGACAGACTGTGAGTCAGTCTCGACCCAGTGATCTCATTGCTTCCCCCTCCTGCGTAAAGGAGGCTGGACCCCAGACCTTGTGATCTCCCTGCTGTTCCAGGGGTGGGACCGGCTTCCAAAGGAGCCAGGTGTGTGGGCAAAAGAACCCCCGGGAAAAGTCCCTACCTGCTCTGCGCGTAGCATCACCACCCTCACATTCCAGTGTAGATGGGTCGACCAGTGGTTTGAGATTTGAATCTAGCTGAGGCTGCCTGCCGCATCCCTTTCTGTCGAACCGAATGGCCCTCTTCCTTTTCTGCCATCCCTGTCCTCCAGCCTGGAGTGGACGGCATCTGTGGGCCTCAGTAGTACCTTCTGCTTCCTGGACTGAGCTCGTCCTCATCAGTCCAAGGCCTCTCTGTCTGCCCCACACCCCCGGACACTCCAACAGTGAGTCTGTTGGAGAGAGGAGTATGCTTCTTAGAATTCAACCTATCATTCCGAGTGGGGCCCAAAGGGACCCAGGGTTATGGTATTGTCAGCTGAATAAAGTAACACGAAATAAGCAGTGACACCACATCTGGGGTCATTTTCAGGGTTTTTGGTTATGTTTTGTAACTGCCTACCAGACTCACTGGAAACACGCTCAGCAAAGCTGCAGTATAAACAAACCTGGGAGATCATTTTCCGTGCGTTTCTCAGTTCATCATGGTGACAGTCCTGGATTTAACTGTTGGCTCCTTTGCATGGATTTTGGGGTCGACTCTAACCTCACAAAATTGTGGGTTTGACTTCTAATGCTCTCCTGCACGTATAAAGTACATTCTGGCTTACAGTTAGTATTAATCCATGCAGGGAAATTTCACATCATGTTTAAGATTCCTATTCTGCTCTACTGGCATGCCTTTTGTTTTCATTAATGAAAACGTACATGGTTTACAATCGTAGGGACCTACTTAGCCAGAGTGACTCCATCTCGGTTAAACAGCCAGTTTGTTGTTTGTGCAGTAAAACTTAAACTGACCCTGCCTTCCCCCCAGAGGAGCTTATTTAAAAGCAAGTCTGGGAAGCCAGTAAAATATGGTCGACTGGTCCCTGATAACAGAGCCCAGAATATAAGGACAAGTCAGGCCAGGTGGACACATCCAATCAGGAAAGCGCACATACTATCTCCCTGACTACCAAAGAATGTGGGCCCCACCTTTTGGGCGCCAAACTTGGGCGCCAATTCTGACCAAGGAGATAGGCTAGTTCAAATAGCTACTATAGGGTGAATTGTAATTCAATTGGCCACCCGTGTGTGACCTAGCATGACTATGCAACTCTCTCTGTGTGTTACAATCTCATTGGCCACCGGTGTGTGGCCAGGATCCACCACAACCACATGTGGCATCAACCACATGCTCTATAAAAGTTAGTCTGTGAGGCTGGGAGGGGTTGCTCTCTCCATAAAAGATGGTCCTGACAGGTCGGTTTGATTCTCGGTGCTGGCGTGAAATAAAGCTTTGCTTTACCTTCACTTTGTATCAGTCTCACTCCTTTGATCACAGACTCATCACAATGATCTTTTAATTAAGTTGTATTAACACTATTTCAGGTGATACCGTCTCAAAGTGCACTTTTACTGAGGGAGATTCTTCCAAAAATATCCTACCCAGATATTTGATATTTGATTAATATTCCAAAGTACAACTATATCAGATTCAAAGAGACTTTACCAGAATACTATAACCCAAAAATCAACCATCAGCCCTTTCTTTCTTAACCATGTTCCTCAGACACCAATGAAGATGGTGTCTTCATTGTTCTTTTTTCAGTAGACAGTAGAAAGGAAGGATGATGTAGACAAAGCAGGGTGTCCTATTTGTGAAGTGACCCCAGGATGGTCCTGTGCCAGACATGTTACTGTGTTGACCCCATCCCCCACTCCCGTTGGTAAGGGGAAAGCCCTTCCCAGGTTGAGCTGTGTCCTTGTTCTTTCAGAACTTTGTACACATTAAGATTGGCTGAAAGTTCTAAAACCTTCTAAAGCAGCAGACGAGCAGGAAGGCACTCTTCCATTCTGCCGGGCTCCCTCAGGAAACACAGCTATCTCCCCACCGTCAGCTAACCCCTGCCATGAACTTTCTCAGGCTGAGCATTTGGACATGATGTGAGGACTGAGTACCTTTCCTACAGTTACGTGTGTTCGCTGGGTGTCCATGTGCAACTCCGTCTAAACCAAGTCTTCAGGGAAAACCGGGGTGGTGAGATTGGTTGGGGAACTTATATTTAAATGTTATTTAAATAGATTAATAAATTAAATATTATTTAAATATAACTTTAAAATGTTATTTGGTTGGGGTGCCTGGGTGGCTCAGTGGGTTAAGCCTCTGCCTTCGGCCCAGGTCATGATCTCAAGGTCCTGGGATCGAGCCCCACATTGGGCTCTCTGCTCAGCGGGGAGCCTGCTTCCCCTCTCTCTCTGCCTGCCTCTCTGCCTACTTGTGATCTCTCTCTCTGTGTCAAATAAATAATAAAAATGTTTTAAAAAATGTTATTTGGTTTATGGAAGTAACATTTATTGTTCATTTTATTAATGGAAGAAAAATATAAATCTAATTAATAAATGAGGTGGATGGTAAGGAAGAAGAAGAATCTATAGCATAAAGAAATATGAAACCAAATGTGATGTAGTATTGATAATTTAGTTCTCATGGGATTCAGAAAGGAATTTCTTCAGCAGAGACCAAGTTGATAAAAAATGGATAATTTATGGAGAAACAATAATTGCTTTAAAATGTAAAATAAGAATATGTCATTGCATAGCAAAATTAAGATTTTAATTTTTAATGCATTCTGAAATACATCTGTGACTTTCAATGCCTTAAGATGCTAGCAGCCCAAGAGATTCAGTAAATTAAAAAAAAAAAGAAAAAAAAAACTTGCTAGTTATTTGGTCAAAGTCAATAGTGTGCAGAAGACTGTAGAACTGAAATCCCAAGAACTTATCCAATGTGTAGATATTTGCCCATCAGAATGAACAAACCAAAAAAACCCCTAAAACAAGCAGAGATAGAGTCCCCCAAGTAACTCACTTCCTGTCCCCACTGCTGTTTGTGATTAGGAAAAACATGAGGCCACTCTCTCAGGAGCACAAGCCATCTGTGGTGGGGGGGGCGGGAGGTTTCAGAGGAACCGCTTCCCCACAATTACCTGGAATCCAGAGTTAAGGACTGGCAGGTGCTTTGACTCTCAGCAAGCAGTCTCTCGTAGATCAAGTTCCTCAGTGGCAAGGACAGAGCTCATCTAGCCGCTTCTATTTCCCTTCTGACCTCCCTGTCAGAGATCCGGCACTTGCAGAGGGTGGCATTTTAACAGCTCTGTGGTTTGTTTCCTAGGACTACAGTGAAAGGATGGCTTGAAGGGAAAAGGGACTTAATGGAGAAAGATCAAAAAAAAAAAAAAAAAAAGGAAGGAAAGCTTTTAATAACTTTGAAATGCAGCCCAATTGATGTAATAAAACTGTTTGAAAACCCCATGCTACCTGCACCTTTCAGAGTTACTCTGCAATTTTTGCTTTTTTTCATTTTTTCTTTGTTTTTTTTTGTTTTTTGGGTTTTTTTTTGTTGTTGTTGTTGTTGTTTTATCAATAAAACTGTGTCTGGTATTTCAGATTTGTCCTGTTGTGGACAGTGAGAAGGAGCTTGTGCACCATGGTTTGTTTCTGTGGGGAAAATGATAGCTCAGTTGTCCTATTTTTATTAATAGTCAGGGTTTTGATGAGGATTTTAAAGCCAGGTTTCTCTTTGCCTTCCCTACTCCTTCTTTTATTGGAACCAAAATTAGTTTCATGGAGCCTGGGCATCCTGTATTTTGTAAGTGGCGGCGAGCCAGCTGTTTTCCGCTTCCTGCTGCACAGTGAGAGAAGCTACACAGGGCTGTGTGGAATTAAATGCTGAGCGTTCTGATGGTAAACAGCTTTTCTGACTTGTTTCAAACATATTCTCAAAATAAATCCCAACTTCCTCCCGGAGTTCTCCATGCATCAACACATATGTTAATGTTAATGTTTACTGACTAGTGGGTGACTTACTTTTCATAACTCTGCAGGCATATTTGCATAGGCTTCCTAAGGTCGCAGTTTTTCAACCAATTGTATCTTCCGTTTTATTTTCCCTCTTTTATAGCTTGGCTTCAAAACGTCTATCTGGAAACTGCTGTCTTTTAATTAGAAGACAACTTCCCTTTCCATAGTACTTGAGGATAGATGGGAAAATAAGAATGTCTAAGGTCTTAAGCTCAGAGAGTTGGGGCCATGGGCAAAATGTGGTGATCCTGGGAGGGAAGTCTAACATTCCTTTTTTATCTTAAAAATAAAAGTTAGGGGTGCCTGGGTGGCTCAATCAGTTAAGCATCTGCTTTTGGCTCAGGTCATGATCCCAGGGTCCTAGGAGAGAGTCCCACACTGGGCTCCTTGCTCAAGTGGCTGCTTGAGTCAGTGGCTGCTTGAGAGTGGCTGCTTCTGCCTCTGCCTGCTGTTCTCCCTGCTTGTGCTTGCTCTCTTGATCTCTCTTTCTCTCTCTCTGAAAAATAAATAAAATCTTAAAAAAATAAAAAAAAAATAAAAGATACAGGAAAAGAAATGCTAGTGAGGCAGCATACATAGATGATACCTCTCAGTGCTCAGAGAAAAGTACTCTCATTATCTGATGACTATTTGCTCAATTAATTTCCTGGTTCTCCAGATATTCCACTATGAAATATTAAACAATCTTTCTCTGAAACGAGAAATGACTCCCTCCTTCAAGAGGAGACCTTGATTTTCAACATTAATGTTTTTTGTTGATTTGTTTTACTCAGTATATTCACATGAGTGACAAATCTTTTTTTTTTTTTTGACAAAATGTTATTTCTGTTTTTACCAAACCCCATGCACATGCTCTACCTCTCTATATATGGCCACCATCACATTTACCCAGCTCTGTATTATCTCACCTTCTATTGGGGTAATGTCTTCTCTTCATGGACATATAAGTCTCGGCAGACACACACCCTGCCGGTGCCTCTCATACTTAATGCTGAGCAGGAACCCCCTAGGTTCTTGAACGTCACATTCTTGATCTCCATTTGTTGGGTCACCCTGGCTCCAGCTTCTACTCATTCCTGACTTAGGTCATGTCACCACACACTTCATGGCAATCTTGTTATTTGGAATTTAGCATTTGCATCTGTTTTCCTGACTGGATCCATACGTTTCACATCAAAGACTGGCTTATTTTCTTCCAGAAGCTTTTCCAGCCTGTGTCCTCACCTGCCCAAGGGCTCAGACACCACACAGAAATACAGTCAGCTCCCAAAATCTCAGAACGCTTGGCCACCAGAAGATGACCCACCAACCCCCAGTGACAAGCCTTCACTGTTTAACTCTGGTGGTGGATTTTGTCCCTGGAGCTTTGTGGAACTCTTGATCACTTAAAAATGAAGTTCAAGCTCATCCTCACCAGACCATAAAAATAGGTTATTTCAGCTCTTTATCATTTCCTTCATTTCCCTTGTCTCCTAAATAACGTTTTTTTTACCTCACTCTTACTATTTGTACCTGCTGTTTTTCTCCAAAACACTACAAGATACTCAAGATGCCTCACTTTGTTGATAATCTTCAACTTGACATTACATTCTGCCTTTTATCAGGAGTTTTTCTGATTTGAAGGAAAAGTTGTTGTCACCTCCCTGGGTTGATGTCAGAAAACCAAACTCCCCCAAATACTTTTTTTGTAGTTACTAGCTACCATTTCCCTTTATTCTACTCTCAAGATGCATTTCCTTAGGCATATGTAAGATGTAGTGTTAACACTGAATTAACATAGTGTTTTCTTTCCTGCACACCCTGGGTTTTTGTCCTTTTCTTCGCGTTTGTTTTGGGTTGTGAATATCTGTGGTCAGGAAGAGATCTTTGCAATTCACTCTACAGTGTGTCCTGTAAGCAATGAGAGCCTTAAAGGAGACCCACTTATTACCTTCTTATTTCTAAAGAAAGAGAATCTGGGAAGGAAAAGGAGCAAAAGAATTCTACCACACCCTAGAAGTCTCCCCCTAGTAGATGTAGTGCACACACTATTACACTTAAATGACCTTTTAGATCATGAAGTATGATTCTTACATATTCAGACAGCCCTAGGCCACCCTAGAGGCAGTGAACTGGAGAATCACTTTCTCTTTTTCTTCTTGCATGTTACAACTTCATGCGGAAATTTTAGTTTGAAATGCATTTTACATTTGTGATACCAACAAGTACGGAGAATAAAACTGATTAGAAAGAGAAATAGGGATTTGGATATAAGACTGTGCCGTGGGAATGGAGGAGAGTACATGGAAGTACATTCCAAAACTGAAAAGTGGGATGATTATCGAAAAATAGGAATTTAGTTCTTTATTGGATCATTGTTGGGCTTTTTTCAAAAGTTGCTTGAGAGAGTTTCAAGAAGTTTATAAATTTAAAACTAAGTATAAAAAATAAATCTAAATAATATACAGAATGGGACTTATTCCAAAAAAATTATGGTTTCCTGTTAAATTATAGAAATACATAATATGGATTATAAAATGTGTATATGTGTGTGTGTGTGTGTGTGTGTGTGTGTGTGTACCGTACAGATAGATCTTATTTTCTTTGTTGGCTTAACATTTTAAATCCACTTTAGTCTTTAACAGTCATGCTCAGAAGCCCATGTTCAGTGTGCACGCTGTTTCGATAGGCTTCAACCTCAGTCTGTTTGCTCTTCCTCTTTTGCTGAAAAGCATCCGATGAATTTGCCAAGGCCAGCGATACCTGAACAAGCTAAATTTTTTTTAAAAAGTCTAAGCAGGGGTGCCTGAGTGGCTCAATAAAGCATCGAACGTGTGATTTTGGCTCAGGTGATGATCTCAGGGCCATGACTTGGAACCCCATGTGGGGACTTCGCACTGGGCGTGGAGCCTGCTTAAGATTCTCACTCTCCCTTCTCCACCCCTCCAGCCCCAGCATATATCCTCTTGCCAGCACTTTCTCTCTCTAAAAAAAATAAAAATAAAATATCATAAGTAGTAGAATAAAAATTTGTTGATATTAACAGTCTTCTTTTCTCCTTCTTTTTGGTCATAAACTGCAAACAACTGCATCTTGCTCTTTTTGGGAATTCGGATTCCCAAATTAACTTCAGGTCTCCCCAACAATCACTTATTTTTCTTTATCTATCTGGAAACATAAAGCACAAAGATATCTTCCTTAAGTTGAAGATAATTTAAATACTGAAACCCAACTTCTGCTGTTGGCAGTATTTCAATAGCTATGTTCGTTAAGGGCATAAGGAGAAATAGAGCTTATTATTTTAAGATTTTTTTCAAGGTTATTTTAGCAGATTCAAGTGAAACAACAACAACAAAGCCTTTCCCCAGAACATTCCAGCACATAGAGTATTTAACTTGAAATGCATTGACTGTGTGGCGCTGTCACAGGGCATCTGGAGGAGACCATTCATGGTGTGCAGGCCTCTGATGACATCCCACAGAAGAAATGAGAAAGCCATGGGAAGCGGGATAGGTCAGGAAGGGTGCCTTTGGGCTCATTTTAAAATGTCTTCAAGGTTTTATGAACTTTTTGCAAGTCATTTTGTAATCCATTTTAATTGATTGTTTCAGTTACACAAGAGAGCAACTTACCATCATGTTTGTAGGTCTCCAACGTCCTCCAGCATTATTTAAGCAATACTAAATGGAATACTACGTTGAATACTGTGTGAGAAATACATTTCAAGTCATGTAGTATATTACATACTCCATGTAACCTAGCTAACGGTTACTTACCTCCCCATTTATCACTTCCCTTGTTACAACTTATCAATCTGTTATTTAGATCTCAACATTTTATGCCCTTATGTTCATGTATGATTATTAACTCAAAATCCCTGTGATACTGAATGTTTTTCTCTGAAGGCACTGACCAAACTTAGGCTTAGAGAGTTGCCCAGTTTTGTGACTTTGCACATGTTGCTTGATGTCTCTGCGATATTAATTTTTCATCTGGAAACTGCACTTACCTTCTGGGTTTTTGTTAGTATTATAAAAATGTATGAAGAACTTAGCATTATGGTTTACAAAGCATAATAAATGCTCAAGATTAAAACCACATCTCGTTTTAAGTGCTATACTTAAGGGCATGAAGGAGCACAGAAATTTTAAATACTTTGTTAGATCTCCAGTGGAGTTCACACGTGTTCAGAATGATTTGGTAGCTATCTAGCTGAATTCCTGGGACCAGACAAAACTGAGGTCTCCTACTCTTCCACCATCTTAGAAAGTCCTCAATCAAGAATCAGAAATTTTAAATACTTTGGAATGACCAGATAGCTGAATAATTTCTCTAGTTCTCTCTCTCATTCAAAGAGCTTATAGCTGGGGTACCTGGGTAGCTCAGTCGGTTAGGTGTCTGCCTTTGGTTTGGGTCATGATCCCAGGGTGCTGGGATCAAGTCCCACACGGGGCTCACTGATCGGGGGGACCTGCTTCTCCCTGCCCCTGTGCTGCTCCCCTTGCTTTTGCTTTCTCTCTGTGTCAAATAAATAAAATCTAAAACAAAACAAAACAAAACAAAACAACAACAACAACAAAAATGAATTTATAGCTGAGGTAGTAGCTGATGTTGGTTCAGAAGTTTTCCACACTCCCTCCCTGCTCCCAACATACAGTCTACTCTTGTATCTGGCGCAAAACAGGATTCACTACATGCTGTGATTAATTTAATTAATTTCATTCAATTATTCAGTCGTGGATTCAGTAACACACAGGTGTCCCCAATTCATTCTGTGAGCCCATCTCATACTTGAAAAATAATCAAATGTAGTTTTGCTAATGTCAACATAAACAACAACTTGCTTGGAGAAATCTGTTTGACTGCAGTTGAATATGATTCACACAAATTTGATAAAGTAAATCACCCAAACTACAGACTGAGAGGCAGAGCTGAGCCCATCTGCCTGGGAGCCTGCTGGATGTGTGAGATCAAAAATTCACTGGGTCTTAATCCAGTTTGAGCCAAAATTATGCTAACTACTGTGCCTATTCCCTCCCCCATACCACTTACCTCACAGGAAGCCCCTCAAATCCCAGATCCTCAAGACTAGAAAGGGCTTTCCAACTTTCTCTTTCCTTTCCCGTCTATTATGAAGTTTGTAGCTTGGGAACACTCACAAGCTGAGTAGCAAGAATGTTCTTAATGATTGTTTATATTCTTCTATGATATCTGGTGGAGATAATCTCAGGATTTTTATGAGATTAAGGTTACGCCTAAAGCAAAATGATATTGGCCTTCTGCCAAAAGGTCACAAAACAAACACTGTAATTGAACAGTTGTTATTAAATGCATTCACATAAATTTCCAAATATCCCTCTACAAAGGACGATCCCTGATTATCCCAGATGAAACATGATAATCCATCTTCATAAGAATGGAAATGAGAGGAGAGGAGTCAAGATGGTGAAGAAGTAGCAGGCTGAGATGACATCAGGTAACAGGAGATCAGCTAGATAGCTTACCAAACCATTGCGAACACCTACAAATCCAACAGGAGATTGAAGAGAAGAAGAGCAACAATTCTAGAAACAGAAAATTGACCACTTTCTGAAAGGTAGGACTGGCGGAGACGTGAATCTAAAGTGACGGGAAGATAGACCACGGTGGATGGAGGGGCCAGCTCCCGGCAAGCGTCGGAACAATGGAGCACAAAATCAGGACTTTTAAAAGTCTGCTCCACTGAGGTACATTGCTCCAGAAGCTAAAGCGGGGTGAAGCCCACACAGGGTAAGCATGGTCCCAGGTCCCGCAGGGTCACAGAAGGATCAGGGGTGTCTGAGTGTCGCAGAGCTCACAGGTATTAGAGTGGGAAAGCCAGCTACAGAGACAGAGCCGAGGAGTGAACTCTCAACTTGGGGTTACCTCAAACTGTAATCTGTGGCACAGGCCACTGCTCTGTGAGTGGGGTCCCCACAAGATCCAGGGAGACTACCCCTGAAAGAGCTCAGGGACCTGTGGGGTTCAGGACTCCAGGCAGAGCTGTGTGCCAGAAACAGAGATGCTTGGTCACAGGCTGGGTAAGCTCGGAGGGCAGCCGGAGGCCAGGGAGATGGGAGTGCTTGAGCGCTTTTCTCTGAGGGAACACTGAGGAGTGGGACCCCGAGCTCTTGGCTCCTCCGGGCTGGAGATTGGGAGGCCGCCATTTTCATTCCTGTCCTCTGGAACTCTAAAAAAAGTGTTCAGGGAAAAAAAGTTCCCGAAAGCGAACCCGAGCAGATTGCTTACCATGGCCCTGGTAAGGGTGGTACAATTCCACCTCGGGCAAAGACACTTGAGAATCACTACAACAGGCCCCTCCCCCAGAAGATCAACAAGAAATCCAGCTAAGACCAAGTTCATTTATCAAGGAGAACAGCGGAATTCCAGAAGAGGAGAAAGCAAAGCATGGAATTCATGGCTTTCTCCCCATGATTCTTTAGTCTTACAGTTAATTAATTAATTTTATTTTATTTTTTTCTCTTCTGCTGAATTTTTTTTAACTTTTACCCTTTCCTCTTTTAACGTTTTTTAACTAGTTTATCTTAACAATACCTTTCATAAAAAGATAATAATAATCTTCTTTGAACCTTCATTATTATAATAATATTTTATCCTTCATTGTATCTAACTTTATTTTTTGTATACACATAGGGTTTTTTCTTCTAAAAATTTGTGGTACAACTTCTTCTAATAGATCAAAATATACCCTAAATCTAGCTCCAGGCTTGTTCTAGTTTCCAGCCTGAGCAAATTCTCTCCACTTTCTTTTTCTTTATTCTCCCAACCAACTTACTTTATCAACTCCTTTTTTAGAAATTAAAAAAATTTTTTTTTCATCTTTATAGGCATATTCCATCCCTTAATTGTGTTTACCCTTATATATGTTTTTCACTCTTTAAAATTTTGGGAGGTAGTTTCTTCTAAGAGACCAAAATACTCCCCAAATTAAGTGGGTGACCCTGTTCTAGTCACCACTCTAATATATATACATATATATCTTTTTAATATATTTTCTTTATTTGTTTTCTTTTTCTAATATTTTTTTTCCTGAACTTCTTTTTACCCCCTTTCTCCCCCTGCCCCATGATTTGGGGTCTCTTCTGATTTGGTTAAAGAACATTTTCCTGGGGTCTTTGCCACCCTTTTAGTATTTTATTTGTTCCTTCATATATTCTTTTTTTTTTTTTAAGATTTTATTTATTTATTTGACAGACAGAGATCACAAGTAGGCAGAGAGGCAGGCACAGAGAGAGGGGGAAGCAGGCTCCCTGCTGAGCAGAGAGCCCAATGCAGGGCTCGATCCCAGGACCTTGAGATCATGACCTGGGCCGAAGGCAGAGGCTTAACCCACTGAGCCACCCAGGCGCCCCATGTTCCTTCATATATTCTTATCTGAACAAAATGACAAGGTGGAAAAACTCACCACAAAAAAAAATAAATAAATAAAATAAAAAATAAAAACAACAACAAGAGGCAGTACCGAAGGCCAGGGACCTAATCAATACAGACATTGGTAATATGTCAGATCTAGAGTTCAGAATGATGATTCTCAAGGTTCTAGCTGGGCTCAAAAAAGACATGGAAGGTATTAGAGAAACCCTCTCTGGAGAAATAAAAGCTCTTTCTGGAGAAATAAAAGAACTAAAATCTAACCAAGTTGAAATCAAAACAGCTATTAATGTGGTGCAATAAAAAAAATGGAGGCTCTTACTGCTAGAATAAATGAGGCAGAAGAAAGAACTAGTGATACAGAAGACCAAATGACAGAGAATAAAGCTGAGCGAAAGAGAGACAAACAAATACTGGACCATGAGGGGAAAATTTGAGAGAATTTTAGAGAGAAAATTAGAATAATTGGGATTCCAGAAGAAGAAGAAAAAGAGAGGGGAGCAGAAGGTATATTGGAGAGAATTATTGTAGAGAATTTCCCTAATATGGCAAAGGTAACAAGCATCAAAATCCAGGAGGTGCAGAGAACCGCACTCAAAATTAATAAGAATAGGTCCACACCACATCACCTAATAGTAAAATTTACAAGTCTTAGCAACAAAGAGAAAATTCTGAAAGCAGCCGGGAATAGAAGTCTGTAAGATACAATGGTAAAAATATTAGATTGGCAGCGTACTTATCCACAGAGACCTGCAGGCCAGAAAGAACTGGCAAGATATATTCAGAGCACTAAACGAGGAAAACATGCAGCCAAGAATACGATATCCAGCTAAGCTATCATTGAAAATAGAAGGAGAGATAAAAAGCTTCCAGGACAAACAAAAATTGAAAGAATTTGCAAACACCAAACCAGCTCTACAGGAAATATTGAAAGGGGTCCTCTAAGCAAAGAGAGAGCCTAAAAGTAGTAGATCAGAAAGGAACAGAGACAATATACAATAACAGTCACCTTACAGGCAATACAATGGCACTAAATTTATATCTCTCAATAGTGACCCTGAATGTTAATGGGCTAAATGCCCCAATTCAAAGACACAGGGTATCAGAATGGATAAAAAAAAACAAAAAACAAAAAACAAAACAAAAAAAACACCAAAACCCATCAATATGCTGCCTACAAGAAACTCATTTTAGACCTAAAGACACCTCCAGATTTAAAGTGAGGGGGTGGAAAACAATTTACCATGCTAATGGACATCAGAAGAAAGCTGGGTGGCAATCCTTAGATCAATTAGATTTTAACCAAAGACTATAATAAGAGATGAGGAAGGACACTATATCATACTCAAAGGGTCTGTCCAACAAGAAGCCCTAACAATTTTAAGTATCTATGCCCCTAACATGGGAGCAGCCAACTATATAAACCAATTAATAACAAAATCAAAGAAACACATTACATTAATACAATAATAGTAGGGGACTTTAACACTCCCCTCACTGAAATGGACAGATCATCCAAGCAAAAGATCAACAAGGAAATAAAGGCCTTAAATAACACACTGGACCAGAAGGACATCACAGATATATTCAGAACATTCCATCCTAAAGCAGCAGAATACACATTCTAATCTAGGGCATATGGAACATTCTCGAGAATAGATCACATCCTGGGTCATAAATCAGGTCTCCACCAGTATCAAAAAATTGGGATCATTCCCTGAATATTTTCAGACCACAAAGCTCCAAAGCTAGAACTCAATCACAAGAGGAAATTTGGAAAGAACCCAAATACATGGAGACTAAACAGCATCCTTCTAAAGAATGAATGGGTCAACCAGGAAATTAAAGAAGAATTGAAAAAAAATTCATGGAAACAAATGATAATGAAAACACAATGGTTCAAAATCTGTGGGACACAGCAAAGGCAGTCCTGAGAGGAAAATATATAGTGATGCAAGCCTTTCTCAAGAAACAAGAATCTCAAATACACAACCTAACCCTACACCTAAAGGAGCTGGAGAAAGAACAACAAAGAAAGCCTAAACCCAGCAGGAGAAGAGAAATAATAAAGATCAGAGCAGAAATCAATGAAATAGAAGCCAAAAAAAAAAAAAAAAAAACAATAGAACAATGAAACTAGGAGCTGGTTCTTTGAAAGAATTAATAAGATAAACCCCTGGCCATACTTATCAAAAAGAAAGGAGAAAGGACCCAAATAAATGAAATCATGAATGAAAGACGAGAGATCACAACTAACACCAAAGAAATACAAACAATTATAAGAACATATTATGAGCAACTCTACGCCAACAAATTTGACAATCTGGAAGAAATGGATGCATTCCTAGAGACATATAAACTACCACAACTGAACCAGGAAGAACTAGAAAACCTGAACAGACCCATAACCAGTAAGAAGATTCAAACAGTCATCAAAAATCTCCAAACAAAAAAGAGCCCAGGGCCAGATGGCTTCCCAGGGGAATTCTATGAAACATTTAAAGAAGAATTAATTCCTATTCTCCTGAAACTGTTCCAAAAAATAGAAATGGAAGGAAAACTTTCAAACTCATTTTATGAGGCCAGCATCACCTTGATCCCAAAACCAGACAAGGATCCCATCAAAAAAGAGAGTTATAGACCAATATTCTTGATGAACACAGATGCAAAAATTCTCACCAAAATACTAGCCAATAGGATCCAACAGTACAATAAAAGGATTATTCACCATGACCAAGTGGGATTTTTATTCCAGGGCTGCAAGATTGGTTCAACATCTGCAAATCAATCAATGTGATACAACACATTAATAAAAGAAAGAACAAGAACCATATGATACTCTCAATAGATGCTGAAAAAGCATTTGACAAAGTACAGTATCCCTTCCTGTTCAAAACTCTTCAAAGTGTAAGGATAGAGGGCACATACCTCAATATTATCAAAGCTGTCTATGAAAAACCCACCACAAATATCATTCTCAATGGAGAAAAACTGAGAGCTTTTCCGCTAAGGTCAGAAACATGGCAGGGATGTCCGTTATCACCACTGCTATTCAACATAGAACTAGAAGTCCTAGCCTCAGCAATCAGACAACAAAAAGAAATTAAAGGCATCCAATACAGCAAAGAAGAAGTCAAACTATCACTCTTTGCAGATAATATGATACTGTATGTGGAAAACCCAAAAGGCTCCACCCCAAAACTGCTAGAACTTGTACAAAAATTCAGTAAAGTGTCAGGATATAAAATCAATGCACAAAAATCAGTTGCATTTCTTTACACCAACAACAAGACAGAAGAAAGAGAAATTAAGGAGTCAATCCCATTTACAATTGCACCCAAGACCTTAAGATACTAAGAAATAAACCTAAACAAAGAGGCAAAAAATCTATACTCAGAAAACTATAAAGTACTCATGAAAGAAATCGAGGAAGACACAAAGAAATGGAAAAATGTTCCATGCTCCTGGATTGGAAGAACAAATATTGTGAAAACGTCTATGCTACCTAAAGCAATCTATACATTTAATGCAGTCCCTATCAAAATCCCATCCATTTTTTTCAAAGAAATGGAACAAATAATCCTAAAATTTTTATGGAAACAGAAAAGACCTCAAATAGCCAAAGGAATATTGAAAAAGAAAGCCAAAGTTGGTAGCATCACAATTCCGGACTTCAAGCTCTATTACAAAGCTGTCATCATCAAGACAGTATGGTACTGGCACAAAAACAGACACATAGATCAATGGAACAGAATAGAGAGCTCAGAAATAGACCCTCAACTCTATGGTCAACTAATCTTCAACAAAGCAGGAATGAACGTCCAATGGAAAAAAGACAGCCTCTTCAACAAATGGTGTTGGGAAAATTGGACAGCCACATGGGGAAAAATGAAATTGGACCATTTCCTTACACCACACACAAAAATAGACTCAAAATGGATGAAGGATCTCAATGTGAGAAAGGAATCCATCAAAATCCTTGAGGAGAACACAGGCAGCAACCTCTTCGACCTCAGCCGCAGCAACTTCTTCCTAGGAACATCACCAAAGGCAAGGCAAGCAAGGGCAAAAATGAACTATGGGGATTTCATCAAGATCAAAAGCTTTTGCACAGCAAAGGAAACAGTTAACAAAACCAAAAGACAACTGACAGAATGGGAGAAGATATTTGCAAATGACATATCAGATAAAGGGCTAGGGTCCAAAATCTATAAAGAACTTAGCAAACTCAACACCCAAAGAACAAATAATCCAATCAAGAAATGGGCAGAAGACATGAACAGACATTTCTGCAAAGAAGACATCCAGATGGCCAACAGACACATGAAAAAGTGCTCCATATCACTCGGCATCAGGGAAATACAAATCAAAACCACAATGAGATATCACCTCACACTAGTCAAAATGGCTAAAATTAACAAGTCAGGAAATGACAGATGCTGGCGAGGATGCAGAAAAAGGTGAACCCTCCTACACTGTTGGTGGGAATGCAAGCTGGTGCAGCCTCTCTGGAAAACAGCTTGGAAGTTCCTCAAAAAGTTGAAAATAGAGCTACCCTATGACCCAGCAATTGCACTACTGGGGATTTACCCTAAAGATACAAATGTAGTGATCCAAAGGGGCATGTGCACCCTAATGTTTCTAGCAGCAATGTCCACAATAGCCAAACTATGGAAAGAACCTAGATGTCCATCAACAGATGAATGGATAAAGAAGCTGTGGTGTATATATATACAATGGAATACTATGCAGCCATCAAAAGAAATGAAATCTTGCCATTTGCGATGACGTGGATGGAACTAGAGGGTATTATGCTGAGCGAAATAAGTCAATCAGAGAAAGACAACTATCATATGATCTCCCTGATAAGGGGAAGTGGAGATGCAACATGGGGGGTTTGTGGGGTAGGAAAAGAATAAATGAAACAAGATGGGATTGGGAGCGAGACAAATCATAAGAGACTCTTAATCTCGCAGAACAAACTGAGGGTTGCTGGGGGTAGAGGGGTCAGGAGAGGGTGGTGGGGTTATGGACATTGGGGTGTGTGTGTGCTGTGGTGAGTTCTATGAAGTGTGTAAACCTGGCAATTCACAGACCTGTACCCCTTTGGCTAAAATTACATTATATTTATAAAAAAATTAAAAAATTAGAAAATTTAAAAAATTTTTAAAAAGAGTGGAAATGAGAAATTTACTTTCCTTTCTTGGAAACATCTTGGTGAAGCGCTTGTCAATATGAAGGATTGTCATCGTGAAAATATCAAATTTTGTTAAAACAAATTGGAGTGTCTTGAGAAAAAGGAACACCAGTGCATGTGATCATAGCAGATGGCCATAAAACAATACATTTTCTAAAATTTAGCTTCTCAGAAGTTTGGCAATCAAGTGTAAAAAGATGCAGGACACAAACAAGGAGAAAAGAAAAATGATGGATTATAGGAATTAATCTAGCAAAAGTCTGCCTTCAGGACATATAAATAATCATCAGCAATCCCTAGAAATTACAATTGGAAACTGAGGACTAGAGAATTTCACACGCAAAAAAAAATGCTTATAGCATTGGGACACTTGAGGTATAAGTTGCATTTGCTTTACAGAAGGAGGATCTATTCTGTTATTTTTAAATTTCTGCCTAGAATAATTCAAGTACAGCGATTGCAAAGTTAATTGCAAAGACTTTCTAACATAGCAGAGGTTTGCTGTCGTAAAAGTGAAGTGTGTGTGTGCCTGTTTAATAAATTCTATAGTAAAACATTCACCGCTGACAACCACCAAAAATCCCCCAAATTTACTTAAGGAAATACACAAGTTTTATCTTCAGTCATGAGCTCCAGCTAAAGGACCGTAAATTTGCAGTTCTGCTCAGTTTATAGGCTGATGTGAGATTAAGCAGCATGCATAACAAACAGTCCCTGTTTTTAAAGATGCCAGGTTTGTAACCGTTATAACATGAGTAATTAAATTCACTTTCCTAAAATTAAAGCCTTGATTGAAATTAAATGAATCAGAGAATGCTCTTTCCCACATCACCCTCCCCGTCCACTTCAGAACTTCACTGTAACACTTCTGCAAGTCTGAGCTAATCATGGATTCCCCAGGGAACATTCCCCTGTGCCACTTTGCTGATTTCACATCCCCTCCAAATCGGGCACTTCTTTTTGGACAATTTCTGGAGTTCGCTTTGTTCACATCTGAATCAATCAGGCACTTGTAGCCACTCTGATTAGAAGCGAAAATTCTGGGGCACCTGGGTGGCTCAGTGGATTAAGCCACTGCCTTCGGCTCAGGTCATGATCTCAGGATCCTGGGATCGAGTCCCACATCGGGCTCTCTGCTAAGCAGGGTGCCTGCTTCCCTCTCTCTCTCTCTCTCTGCCTGCCTCTCCATCTACTTGTGATCTCTCTCTGTCAAATAAATAAATAAAATCTTTAAAAAAAAAAAAAAAAGAAGAAGAGAAAATTCTCCTGGAGTAGTGTTGCTGGTCCATATGTTTTGAAAAGCATTGATTGATTTATTCTGCCTTTGTTATTGCCCTTGCTTTTGTATTAATTCAATTTTCCCTTCCTCACCCTTTAAGCAGGAAATCTTAAATTATCCACTTGGGAACTTTCTTCTTTCCAAATATAAGAATGTTATGCAATGAATTTCACTCTGCTTTAGCTACATTACACACATTTTGAAGTGTTGTGATTTCCTCTTTGTCTCAAGGAATGTTGATAAGCATTCCGTTTAATGTCCAAATATGTGGACATTTGTCCAGATAGTTCTTTTTTTTTTTTTTGGTCTAGATATCTTATTGATTTCTATTTTTATTGCTTAATTTAAAATAATCAACATTTTAGTTGATAGGATGAATTGTTTTAATTAATTTGACCAAATATATGACCTTGTACAGTTTTTATCCTTTTAAAATTGCTCAGACCTGCTTTACAGCCCAGAATATGGTCGATTGCATTTGAAAAAATTATGTATTCTGCTACTGTTGGTTGGAATTTTCTATAAATGTCATTGAGATTGAGTTGATGATATTGTTCACAATCTTTATGTCCTCTGAGATTTTCTTCTTGTTCTGTCAATTACTGAGGAGTGTTGGACTCTTCAGCTGCAAATGTGGGCGTGTCTTTCTCCTTTCATCTCAATCTGTGTTTGCTTCTCCTACTTCAGTCTTTGTTATGAAGTAAGGACACATTTATCACTCTTATTGTACCCTCTTATTCAATTGTCTCCTCTAGCCCAGATGTGTCTTCTCATCCTCACTAATGGAATTCTTGTTCTAAAAGATACATTGATACTAATATAGACTCTCATGCTCTGATACTCTATTCCTTTTTCTTTAATCTTATTTTTCTCTCTGTGCTTCCTTTTGGTTGATTTCTATAGCAATGTCCTTGAACTCACTAATTTTTTTTTCTATAACATCTAATCTGTTATTAATTTTATCTTTTGTTTTCTACTTGAGATACTGTATTTTTAAACTCTGAAAGTTCCTTTTGAATCTTATGTATATTTTCCAGTCCCTTCTTCTTTGTTTCCATGTCTTTATCTATTGTCTTAAAGACACAGAGGACACTGATGATGGCTCTTCTAATAACATCCATCTTCTCTATTATTTCTGTGGGGTTTTCCTATAAATTGATTTTTTTTCCTTGTTATTTTTTTTTCCTGGTTATTCATCTCATTTCCTTCTTCTTTGCATATAAGGACAATTATGTTGGATACCTGTCACTGTGAATTCTATGTTTTTTGGGTGCTAGATCTTTGTGCCTGTGTTCCATTAAATATTACTGGATTTTATTCTGAAGGTGATGGAAAATCAGTTTATAGTTCCCTAGGGAACAGTGGTTTATTAGCTGAAGTAAGATGCCTTTTATCATTGATAATAAAGTGCAGATATAATACTAATATATAGCAATATACAATACTTTGGATCTCCCCCATGTGCCTGCTACTCTATTTGGATTTTATTTTGATAGTTAATCTTTATTATAGCCTAAATATTTATGACTCTCCTCCCCGCCGCCCCTGAATTCAGATATCGAAATCCTAACCCTTCAGGCAACAGCATTTGGAGGTGGGACATTTGGTAGATGACTAGGTCATGAGCTCAGCGCCCTCCTGAATGAGATTAGCTCTCTGTTCTCTACCATGGGAGGGCATGAGAAGTCAGCCACCCACAAGCCACCAGACTCCAAATCTGCTGGTGCCTTGATCTTGGACTGCCCAGCCTCCAAAAATATAAGATACAGATGTCTGCTGTTCAAGCCCCCCAGTCTACGATGGTTTTGCTCCAGCAGCCCCAGCAGACCAAGATCTCACAGACACAGGTAGCCCATTTTGGCAGAGGAGGAAACAGAGGCTGAGCAAGCAAGAACTTCCCACCATCACACCACTTCTTAATCTGTTTGGGCTGCTCTTCTAGAATATCACAGACAGGGTGGGTTATGAGGAACAGAAACTTCCCAGTTGGAGGCTGAAAGCCTGAGATCTAGGTGCCAGCAGGGCTGGGTGATAGCGACAGCCTTCTTCCAGATCGTGTATCCCCAGGGTAGAGAACAGAGAGGGGGAGCAGGCTCTCTTGGGGTCCTTCAAAGGGCATGAATCCCATCATAGGGCTCCATCTTTCTGACCGCATGTAATCGTAGTCACCTCCCCAAGTCCCCACCTCCAAATACCATCACACTGAGGGTGAGGCTTTTAACATGTGACATTTGGGAGTGGGGGACACAAACATTCCATCCATAGCACACAGATGGTGAAAGAAGCTGGGGGATTGTTCTCCATGGCCTTTCCACTCCCTAACCACCCCCCCACCCCGACTCAACATTAGGCTACAGGAAGTAGCTACAGGAAGTATGCATTTTTCAGGTTTTTGAAAACTGGAGAGAAGAAGGACACACCAGTAAGGTCTGTGAGGTTCCTGCCCTGTGATGCTCAGTGAGCCTGGCAGGGGATCACTGTCTCCTTTCATCTGTCCCAGAAGATAGCCTAGCAACACCCGTCCTTCAGGCAGTCAACACGCGGAGGACTTTGGATGTAGAGAGGAATATCACCAATACCCAAGGGACACGAGAATTAGTTGTCGGGTTGATGTAAGCCAGAGATGACAAACTTGCTCTTCAGATTCCAAAAGAGATTTTTCCCCACTTTTTTAAAAGCAGCAATTCAAGTCCAAGTCCTAAGTGGGCTTTTATTTTCTCCAAGCATTTCCATCTTTTCATAGGCACTGAAAGACACTTTATCACAATTACTGCTCCTGCTTTAATAATGCATCAAACAAATCCAGCTTCAGTGAAATGAGATGGAGTAGCTCTCAGGAGCCTGTCCTGTGTTTTTCTGGCAACAGCTCAGCTCCTTCTATCACTGCCTGGTGACGGGCACCAGTGAGGATGCTCTGCCGGGGCCCCAGGCTGGAACCACGGGAGGGATTTTGTGCTTCCAACAGGTTGTGCGTGTCAGAGATGCCTCATGACTCCTAGTCCAGGTTGGGCATTGTGTAAGCAACATCCAAAAGATCAGGAATTTCTTACTATAAATCATGAATAAATTATCTAGCTTTGATAGCAGAGTAATGGTAAATAATAGATCTGCGGTTGAGAGAATTCTGAGTCCACTATGGTTGCTGTTCACTTACAAATTGCTATGCCTTTCCTTTTTTCTGAACTGCCTCCACATTCAATATTTTAAATCAATTTTGAATTGTATCATCATGAGTGTTGTATCACATGCAAATTAATTAGAACCAAGTAATGAGCTTGGTTTCAGTAACCTCCATTAGCATTCTTCTCTTACTGCCTGTGAGAGACATAGAAGCAAGACACTGTTGGTGTTAAAAAATAGGCATAGAAAGAGACAATGGAAGTAAAACTGTGCATTGAAGCCTTTTTTTTTTCTTTTCTTTTTTTTTTCTTTTTTTTTTTTGGAGCACAACTTTGTGAGGACAGACAAGTAGTAGCACATTCAAGAGATCATTTAGTAAATGTTATTGAAATCTTCAATGTATTAGTTCTGGCTGTTAGAATTAACTTAATTTCCCCAAAACTGACACTAATTTCTTTTTAAATTTATGTTCTGGTTATGCTAAGGCTGAAAAGAAACTTTTAAAAGCCCAGTAGCAAAAGCCTTCATGCCTTGACCTATAAGACTCCGGATTGATGGAATTCAAATTCCCATTCTAGCCGCACACCCACATCTTCCTTCGCAAGTTTCGTCCATCCCAATGCCTTGTTTAACATTTTTGTAGCGATTTAATCCCCTTAGAGGCCGCCTGCTCATGGTGTGGACTGAAACAATTCAAAAGAACACAGCAACAGAGAGATTTGTAGAAAAAAACCTGCTCTTTTCAAGACTTAGTTGTAATTAATATATCTAATCGCTTAACATCAGAACATCATTGTCAGGCCAGCTCCAAGTGACTTTATTTTAGGAATAAAGACAAGAAGCAAAAATGAGAAGGGCATACCAGTTTCTGAAGCAGATAGCTTGTCATACGTTAGGAGACGGAAAACTTAAATCAGCTGATAAGTACCTTGCCATTGAAATGTACATCATCAAGAAGTTTGTGTTTGTTTTATTAAAAAAGAGATAATATGTACGATTTGGAAACTAGGGAGAAAGACTGAATACTTTTGATTGAGATATTGAAATAATCACTTGTTATTATAATTATTAATCAGCTTTATAAATGGGCCTCTTTTTTCCAAGAGGTAATGGAGCAGAAGGACCCGGTCAATACTGTCCCTCACTGCCTGGGCTTAGTGTGCTCAGATAGAGGTAGGACCAGGTACCCTGGGGCAAGCGGTGTGTGTTTTACACCCTTCAGTTGGGACTGTATCTTTTCGGGAGACATTCGTCTCCAGGAAATAGAAAGCCCAGCCAACAGTGGTTTAAACCATAGAAAAATACTTTGTTTATTTAATAAGAAGGCAAAGGGTTCAGAGTGGAATCAGTCGTGCCATGGTGGGAACTTAGTCAGTCTCTGGGGTTCTCCTGGGTTTCTCTTAGGGTTGCAAAGTAGCTTCCACAATTCCAGGTGTCACATTCTCAGGTAATGACATCCCAAAGCAGAACGGAGGGCTGCCAGGGTGATAGAGAGCTTCTCTATTTTATAAAAAAGGAAGCATCTTTCCCACCAGCCCCCAGCAGCCTGCCCTTCACTTTCCAAGTGCCTGAGCCCTGGGGTCATTCCCAGCCACAAGGCCAGGGGACAGCAGGTGTCCAGCTCTCCAGCCCCTGGGGCTGGGAGCAGGTACCAAAGAAAGGGATTGCTCTGGCTGGCATGCAGCCATTCCCACAGCGATGTGGTCATACCACAGGGACTTCTAAGAGGAAATAATTTCTTGAGAGGAGCAAGGCACGCCACTATGCTTGGATGCAAAAGGTGGCCGGGTTTCCTGAACTGTTAAATTAAACATGCGTAACTGCTTTCCTCTGCTGCTGCTTGGCCTCTGACGATCCATCTCTCCTCCTGTCTGTAGCTCGAGATCCATCATCCTCAGAGTGTAAAATCCTTATTATTTTATTTGTCCCTTGTTTGCTGGTCCCTCCTTGCTCTCTCCAATATTTTTTGTTTCCATCCCTTGCTGTGCCGGGACTTTTTGATTTATCCCATCACTGGAGGTCTGCGTGAGAAAGCAGTGGATATTTATGCCTCTGCATATTTCAGAAGCTCTGGGCAGGGTCGCCGCGTCCCACGACTTCGGGACAGCCATTTGTCACCGAGCGCAGTGCCCAGCCCGCCCCACCGGCCGCGGCGCCACCGATTTCAGCCGCAGAGGAGTGGCTTCATTGAAAGACACAATTTTAAGTTCCTCTTTCGAAAAGAAATTTATTTTCAGCATCACCTCCCGTGGCCGCTACCTTGGCTTCCGTCTTTATTGCCTCTCCCCCGACACTGCGGTGGCCTCCTGACGGACGCTCCTGTCACGCATCCTTCCTCCCTGCAAAGGTGCTTCAAGACAGCCGGAACCGCCGCTCATCGCGGACGTTAGCGACTTCCCAGCGCAAACAGAACGACATCGAAGCTTATTTGTGGGGTGCGGGGGTCTTTTCTGGGGCACTGGCACACTGACTACTCCGGTCCCATAGCCTCCGGGCTCCAGCCAGGCTGCTCGGCCCTCCGCTCCTTTCCTGTCACCTCCGACTTCTCCGGCCTTCGGGACTCACCCGCGCCCGCTGCTGGAGGAACATCGTGTCCGCTCCTCGGTGGACTTTCTCCCCGACTCCGGCGGGTGGAGGACGCGCCCCCGGCCAGCGGACGCTCGGGTGCTCCGGGAAGCCGCAGCCGCCCTTGCTGCGGGCGGCTCCGAAGCTCCCGCGGCACGAGGCCGGGACGGACCCGTGAGCTGTTTCCTGGCCGAGGCTGCGAGCCCAGCGCGGCAGGCCTGCCGGCCAGTGTCCTCCCACAGAGAGATTCAGCCACCGACGCTAGTCGCCCGTAGAGCCATGGTGCCGGGTGCTGTCCCGACTGGACGCCGCTCATCGTCCTTTGCTCCCGGCTGAGCGCTCAGCCGGCGCAGGGCTGCCGTGTGTTTCAGGAACGCGCTAGTCCCCCCACCCCCGCGTCTGGACTGACCCCTGTCTGGACTGATCAGTTTCTTCCCAGACTCTCCTTTCGCCTTGTGTGTTCAGTGGCCAGAATGGCATTTTGTTGATTGCCACAGGAAGCCCTGAGTAAGACCTCATGGCAGACCCCGGTCTGTGACAACCCCTAGGAACAGCTGTCCCTCCCGGCTGTCCCCTCTGTGTGGCCTGTTGCTCTTGATTGTTTTCATGGGCCTCTCCCACCTTGGCCGTGACCCTACTCACTCCTGGGTCCCAGCACCTAGCACCATAGACCAGCTGTGGGTAACAGGACTCTCACACCCTGCTTCCCCGTCCCGCTCAAGGGGAGGACCCCTCGCTCTGACCCAGGACGACTGGCTACGTTGGGAATTACTCCCACATCTCCCCAGGCTGCCCATCACCCTCCCGCACTCACTCTCACACCCTCTCCTCGTCTCCACTCTGCTCTGGAGCCATCATCCTGTCCTCTCACTGGCTCTCCAGGTAGGACAGGTCGCTTACTGTCCCTCAGGAAATCATTTCCCTGGGATATGTGTGAGCCCCAAGCTGGGCACTGGACATACAGGTACAGACAGCAGGCCCGCGAGCAGCAAGACAGAGGGTCAGTGGCCCCCACGTGACGTGCAGGGCAGGAGCGCACATGTGATTGCAGACTTCCAGAAGCACGGCCATGTGCTGGAGCACAAGCGAGGACAGGGCGGCAACTAGCAGACAAGTGGGAGTGGGGGTGAGGGAGGTGAGGTAAGCCGTGGACTCTGTGTTACTGGCTCAGCGACACTGCACGTTGTTTGTAACTTCACCACGGCTCTATTGCATCATCTGTCAGAGGGGCTGATTACAGAACCTACTTTCTGAGCAAACTGTGACAGTGAAGTAATGCACTGGCCCTTCTTAGAACCGTGGCTGGCGTGCAGTAGATGCTAACTAAAGAGAAGAAATAGGTAAAGAGACATTATGAAGGATGAATTGACATTTTATTTTTTAGGCCAAAAAGGAGAAGAACGTTCTAGAAAGAAAAAAAAGGGGTTATGACAAAGATGGGGTGCACAAAGGGACTGGTGTTTTGGGGGGTGATAATTAGTTCGCTGTGATTGAAGGTTCACTGGTGTGACAAAAACTGCTTGCTGTCCCCCTTATACCACAGTAACAGAAAGCCCAAAACAAAGTCTAGAACTCCCAGCATCCCTTTCTGATGAGGCTCCTACTGCATTCTTAACATGGGGTTTAAGTGGAAATGTTGTGAACTGGTTTCTGGAAACTTTCTTAAGACAGCTGGCCTGGGTCCTTTACCCCTTCTTTATCCCTTCCTCTATCCTTCTGCCTGGAATGCAGATGTAAAGGCTGGAGCTGTAGCCATCATTTCGGACCATGAGGCCTCACAGAGCAGTGATCTAGAAGGACCCTGGGTCTCTAAGCATTTCGTGGAGCAGAGCCCTGAATTATTGTCTGTAGATTTTCTTACAAGACAAAAGTAAGCTTCCTCATTTGAGCCACAGTTATTGTGGATTGTTTTTCTAATGACTGAAGTGATGGGATGGGGCAGTAGGCCATGAAGCAGACTGGAAGCAAACTGTGAGAAAAAGGGATTTGTGGACCAACAAAGGTGTTTGGGTCTCAATGGACCAGCAACTGAAGTTCTCCAGCAGAGGATCACGGTGTGATTTTGAAGGAAGGGGGTTTTCTCATATGAAGGGAGAAGGCCTGGAGGGGAGATACTGGTGGCAGTAGACTACAGAGGCCACACAGGGGAGAGGTGAGACCTGGAGTGAGCCCCCGAGGTGCTCACAGGGCTTTCTGGAAGTGAAGAGAAAAGGAGTGAAGTACAAAAGCAACCTCCCCTTTGAGGCCCTGTCGAGACACTTACCAGCTATGGAAGAAGCAGGGGAAGGTCCCAGGGAGGGCAGGCGTGGTGAGCCTCCTCTGATGTTTCTCCCTACAGCCCCAGCTGCCTCTGCAAAGGTGCAGCCCATCAAAAGCAGTAACGATTTCCACCCTCCACCCGGCTCCCCATGAAGGCGCAGCTGCCCTGACTCTCTCAGGGGCCTTTTTAGCTCCTTGCTTTTACTGACTGAGTCCTGTGCCCTGACCTGCATGGGCTTCCTCTGAGGTTGCAAGGACCCGGGAGCAGGAGCTGGCAGAGCTGGGGGATCTGGAAGGACATTCTGCTGGGCCAATAGGCGTGTGATGAGAAAAGGCAGGGATGAAATGAACCAGCTGCAGGGTGCCCACAGGGAGACTTGCAGAGGCCAAGCAGCAGCAGACTGCCCCAGGGAGGGGTGGGTTCAGGGATCTGGATCTGAGGCCTGGGGGCAGGACCACCAAGAGCTGAGCAGGACAGCGAGTGGGTGCCTGTCAGCAAGGGCTCCTGCACCTCCTGGGGGCAAAAGGGCTCATCAGGAAACCACAGCACAAGCTTCCTGGCCAAGCGGGTGAGCTGGAAGACGTGTCCAGGCTAAGAGGGTACAGCTCAGCGGCCCCGCGGGGACACAGCACTCTCTTCGGGACCACTCCGAGTCCCACACATAGGGTAGCATGAAGACTTCCAGAGCCCTCCCGATATGCACAGTAGAGCCACTGGGGTCCTGCTAGACCTGGCCAGGCTGACTCGGGAACGGGCCGGACCCCAGCCCATCGGTCAGTTTCCAGTTTCATGGGTCTCAAGAAAGGTGGGGGCTGAAGACCAGGAAGCCATAGGAGACCTTGATTTGTCTGCTTTGGGGGATATTCGAGGAACATTTAATAATGTGCCAATCTTCTTGGCACCATGTTCAGCAAAAATAAAACCACAGTATGGACAGCACGTGATGAATTTTGAGACAAAGATACATGCATGTGGATGTATGAAGCTCTTTGGAAGGACTTCACGAAGTCTCCGCCAAGTGTAGCTGAGGCTCATCCGGGAACTCTCACTGCCTTTCCATGCCGGTCTGCCACAGTAACCACTGGGTCTGAGGGTTACAAAAGGACTTTAACAGATCATATTTTTTTAAAAGCTTAGCATGGTAGCTATGAAGGTGTTAAGAAGGAAGCATTGCATAGCAACAGACAAGCCACATCAATAGGGAAAAAAACAGAATTTTCTATGTTCTCTTACCTCTTCCCAGCTTCCTTAAAGTAAGACCTGACTCATGGACTTTTTCTCATCAGTTTTGTGTGTGTGTGTGTGTGTGTGTGTGTGTCCCATAGATCATCCTTTGTTCCTTTCATGAGTTCATAAGCAAGCGTATAAAACCATGCTTCCTTAGGCACAATTTCCTCCAACAAGGTGGTTGGGGACAGTTTTAACAAAACATTCATTCAGGTCAGTGAGCTGCTCCTGGCACAGTCAGCACATCCAGGAATTGATGCTAAAGACCTTAAGTAAGGTCTTACACTTTGTTTTGGAATCTGGAAAATTCTTTAAAGACTTGTCAGGCTCAGTTCTAAAATCATGCAAGAAAATAAATACCATTTTTCTCTTACCAACGTTAACCAACAGGAAATAACCAGTGTGTCTCAATACTCAAGAAGTCCTTCCTGAAATAACATGTTAATTGAAGCTCAAAGCCTCTTACCTGGACCAGACTTCAATGTTGACTGAAAAGGTGTGAGCAGATAGTCCCCAGATCTGACCCCGTTTTCATCCTCCCCCACCCTGCCTCTGTCAGCAAAGGCTCCCCGGACACTGACGTGATGGGGAAGGACTGCTCTAAGTTAGCAATTTATTGAGTCACTAACCTATTTCAGGAACATGCAGGCCGATTCCCACCAACTTATTTTCACAGTGGTTCTGCAAAGTAGATATTGTGAGAATCACATTTAAGAATAGGAACTAGAGGTTGCGAAGTTAACTTGCCAAGGAGCCACAGCAATACTGGCTGAGCGGGGCTTCCTGGAAGGTTCTCCTCGCTCCTTCTCTTGGGTCCCCACTACGTGACCCCATCCACAAACTCTGTGCGCTCTGGAGGAAAAGAAGGAGGTATTGGGTCAGAAGGTGGTGGATTTTCATGAGAACATATTGTATCCTTGTAATTTTTGAATCGTTTATAGTTAAATATTTTGTCAACACCCCCCTTGGTTGGTTTCGTGAAAGCAGGGATTGTGTGTGACGTCTACCATCATATCCCCGATGTATGGCAGAGTATTTGGCATATAATAGCGGCTCAATAAATGTAAGTAACTGTTTTGAATGCAATCTCTATCAAAGAAAACACCTACTCCGGTGGCTTTTCTGTCCGGCACGGGCTTATCCTTACTTCCCACAATCTACCATGCACAGATAGTCCCTCTGGATTCTTTACTCCAAAGCCCTTCCCTCCCATCACTGCCTAAATCGTGTTCATCTCATTGTGAGGCATTTCCCTTTTCCCTTGAAGGACCCCCTCCTCCTCCATCCAGGCTCTCTGTCTCCCAGCTGCTTTCAAACTTTTCACTTTTGTCTCTTTAGTTGTCTATTCTTTGGCAGGCCCAAACTCCTGAGAGCCACCGGCTTCTCCACGAGGCAGGAGGAGGTACAGATGCAGTCAGCAGTGGTAAACCAGCTCCAGAAAAAAAGAAAAAAAAGAGAGGCAGAGGCAAACAGGGGTGATGTTCAGTGTTTGCCTATTTCCGTGTGTAAATACTCCACTGTACTCAGTCACAAGCTGACAATGATGTCCCTAAACCCAGAGCTGAGCACAAAGGCAGGCACATGGTCAGCTCCCAGACACCCAGTGGGACTCCTGCACCACACCACTGTGTGCAACCCACGGACCACATCGACTTCATTATAACCCTGAGCTTTCTGAAATAGCTCCATGGGAGGAGGTGGCCCTGGATCCAGCCACACTATCTAGGGTGTGTCAGCTTGATCTCATGGGGAAGGGAGGGTTAGAGTGCCAGAAATGAAGGAAGAAATTAAAGTCTATTTGCTAAAGATTTTTACCCCTATAACGTCTCACAGAGGGCCCCTCCTGTGAACAGTACGGCCCCTCACTGTGCACCTCTACTCCTTATGTTCCAGGATTTGGCGTGGTATTTTTCAAGCTTCTCAGAGGCGACTCCCACAACTTCCAGGAGAAGGCACCTGCTCCCCCATACTCTCCCCTGGATGCCAGCTCTTCATCAGAGGGGCTCGCTTGTCTGTAATAACAGCATACAGGCTACAACACCCTGTAGTCCCAGGAGAACACACACCAGGCTCTGCTGAGCTCTCCCAGACCACGGAAGGGCAGACGTACCTCTCTGTTCTGTGTCCAGAGGTCATTGTTGGGTAGGACGTACAGGGCATCCGTGGGCAGACTCAGAAGTCCAGCGAGAAAGCCAACCATGGCAGGGGAGAGGTGCATCCCCCCGGTTCCCCAGATGGGTTGCGCAACCCCGGCAGACAAGACGAGGATTCATCAGGAGAAGAGGACAAGGTCTTCTCTGATGCCTTCTCCAATGTCAGGTCTCAGCCCGTGCATCTCACAAGAAAACACCACATCCAGCAGACTCTGAAAACCTGTGTCTTCATCTGTCTGTTACCAACCAGCGTCAACGTCAGGGTGTCAAATGGAAGTGATGTTAATTCAGGATTGAGATTTAAGCTGCTTGCTGCAATTCTACTTATTATCTTAAAAATTATGTTTCTGTCAATAATCTTTGTCAATATTACCAGAAAATATGGAGCAACCCTCTAGAAGGGAGTAAGTCTTGCAAAAATGGGATGAAAAATTTTATTGTATTCCCCAAAGCAGCCTGTAAGAATGATTCAGTTGCTAATCATAGATTCTTTTGTCTAAGGGTTATTGTCATTTGTAAGCAAATATATTGTATCCTTTTTCAAAGAATTTGTCTGCAAATGACCACATTTAAGAGCAGGTGGTTTGGACAGTTGTAATGCAGTTACATTGGGAGAAGTCCTCAGTGCTTTAATTACATAATTTAAAAATTTCAGTAGTGATTTGACTCTGTTTTTATAGGAAAATAATTTATTTGCTTCCATTTTACCTCTTTCTCTTCAGTACGTTTCTCAGACAATTAAATTTGTTCTTTAAAAATTGGGCTTCCTTAGAATTCCTCACCTTCCCTAAAATGGAGCTTATAGAGGAGATGATGTATCCCTTGTGGCATCTTCAGGTTACAAGTGCTAATAGTTATTGTTATTTAATTTCTTAATTATGTGCCCTTATGTGCTCCTTTCCTTAAATGCTCTGTGGTTTACTCCTCTTAATTAGCAGGTTAATGAGCTACTATGACCTTGGAGCTCACCCTCATTGTTAAGAAGCAATTCTCTCACCTTGGAAGGGTTAACCTCGGTCAGCTGTCCCCTTAGGGCAGGAGGTGGAGGCGTCTCTGGGGGAGGCTCGGTGAAGTCCTCTGCTAGAGGACACCTAGGGCACAGGGCAGTCATACGTGAGCAGCTGGTTCAGTCTTTTCCCTCAGAGCTGGTCCCGCCACTTGTACTCTGGTTAAGCATCCCAGTCCTCACAATCACAGCCGAGGCAATGGTTGGAATTAGGCTTGGAGTGGGTCCTGATCAGACCTTCACCTCTAATTTCCGCAGCAGTCCCTGAGGTCCCCGTGGACTTCCTCATGGAAATTGCATCTTCCCCCTTTGATGGCACCGAGCCTGTAAGGTCCTATTTAGCCAGAGCGATGCCATCCGGTTAAACAGTGACTTTGTTGCTTATGCAGCAAAACTTAAACTGACCGCCCCCCCCCCCAGGGGACTTACTTAAAAACAAGTCCCGGAAACCAGTCCCAGGTAACAAAGCCCAAATACAAGGGTGGGTCAGGCCAGGCAGAGGTATTCAATCAGTGGGGGCACATACTGTCTCCCTAGCTACCAAGGAGTATGGGCCCTGCCCTTTGGGTGCCTTTTGGGTGCCAATTTTGACCAAGATGATAGGCTAGTTCAAATAGCTACTATAGGGTGAATTGTAATTCAATTGGTCACTTATGTGTGACCTAGCAGGACTGTGCAGCTTTCTCTGTGTGTTACAATCTCATTGGCCACCTGTGCGTGGCCAGGCCCAACCACATGGCCTTTGCCCTTAAAAGCTAGTCTGTAAGGCGGAGAGAGGTCGCCTCTTTGTAAGAGATGGCCCTGGCCGGTCAGTTTGATTCTCGATGCTTGGCACAAAATAAAGCTTTGCTTGACCTTCGCTTTGCATCAGTCTCGTTTCTTTGACCATGGACCCAACAAGCCAAGACGGCTTAAACAGTCATCACAGGGAATGAGCTCATTGGTTAATGTGTTATCCAAATGACTCCACAAATCTTAGACTATAAAATATGAAAAATTCTGAGACTTCAGGTATCAATAAACTGGGAGGTTTTTTGTTTGTTTGTTTATTTGTTTTACAAAGAAAAACATTAACAACCTTCATGCTGGCAGCCTAGCAGCACCACATGGAGATTCAAACCAACTCATGTAAGGCTCTCTCTCCTCTCTCACCTTGACTCTGCAGATCCTTCTCCCCAGCCCCCCAATCCCAGTCTTCAGTCCCAAACCAGCACATATTTGGGGAGGGGGCACTGGGTTATGCGAAGAACAGTAAAGTAACAGAGCCTGGGTTCACATGTTTAGAGTAGACAGCGAGCTCTGAGCAGCTCTTCCTTGACAACTTGCTCTATCCTTTCTTTCCCAGTTGGAGCAGTTCTGTTCTCTTCCTTACCTCTCCCTGGTTTCTTTCTTTCCTTCCCCAACTCTATCATCATCATTTTCCAGGCTGCCTCTCCATGGATCTCCTTGGGCAGGAAGCTCTCTCTCTCATATTCCACGGGAGGAGAAAGAAACCTCATTTCCATCTTCATCTATTAGCAAAATGTCTCCCTCCCTTGCCTGGGGGCCTTTATCTTCTGCTTTTGGGACATTGTTTCAAATGTGCCTCATAAAATACGTAGGTGGCTGTGACATCTTGGCCAAGAAATGGTTCCATTTTAGCACAAGTGTTGAGATATTTCTTACATTCTAGCTGAGCTTTGGGATTAACGACACATGTCTGTTAACAGTGGAGAAAATAGCCTCTAATCCAGATTATGATGTGGTTTATTAAGAGATTTTTGAATCAGATAATCTGCATTTTTGCAGTTTCTCATGAAAATGCTCATGGAAGAAAACGATCCCCCCTATATTCCCACAATCTAAAATAAAGTTTTAAAAAATGTGATTCTACAAGAGACTTTATGCTCTTTTCTTGAAATTTGTAAACTGTTTAAAGTCATCTAAAAATGTTCTCTGTCTGGTAAAAGAGCTAGCCTCAGTTTCGGGAATGAGTCCTTTAGTTGTTCTGCTTTCCTTTTTCTATTGTGTAAAAAATCAACATAAATTCAATAGCTCAGAATAACACCAATTTACCAGCTATCAGTTCTATAGATCAGAAGTCCAGCATGGAGGATAATGAAAATAAAAATGGAAAGCATGGTGTGATGGAAGAACTGTAATCTTCCATTGTAAATTGATCCTGAACTTAACGGACATTTCAGGTCACATAAGAGTTGCCTGTGGTTGGAGGCCCTCAAACTTGTGTTTATTTTTCAATGTCACTGGCTTCATACCATGGGACTCTGAATCATTTACTTACCAAGCAAACAAGCCAAATACCAACTACCTCAAGTATGTTAGAACTCAACGAGGTAGATAAAAATTGACATGAAATATATCAAATAGTAAACATTTTTGATATCAGGCACTTTGATCTATCCTGCTTTCAACATGGTATACCCTCTCCGGTGTTATGATTGAAGCTCCCTCTCTGCCTGCAGGCAAAAACAGTGGCAATCTGGGCGTGGCCCTGGGACCAGTCACTCAGCCTCCCCTGGAACTTGTGGGAAATGCCAATTCTACTGCGCCATCTGTGATTCAGGAGTCTTGGCGTGGGAACTAGAACCCCTGGTTTGACCAGCCCGATGGGTAGTACTGGTGTTCACTCAGGTTTGGGGACAACTGATCTAGAACCACAGTTCACTGTGTGCAGGGACTCTTGGTCCTTCTAGAACTAACCCCTTGCATGAAATTTAGCTTTATGTATTATGAATAACATCAATAAATAATCCTAGCCATGTGCATGAAATAGGAGACCTCGCTCAAGTCAGTGTGTGGACATTGACTATAACATTCATGGTGTACACAGATGTTCTCCGGGTAGGCAGATCTGATGTCATGTTTGATCTGATGTTAAACAATCCTGACTACTAAGATGATGGAAAGCAAGACATCTCTCTTCCTACAAACTGCCTGTGAACAGGTAGCCGTAGGCTGATTGCTCTCATGGTACTTGCTCTTTGTTTTGTTTTTATGATTATGTATATTCCTCTCTTCAGCTTTGATCCTGCTAACTAAAACCATCTCCCTGTCCTGTAGATAAGAGACCTCTAATTTTATGAGCCAAGGTTGGCCTCAGTACTGCCACATTCTAGCCATTTGTGCTTCCAGGGGACTCACATTTCTGAAATGCCCTGGCCCTCCCAGTTCAGACGCTCATCAGCTTCATTCCCACTTGGCCTTAATTAACCTCTTATCTTTCCTTTCCTGGGCATTCTTCTTGGGTGAGGCTGTTCAAGGACTCCCCATAGGAGCTTTAAAGTCCCGTCCTCTCACCTTCCATGGGGCTAAGACTAAAACCAGGATACTGGAATGTGCTCGTGGAGAAATAACCTACTCTGAGGTTCCCTCATTCAGTTACTCCAGGTTTGACAGCCATGCACACCCAAATGGGTCTCTAACTTCCCTGCAGAGCGTAGACGGACAACCCCTGATAGAGCTTGGTATGATACAGCATCTTTGCCAGTCAGTCCTGCAGTTTCAGTCACATCTTCTGTTTCTAACACTGCAAAAAATTTGAACAAGGCAGAATGAAATAATTTTAAAACTTCCTGACCTCCATTCGGAGGAATGGACTTGATTACATCATCAGAGATGAAGCATCCAGGAAACACGTCAGAGAGGAGGGGCAAATGTACAAAAGTCTGACCTTAAAAAGAGCAGGATCCACTATATTCCAGAATGCCTGATCTGTCATGATTACCTAATCTGCTCAAATTTCATATTTTTATTAAATATTAATTTGATGCTCTTTATAAAGATTAACACAGACAGTGACAAAATCCCTGAAAAAATTACTTCTTACAAATAAGAAAAATAAATGTAAGACAAAGAAGCAAACAAACAAATAAAGCAAGTCCTGAACAGGTGAAGCGTCTTGGCCAGTGCGGTCCCATGCTGAGCTTCCAGCTAAGAGATCTTCAGGATCATTGGAGGTATTAGTAATGGGATATTTTCATCCAGTTATTTCCTCCCTATGGTTGTGGACACTTATGGTTATAAAGATCATCTTAAATAAGAAGGATGCAAATTGGAGAGGGCAAATGATAGTGGAGGTACTTATACTAAGAAATCATGGGCAATCGAGGAATCTTGATCTCATGGTTTGAATTCATGGAAACCAAAACCCAATTACATAAGCAGTCTTTCTAAAATACAAGGACAGACCTAGAGCCAGGGCTTGCTATGATGGGAACAATGGTTGCAAATCTCAGACCCCACCTACTCCTTCCTAACTCTACTAAAGACTCCTGATTCTACTTAGAATAAAATTCAGTTCTTCACTGGGGCCAACAAGGGCCTGCATAATTGGTGACCTCCAGCCAATCTCAATGTCTCAATCCTCTACTCATCCTAATGACCGTCTTCTTCTGTACATCAAACACACTTACCATTCCATCTGCCTGGAACATACTTCTTCCAGATTCTCTCTGTCTGACCTCATATTAAGGTATAACTTATAGATCACCTCCACAGAGAGGTCTTTCTGACCACAGTTGCCCTGCCCCTAGGTCACTCACTATCCCATTTCCCATTGAATATAATAACCTGGAGGGCATATTCTCGGAAGTCCTGTTCACCATTGTCTCTAGTACCTGGTACATAGTAGATGTTCTTCTAATCCTTTCTAAGAACTGGAAATTCAGAGGGGATGCAACATACCTCTAGAGATAAAACTTTCTTCTCACTGGTTTTATGTCATTCAAGATATCTTTAATCTCTATGTGCTTTACACCATCAGAAAGTCCAATATTAGACTCCATATATCTTCATTGGAAATCACTTCTGAACTAATCCTCGTCAAGGTTGGGTGGAGGATATATCTTTACAGAATCCTTGAAGATCTGACAGCAAAAAGTGATTCAGGATACTACATCTTATTTTTAGAATTCTAATCAAATATTAATTAATTTATTTATTTTGCTGCTCAAATTGTTCTGGCTTTGGTCATTAGAAGCTCTTTCAGGTGAATCCCGCGTCCCTTTGGCATACCCTCATCCTGTGGGTGGGTATTCATTTATTTACATGTATTTGAGCCCTTTCATACTTTCTGGTCTTACAAGGTGCTCCAGGCTCATCTTGTGTATTTCCTGCCCCAGTTCTAGAATCATCCATTTTGCCAAGGAGTCATGGTTCCCTTTACCGGAGAATGGTGTTAGAAACAAAGATCTGGTTGTGTGCTTCACTACTGGGATGTTTTTGCTTTTGGGCTCTCTGAGCTGGCAGGGCACAGGAATATATGTGTGTATACCAACTGGCATATATACATAGCAAGAAGAAGCTAAACACGTATTCATACTGACGTCTGCATCTCTAATCCTTACCATATGGATTATTCTACCCTTCTCCCTTCTCTTATATGTAAACTCCCTCCTCTAGTAGTGAAAATCCTGGCTGTCACTATCTACCACCTATTTCTTTGTTAATCAGTTGACACATACACTGGCTTCGGAAGTGTTAACCCATATGCCTTGGGGGAAAACAGAGTCTATCAACTACAGTACAGGGCTTATGTATTTTCCCTCTGCCTTCCGTCTAACAGACTCCATTTATTTTCAGTTACTTAGGTCAGTACCCTTTCTCAAAACCTTATTACTAAACCCAAGGACATAGAGATTTTCGTCTTACGTTTTCTTCTAGAACTTTCTCAGTTTTATGTTCTACATTTTAGATATATGTTTCATTTTGAGGTAATTTTTTAAAAAACGTTTTATTTATTTATTTGTCAGAGAGGGAGCACAAGCAGGGGGAGCAGCAGAGGCAGAAGGAGAAGCAGGATCCCTGCCAAAGGTAGACGCTTAACCAAATGAGGCACCCAGGCGTCCTGATGTAATTTTTATAAAAGGTCTGAGTTTAGTTGGGGGGTTACTTTTGTTCGTTTGCCTACAGGAAAGTTGTTACAGCACTATGTGTTGAAAAGTTCCCCATGAACCGTCCTTCGTGTCAATGTCAAAGACCAGTTGACTGTATTCGTTATCCAGACTCACAATTCTGTTCCATTGATTTTTGTGCCTATTCTTGCATGATACCACACGGACATAATTACTGTAATTCATAGTGAGGCTTCAAATCAGGTGGTGACAGTCTTTCAGCTTAGTTCTTTTTCTGTATTGTGTTGGCTAGTCTAGATCTTTGGGTTTTTAATACAAGCTTTAGGATCAGTTTGTTGATATCTACAAAATAGGATATTAGTGTTACCTTGGATCTGTAGATCAAGTTGGGAAGAACTGACATCTTAACAGTATTCAGTGTTCCAATCCATAAACAGGGACTATATCTCCATTTGTTTAGACCTTCTCAGATTTCTTCGTATTTTGTAGTTTGTCCCTGCAGAACCTATACAAATCCTGCAGATCCCTTGCAAATTTGCCTAAGTATCTCACTTTTTCATGCTATTTTTAATTACAGTTGTTTATTACTGGTATTTAGGAATGCAACTGACACTTTTAATTTATTAATTTATTTATTTGAGAGAGAAAGAGAGCATGCACATATGCAATTGGGGGAAGGGACAGAGGAAGAGAATCTTCAAGCAGACCCTCCACTGATGGCAGAGCCAGGCATGGGGCTGGATCTCACAACCCTGGGATCATGATCTGCGCCGAAACCAAGAGGTGGATGCTTAACTGACTGAGCCACCCAGATGCACCAGAACTGACTTTTTTATATTAATCTTTTATTCTGCAAACTTGCTATCTCATATATAGCTCCAGAAGCCATTTTTGTTGTTGTGCTCTGTGCTTTGCAGTTTATTTGGGTTTTACACATTAACTATTATGTCATCTGTGTATAAAGATGCTTTTATTTCCTGTCTGTCAATTTTTATATATGTGATTTCTTTTACTTGTGTTATTGATCTAGACAGGATGTCCAGTATTATGTTGAATAGGAGTGGTCAGATGGGACATCATTTCTTGGTTCCCTATGCTAGCTGGAAATTATCTAGTCTCTCACCATTAAGTAAGATATTAGTTTTAGATATTTTATATATGTTGTTTATCAAGTTGAGAAAGTTCCCAACTATTCTTTGTTTCCTAAGAGCTTCTATTATGATTGGATGTTGTATTTTGTTAAAGATTTTTCTGCATCAATTTATATGATCAGATGATTTTTATTCCTTATCCTGTTGGTATGGTGGATTACACTGATTGATTTTTGAATGCTGAGCCAGTCTTTCAGACCTGGAATAAATCCCAGTGGGTCATGGTGTACAATTTACTTTAGAAATTGTTGGTTTCAAATTAGCAATATTGTGTTGAGTTTTGCATCTGTGTTCATATAAGATATTGGATTCTAGTTTCCTTTCTCTCATGTCTTTATCTGTTTTTAGTATTGGGGTAATATATAAGAAATTGTGGAGAATTGGTATCATTTTTTCTTTACATATTTGGTATCATCCACCAGTATCTAAAGACTCCATCTGAGCCTTTAGAATGTTATTAATTATTGATTCAATTTCTTTTGTAAATATGGGCTACTCAGGTTATCTTTTTTTGTTGTTGTTGTTTGTGTTTTGGCAATTTATACCTTTCAAGAATTTAATTCATTTAGTCTGAAATATCAAATTTGTCGCCATGCAGTTATTCATAGTACTCTTATTATTCTTTTAATCCACAAGATCAGGGTTAATGGCCTCTCATTTCTGAAACTGGTTATTTTTTTCTTTCTTTGTTTTACTATTTGGCTAGAGGTTTATGCGTTTAATAGACCTTTTCAAAAAATAACTTCTTGGTTTCTTCACAAAAGGATTGGACAGCCACTCCTGGGAGATTTTGGATATTCTTGATAAATATGTGGCCTCCCACAGTCAGAGATTGGCAAAGTCTATCCTTCTTCTTCCACATGACCTTGATATGGGGAGTGACGGCAGGTGATGAACTGAGTTGTGCTACATGTAGGAATATGCATAGGTTGTTTATTTTTGTAAGCATGTCTGGAACAGTCATGTATCCTGTTACGTCAGCTCAGGAAACGCCCAGTTCTCTGTAGGTTTAGGTCCGCCTCCACACCTGGCACGGATTCCTCTCTTGGGGCAGACGAGACATCCTAGAGGCAGATCTAGTTATACATACAATGAGCTTAAAGCACCTAGTTTTCTCTAAGTTAGAGGGTGAACACAGGATGGTATCAGAGTCAGCTCTGGGTGACTTTCTGAAGAAAAGGGGGTGAAGGGTTCACAGGACTCTTATATCCTGTTCTTGCAAGATAGCAATTGTGTCTCTGAAATATCAAGCCAATCGCTGTATCTCTAACTAATTCTGCCAAAGAAAAGCCATTTCAACCTTTTCAGCACTGACAAATATACCTGGTATTGCCCAGAGAGACAAGTAGCTGAAGTGCTTGCAGTCACAGTAATGGAGGTTAGTCTTTTGATCAAATATCAGTTAACAACATGGATGGTGCATTTATGATAACAGCAACGGGCCAACCCTAGGAAAAGGAACAGAACTAACATGCCTATTCTTATTTGTTAAAAATGATTTGTTTCTATTCATTCAGTGTTTAAAAAAAAACACTCCAAATGAACATTTAAAATACTCAACCATGAACCCACAGTCATTTTCATTCTTTTTGTTCTCCTTCCAAAGTTGGTTAACATAAATAAATATTCATGATTTAGTTATTGCTTAATCATAGACCACATACAGTTTAAGATTCTGATTTTTCCAGATACTCTTGTTTCCTTCACCTGTGTCTTCTCTTTCCCCATTTTTAAAATATCTTCTCTTTATATTCTACTTTGAGGAATTGTCTACTTTGTGATAGAATTAGTCGTACACTAAGAAAACAGAAACTTAGCGAGTCATCCATCCTAGACTTACACCCACAGATGTAGTCATGAATAATCATTGTGACATATAACCTGTGTGTGTCCCATGTGTGTGTGGGCATGACATGTATGTATGTGCCCATGTGAGTGTGTGTGTGTGTGTGCATTGGGTTTGAGTGCCACTTATGGGAGAGGGTACCATATATGAATTTTGTTTGCTGGCTGCATAGACAAAAAATAAAAACCAAATATTTATTCTCATGTAAAAAAGAATTTAAAAAGTAGAAAGTCCAGAACTCCTTTGTTATCTTCTAGACAAAAAGACGCCCAAGCTCCTTCCATCTTTCTGTTTCACATTCTAAGCCAAAGACTGACATTCTCAAGTTTACCTCACAGTCCCATGTGGCTGCTGGAGCACTAGCCATCTCCCTGTGTTCCAAGCAAAGAGGAAGGAAGGAAGTACAAAAAGGCTTTAAAGAGACTTATGTGCCCATTTTTAGTATATTCATATCTCACCAAAATAAATCACCAGCTAGAAAATTAGTACCAAGGAAGGGTAGATATTTTGCAGTCTTTTAGCTGAGTATACCACTGTTCTAAACAAATTCAGGGCCTTGTGACCATGAAGGGAATATAGAAAGACACTGGACAGCCAGCTCACTGTTTCTGCTGTAGTGACCTTCCCAGATCCTTCAAATCAACCAGGGGCAAGGCTGGCCTTATCTCTAGGTGTCCTGTCCAGCCTGAGGTCATGTGTGGTTTTAAGGTGAGAAGGGAGGTCTGTTGTTTATTATCTCTGACCACTCGCAAGGAAGGGGGCAGGGGGCAGGGGGCGGGGGTCATGGGTATCCTCCTTTATTCTGTCCTTGAATAATTACTAACCTTAGAACTGGCTAGTCTGACTTGTGTCCTGGAAAGCTGAGATTTCCTGTACCTTTCTGAGGCCCTGACTGCTTTCTTCTGGGGCAGAACCAGTCCTTCTGACGTGTTCAGATCCTAAGCAGGGTGTGTTTTGAGCCTGGAAAACGGCCAGAGCTAAAAGTCGCTTGAGCAGGAGCCAGGGGAATAAACCAGACCAATAAGGCGGTGATGAAGGAGCGCTTCTTACGATGAAAGGGAAGACGGCATGTGAGGCCGCCTCTGCTGATGTTGACAGTGATGAAGTTCTCAGAGCCCGGGACCCAGAGATAGGCAGATCTGAATCGCAAAACGCCACCTATCAAACCCTGGTTAAAATTAGTGGCTGCCATTTGTAGCAGAGAAACCAGTACCAGCGACTGTAAGACTTGCCTTCCAGGGATAACAACACTCGGGACGCTGCAGTGGGTGTCCTCCAGAGAAGCAGGTGCAAGTGTGCGGGCCCTGCTGCTTCCCCACAGAGCTTTGTGTCCCAGTGGGAAATTACTGGGAATTGGGTCAAACTGTCTGGATCCCCTGAATAAGTGTCAAGGGGGGAAAACATACAGAGCTGAATACTAGTGGTTCATGTTTCTGTTCATTTTCAGTTGTAACAGAGATCGGTACCTCTCTACTAGAGTAACCGAATGATACTGTAACAACATTCTTTTCTAAAAAAAAAAAAATAAGACTTTTTTGCTCTTTATGAAAAAATAATTTAAAAATTAGGTATTAGGGAGTATGTTAGCACATTCATTGAGCCATAAGAGAGGAGCAACAAATTATACATTTTAGTTAAAAACCCCAAAGTCTTCAGGTATTTTATATTACATTTTTAAAAATTTTTTTAAAGTTAAAAACCCTATTTTTATTTTACTGGAGGGAAGTGTCCAATCTCTATATCCAGAGCTCAGAGGCCACCCATACATTTTTTGAAGTCAATAACAAGAGGAATTCCTCTATTTTTAGGGTGAATATTCACAGGGCTCGAACATACTAGAACTGCTTCTCAAGTGTTCTCCTTTGGGGCTGTTTGGAAATGGTGACCTCGAGATGCAGATCTTTACTCCTGTTCATAGAACACAGACACCATTCCATGCCTGTCCCTCTCATTCGTCTCAGTGGCTGAGCAGAACGCCCCCACGTGTGGGGACACGTGTGCCCAGGGACATCGTGTGTGGCCTGCTCAGTGTCGATGTGTTGCCCACACACTACATGGGCAGCCATCCTTGCTGCCACCATGAGAGGGAGCCTCGCGGGTGCATCCCTGGAGCAGCAGGCTGGAAACTCTGACGTCCGCCTGGGTTTCCGTACAGGACCAGCGGGTCAAGTGGTTTTGATTTTTCTCTCTGGCTTGTGCAAACAGCAGTGGAATGACCATGGAGAATCATAAATCAGGACCATCGAGGGCTGAGGCTTTCTACTTTCTGAAAGCAATGTTGACAGTGAGCAGGAAAAATTTCCTGGGGTGTTGCTTTTGGATGAAGCAACTTTTACTTCCTCTATGGTCTTCCCTCTCTCAGTTTCAAGGGGGGAGAGCACCCCCCTCTGCTCTGCTCTTCTGGGTTGGGAGGCTTCACTCATTGGCGTCTGGTCTTGGATTTCTGTCTCTCTCTCTCTGTTTCTCTCACTTACATTCTCTTTCAATCCATTGGGCCCAAAGTATTTCATAAAGATCCTGATAAATAATTTATGGCAATGTACTAATGGCAGGTACATTTGAAAGGAGAGGCTCCTGGACCAAGCTGGGCTCTCACCACCCAACACTGTAACCATCTGATGTTGTGAGGAAAAAACCATTTAATCCCATATCCTTCCTCTACCTCATGACCCACCTGTCATGGAGAGTTTACTAAGAAATGGGGAGGAAGATTTCATCGTAGAGAATTCTACCAGGAAAAAATAATCATTTGCTCTGTGTCGGCCTCCCCCTTCCTAGGGAGGCTGCCAAACCGTCTTCCCTGATTGGAAGGTTATTGATCACAGACAACACAGCCTTTGTGGGTGAAGCAGGCCAGCAGTCTCCCCCTCAGCAGGCTGGTGGCCCTGGCATCCCCCATTGCCTCAGCTTCGCGTGGCCCTGCAGGGCCTGCTGCATAGCGAATGGCCGATGAATGTCATCACGGGCTGATTCAATTCAATTCAATTCAAGGTAAAGCGAAACAAAACCACATGGTGACGGAAAAAACCCAAGAGCCCCCAAATATCACACCTGATGTTTCAAGCGTCATGAAATTTTCCAGAAGACTCACTTGAGCCAACCACACAAAAGCATGTGGTGTTTCGCAGCCCCTGAGAGGGGCTGAGCTCACTCTTGTACCCTCTCCTCACCTCCCTGTGAAACAAAACCAGCGAGAACTGAACCTAACAGAAATGGGCGGTTTTCGGTACAGAATACATACGCCTACCTTGACACGGCTCCTGCTGACTTGGCCACGTAGCGCAGGGACGGACAGTGGTCCTCTCGCGGGTGGAGCCAGCGGTCATGGAAAACCCGATGCAGCACCTGTCCTGGGCCAGGCGCTGGGCCCGGCATAGAGAGCAGGGAACCACATTCCGCACCCTTACGTGCCTCCGAAGGGACAAGGAGGAAAACCTTCAATATGGAGCCTGTGATGTGTTGGGCAGGTCCGAGGGGGCAGATAGGGCAGAGCGTGTGGACGGAGAGCGTCCCCGGGCTGCTGGGAACAGCTGTGCGGCTGAGTAGGGAAAGAGGTGGTGGCGGCTGGGCCGGGACTCCTGGCTGGGAGCGTAGAGAGTTCTGCGGCCCCCAGAGGTCAGTGGATGAGCAGGAGGGAGAGCAGGGCGAGGAGAGATCCCAAAGACCCGGGGACCCCCATAGGATGGGGCTTTGGGGGCCACTTGAAGGATATTTGTCTTTACCCTAAACGGGACAGAAACCAGTACAGGAGGTTGGTCAGAGAAGAACCATTTCCTTCCACTCATCGCTTCCGGTTTTGTTGAGAATCAAATCTAGGAAGGCCTGAAGCACAGACAGCAGCGGTTCCTAAAAGGCTCTTCAGGTAAGCCCGGTGAGGGGTGCCGGCGCCTGGGTCGGAGTAGTTGTGGTGGGGAGGATCGGGGTCAGCAAGGGGGTATTCGGAAGGTGCTGGGGACAGGGCTGGCTAGCAGACCGGATACGAGGCTGAGAAAATCATGGTGTGCAGAATGACTGCAGGGTTCTCAGAGGAACGGACCGGAAGATGGAGCTGTCATTTCTGGAGACCGGGAGGCACTCCGGCATCTAACTGAATCGCCCACAATAACCAGAGACGTGCAAAGTGCTGCTCTTTGATCTCATGTGAGTTTGGGCTAACGAAGGGCATCACATGTAAGGGCAGGTCCCAACGCCCCTAATCTAGAAGCTGGAATGGGACCGACAGAGAAGGAAGCAAGGAATGGAGGTGTGAGACATGGCCATGTCTTGTTAACGTCGCATTCCACCTAAATGAGCTGATCTCCCACCACAGCTTCTGGGCCCTTTGCGATTGGCTGGTAGTCCCCCCCCCCCCCCCCCCTGATCCTCTGGGGCAGTTGTGCAGCCCACAGACGGCAGAAAACCCACCTCACCATCAAGTCCCAAAGCTGTTGGGAACCCTGCACCTAGCTGGCCCCCTCCCCAGACCTGCCCAACCCCTTCCCCTCCCCCACCTCTGCCATCTGCTCCTGGGAGGGGGTAGGGGGGCTCCTCCTGAGCAAGAGCACATGCCTTCTGGGTAGGAAGGAGGCCAAACAGTGATGCTTCTCTAAGAATTATGGTCTGGCCCGCGGGTGTCATTTAATTAAGGAGAATTACCTGCATAAATGAATCATAATAGGAGACCGAAATCATAAAAGCTTGATGCTTTAATTTATTCCTGGAAGAACTCCAGAAAAACAGGTATGTCTCAGAAATACTATTTTTTATTTTATTTTTATTCTTCAGAAACTGTACTATGTTACATTCACACAAACAATCTATGTGCATCCTTGATGCAAATATGTTTCCTCCATGCAGATGTATCCTATGAAATGGAAACTGTGCATCTCCCTATCATTTTGGCCACAATTTATTTCCTGTTAGTAGTGAATTTATGAGTCCCAGCTTTCTGCCTCTAAACCTCACCTTCAGATCCCCCTGTATTACTCAGAATGCCGCAGGATAAAAGAAGAAAATGCAGTTTTGATTACAGAAATCTCACTGCTTCTTGATGGTGACCAAAACTGAGACTGAAAAACATGATTGGAGCTTCAAGTTTCCATCAGGCTAGTTGTAATTCCAGAAACCCTGGATGACCTCCCACCTGGATTCTCAGTCTCTCCCCTGGGAATCTTCTTGTATCCGATTCGAGGGGCTTCAAGTCACTTCGGTAGAGTGTACACAGCAGAGTTGGGATCTGAGTGCAAATGTCTGTTACATAAGATTCTGTTAGTATGGTAATAGATAACCCCCCCCAATTCCAGGAGTTTAACACAATAAAAGTATAGTTTAGCTCCTGTAATAGTCAAAAGATACTTTTTTTTTTTTTTTTTAATTTCAATTCCAGGTAGTTAACATACAGTGTGGCCCTGGTTTCAGGAGCAGAACCCAGTGATTCCTCACCCATACAACACTCGGCGCTCATCACACCGACTGCCCTCCTGAATGCCCATCCCCCATCTAGCCCATCCCCCCGCCAACCTCCCTCCATCAACACTCAGTGTGTTGTCTGTGGTTAAGAGTGTCCATGGTTTGCCTCCCTCTCTGTTTTTGTCTTATTTTATTTCCTTCCGTTCCCCTATGTTCATCTGTTTTGCTTCTTAAGTTCCACATATGAGTGAAATCATATGGTATTTGTCTTAGCATAATACCCTCTACTTCCATCCATTTTGTTGTAAAGAGTAACCTTTCATTCTTTTTGAAGGCTGAGTAATATTCCATCACATACATATATATATATATGTGTGTGTGTGTGTGTGTGTGTGTGTGTGTATACACAATTATACACACATATATATAGCTGTTTGTCCATTCATCCTTATCCTCTTCTTCATCCATTCATCAGGTGATGAACCTTTGGGCTCTTTTCCATAATTTGACTATTGTTGATAGTGCTGCTACAAACACTGGGGGCATATGCCCCTTCAAATCAGCATTTTTGTATCCTTGGCTAAATACTTAGTAGTACAATTGCTGGATCAGAGGGTAGTTGTATTTGTAACTTTTTGTGGAAACTCCACACTGTTTCTCAGAGTGGCTGCACCAGCTTGCATTCCCACCAACAGTGCAGGAGGGTTCCCCTTTCTCCACGTCCTCGCCAACATCTGTTGTTTCCTGACTGGTTAATTTTAACCATTCTGACTGGTGTGAGGTGATACCTCATTGTGATTTTGATTTGTAGTTCCCTGATGATGAGTGACGTTGAGCATCTTTTCTTGTGTTTGTTGGCCAGCTGGAGGTCTTCTTTGGAAAAATGTCTATTCATTCTTCTGCCCGTTTCTTAACTGGATTATTTGTTTTTTGGATGTTGTGTTTGGTAAGTTCTCTATAGATTTTGGATTCTAGCCTTTTATCTGATAGGTCATTTGTGACTATCTTCCTGTCAGCTGCCTTTTAGTTTTGTTTGAAGAGGATGTGCTGGTAAGTGAGGCCACATCCAGGCTTTCTAAATTCATTCTCGGCTGCTGGAACTTTCCCTTCTTTATTGACTTTCTCCTTGAGTAACTACCCATCTGCCAGTACTGCAGGTCCACAGCTATTACACGGCTGTGTTCGAGGATATATGGCATATTCTTCGTGTATTCTTCATAGCTTTTCTCCCCTCTGTCTTTGTACCCTTTTATTGCAGCTACAGACCAATCCATCATGAATGATCAGACTGAGTCTTCTGTCCGCTGGTCCAGCAAGGTACACGTAGGTGCTGGAGTTGGTCTGTATAAAGTGCTAGAGAGAGAACAAGGCACCTGTGGCCTTTCATTGCTGGGGTTACAGGCCCTGTATGATCTCCTATAGCCCACAGGTCTTAGTGTATCACCTGTTTGTATTCTAGCCCTGGCACAATGCATTGTAAACACAATATAGCAAATGCCGTTAGGCCACTTGGAAGGGCGCCTTTACCTATTACCTCTCCAGTTTTGTTGAGAGCTTTTAGGTAACGAAAAACAAGCAAATTATAAGAATTTGTGCGAGGTCTAGAAATTCCTTCTTACAGGGGCTCAGTGGGCTGAGCGTTCGACTCTTGGTTTTGGCTCAGGTTGTGATCTCTGGGTCATGGGATGGAGCCCTGTGTCAGGCTCCATGCTCAGCAGGGAGCAGCTTGAGGATTCTGTCCCTCTGTGAGTCCCCGCACTTGCTCTCATGCTCCCTCAAATAAATAAATAAATAAATAAAGTCTTTGGGCAGAGAGAGAAATTCCTTCTTACTATCTAAAACTCTGGGTAATATAAACTTCTGTTTGGTCTGTGGAGTATGCCTTAGTTTTGTACCCCATGGAACAGGTTAAATTTGAAAGTTCACTGTTAACCCCAAAACACCACTTTTAAACATGCTATTTTAAATAGCAGCAACTCAAAATATCCTGTACATTCATGGTTTTCAAGAGCAGTCTATATGGAATATGTTTCCATGTTAGCTCTGGGACTCATCACGTACAAAGTCATCAAGTCTCACTTAATTGTGTGAGTCTTGGTCCCTGTATCAGCGGGTCCAGTGTGTGCTTACGCATCCTGACATCTGGTTTTTCCTTCTGCAGGTTTCCATCTCTGCCATTTCCGTTGGGCTCTGAGCAGCAATGGGTTCCCTCATTTACCTTCTATTTCCTTCCAGTCACTGTGACCTTGTGTTTCACAGAATCAGGAAGATTCGGGTCAGAGCAGAATTAGAGCCCAAGGTTAATGAACAGCATTCCTGAATTTTATGGCAGATTTTAATGATTTTTGATTGACAAGTTAGAGGTCTTTTTTGCATTTTTTTTTGAGTTCCAGTTATATATACAGTTTTACCATAAGCCCTAACACTTTGTGGATGACTAATTTATTTAATGGTGAAATTCTTGAAGTTCAGTAACTCAGATTCTATTTACAGACTCTAAATTCTTATGGGAAAGTGGTATGTCTGGACTAAAAAGAGAAACCCAATCACCAATTTACACCATATGAAGCAAAAATATTATTCTCTTAAATGGCAGACAAAGGAAACAGCTTGCTGTTGTAGTTATCATTCGTTGATGGGTAGAAGACCTTTGGCACTGTGGGCTGGTCCTTGATTTTAAAATTTCAATGTAAAGAAATTAACAATTCCCAGCTCAGTTCTATGCAGCAAATAGGTGGATGAAGGGTAGGTGGGCCTGGCTCCAGAGCCCCCCCACCCCTGTGCCCTACTGCATTCCAACAGCAGTGTCACTGATCAAGCCACAGGCATCTGTACAACTCTACAAGAGAGTGAGGAGGGATTTCTGGCTAACCTGGGGTTGTCCTGGGTTCTGGAACTATACAAACAGTACAGTATATACATAAGTGAGAACCTTAGCAGCTGTACAGTGACTCTACATTATAATAATAGCACTGATCCTTTTAAACAAAATTCTTATGAAATCAGTTTCAAAGAGAAAAAAAAAACACATCGATATAAATTAGAATTCTGGATATAGAGGAAACTGTTTTCAGTAGATCCTGATATGGAAGCCAACATTTCTTCTAGACAAAGGTTCTAACAACCGGTTTTCTGAACGTAGAAATCCCCAGATGGACCCAGGAACTCATGAGATAGTATAAGAAGTTTCTTGGACAAATCAGAATTTAAAACCATATCTCTAGGAGGGATACGGAGTAGGAAGGTCCATTTAAGCCTATGTCTCCAGCCAGTGTCCACCAGAACGTGCACAGGAGTGGTTTCTATGTCCCAGTTGTAATACACACAACATGACCTTCAGGCATTCCGCCTACTGCCTTACAGAAACATGAAGTCAAGGGGCATAACACTCTTGCAAGTTTGATTACTTCTATAGTATTTCCTTTTGTACAGTATCTCTATGTTTTGCCAGCAGACAAGACTTATTTGATTATGGTAGGGAATTGGCTTAAGAAGTTACTTAAATATTTAGAAGGGAAATGTTGATTCCTGTTTTTAAAGCACATTAACAATGAGCAGAAACACTAAGATAATATCTCTTAGGTAATGCCAAATTAATAATTGATGGTGATGCACCTTCAGAAAAGTATAGAAAAAAGTGAGCAGAGAATCTGGAGTGGATTAAACCATTTCCCAGAAAATTCAGACATTGTAAGGACGAGTGAATTCAGGTCAATGGGAAGTACTTGTGCTTTATCTCAGAGCATGACTTTTCTCAAAGAATTCTACCACAGTTTTAAGTTAATGGATTCACAGAAAATCTTCACTGGAGAAGGAATGACATTGCTCGTGTAAAGGAAGTAATAATATTCCATAAATCAATCTACCTTTATGGCCAATGTGGATGAATTTTATATTATAAAGATCTAAACCCATTTCATCGCAATATTCTGACTTAATGGGTGAAGCTACAGAAAATGTCAGCTAGAGAAGAATTAAATATTTTCATATAATTATTTTAAATGAGCTGTTTCCCTAGAAAAATAGAGACAAATGATACAATACCACGAACTCCACTCCACACCTTATTCTAATCATGAGTGTTGTCCTACTGATGTCCCTTTTCTGGTCCAGGAGCCTCTCTAGGTTCTACATTGCATTTCAGTGACATGTCTTCCTAGTCTCCTGCAATCTGAGATAGATTCTCCATCCCTGGACACATTGAAAGAGCAATATGGTTTTATGTCTCTTAGGAGATGCTGGATTAAGAACTCAGGTCTGTCACCTCAGGAAATCTTGGATTTTGGTCACAGCTCTCTCACTCTAGGATATTCTATAAAGCCATTTTATCTGTGTGAAACTAAGTTTATATCACTTATTAATACGGAGTTGGACAATATTAAGGGTTTTCCAGCTTTTTACCACCAAGAATTTTTTTAAATTATTCATATATTCCATCTTCTTTTATTTGTCTCATGAAAAGATTTGGTCTGTTATCCAAACTGAATTACTTTGATCATTTCTGGCAATCAAAATGTAATAATTCTTATGAGGTAAGTATGTTCTTTCTCAGACATGCAAATAATAAATGGGCATTGGATAGATACTGTATGTATTCAGGGAAAGAGAAATTAATAAACAAATGGAAAATGCCAGTTTCATAACTTTCTATAATATGAAGTCAAGCTTAGTAAATAATCCAGCTTGGTTATCTGTTGCTGGTGAGTTTTTTGGCGTGGGGGGGAAGAAGTGAATCTCTGTTCCTGACTGTTGTCTATGGAATTATGCAACCAACATATGTTGAAATACATGCAATTAAAAATACATCAAGATTATATGGTAGTATCACACTTTTCTTCTGCTCTGAGTGGATTTCTATGCCTAATGTGTTCATAAGAACATGGATTTGAAAATTAGGAACAAAATCCTACTTTTACAGTATCCTGTGTAAGATGCATTAAAGGTTATGTTACATTTTATCTTAAAAGTTTCATTTTTATGGTGTAGCATATACTTTCGGATAACATCAAATTTCCTTGCTTTTAAAAAACTGTATAACTGTAACAGAGAAACCATGATAACTCTTACTGATATAGTCAGCCTTGAGTATATCCAATCAAACTCAAAATACCTAAAAATGTTAAATTAAATTTGTTAAATTAAATTAAATTAAATTTGTTAGAGTCCAGGAAGCCTCTGGTTAGGTTCCATGAATAGTAGGCTTGAAGTATTTACAGTACATGTGAATTCAATTAAAATCTAGGTTGACGTTATTTTTCCTTAGGTAGATTTTTTTAGTCTTAGAAAGAAGCATATTAAAACTGAAAATTAATAATTTTTAATATACAATTCCTGGGAATGAGGATAACTTCAATATAACTTAAGTGGCTTTTAAATTTATAACATATTATTGTGTAACCCAGAGCTATTGTAAATTATACCATATCTATTTATATAACTCATCATATTTGTTAGTAACATTTTGAATCTTACATAATAGACCTTTAAGACATTGTGAGTTCCTACACAGTCACCTCATCACATGCGTATTTTTCAAGCAGGTATCTGAGGTCCAGAGAAATGCAGTGAGGGACTAAGACATGTCAAAATTGGCATCACACCACAACTGTTCTGCTGTCCCAAGTGGCACTGGCTTTTCTGCACCACACCTCACACTGCCTTCTTTACAAGAATGAGCCAGTGGGCATGTTTCTCCTTATTGCCTTAAACAAACACAGTGGACAGAATGTATTCATAAGGTGAACACTTACAGAGAGAACTGAAAATCACACCCAGGAAAGTGATGGAAAAGTGTTTTCTGGGAGCCAGACTGGTCTCTGGAGGAAAAAAGAGACAACACAACACAGAAGCTGATTACAGAAAAAGAATGAATGAAGGAAGGAAAGGTAAGTCCTTGAGTTTTCTCTTTCTCTGGGAATATATGTCAAGAGTAGCATAAACTTCACATGGCACATTTTTAGCACAAGCTAAAAAATCAAGCAGTTCTAAAACAGAAATGGGAGGGAGATCCCTACATACTATCATCTTACCAGCTGGGAACCAGAATAAGGAAGAAAATGGTTAGCAAGAGAATGACAACCTCTCCTTAGGGTTGGTTTCATAATTTCTCTAAACTCTTAACTAATCTTGTAACTCATGAAAAAAGTTCTGAAGACAGAAGCCTAATACAGCTCCTTATACACTAAAGAGAATAATGCCTTCTTTTGTGTTTCACAAAAGGAATAGATTTACTTTAATACCTGTTATGCCATAAATCAGTGGTTCCAGTGTGTGGACTGTAGACCTCCAGATCAGAAGCACTACCATCACATGGGAACTTGTTAGAATTCTCACCTTCCCATCCCCCACCTCCACCCACTGAATCAGAAATTCAGGGGACAGTCCCAGCAACCCAAGTTTTAACAAGCCCTCTAGGCAACTAGTACCCGCTCAAGTTTGAGAATTACCACCCTAAATCATGCCCATATGTCCATTTAAGCTTTCCCGAAGGCTGTACAAGATGAAAATCATATCACGCAGCTGGATTTCATGGATTTAGAATCCACAAGGCAATGGTTTTCTGATTTCCTAATGTATGTGGAACTATAAAGAGAAAGTCATGTGGATACCTCCCTCATCATGAGGATGGTGGCATTTCAACAATGATTCCCTGAGAAAATGTTCAGTGCATAAAGAAAATGAGTGTAGGACACCAGAGGGGTTATACTATTGGAAATGGTCCCATTGTCAAGGATCAGGAAGGTTTTCTAGGGCTTTTCTGTGAGTGTCATCATTTCCATTAGGAAGCGGTACATAAGGGCGATCATTTCAATCCAGTATAGGCTAAGGTGACTTGAATTTGGGAGATGATTGTAGCACTATTGGTAAAAGGCCTAGAATTTATGTGAATAGAGGAAATAGCTTATGTACTAATGTCTGTCTTGCCAACGTATAGTTTGAGTCACCGACTTCTTTTTTAGGGTTTGTAATAATTTTCCACTTAATCTCCAATTGGGAGTCCACGGTCCTTGGTAATTTCCTCTCCTTCATTCTTGGGAAGCCCATTGCTTTGTCCTAGCTTCCTTGTGAAGGAGCTATGGAGAGCTGCGCAATTCTGGTTCATCTTGATGGGACTTCATGTAGACACTCACAGGACGGAGTGAATCAGCCTAAAAGGGGAAATCTCAAGTAAAAAAATCAGGTATAATTTGTCTCCTGATTATTAAGGGTATATGAAGGTACAAATCCCAATCCACTTGCACAAAAATCTGCCCAATACTTGTTTTTCTCAGTATAGATTCTCTAAAATTTAGGAAAAAGGACAGACTAAATCATTGCTATCCTTGACAGAACTAAGACAGAAGCAACACAAAGACACCTAAACTGTCCTTTTCCTTTCAAATATTAGATATCTAAATTCCCCAGGGAAAACTAATGGATTAGGAGCTTAGGTAACTAAGGTTATGGAATAAACTTAAAGGAAAAAATGACAACAAAACTCAAAATATATGTCAGCACCTACTAATCCTGGCAGTAGGAAGGGCGAAGGTAGAGAATGGGCTAGAGTTACTACCACAGCAAATGTCAAAATAAGAACCACGGGCTATCAGGTAGGAAGGCCACCAAGAAGCCAGAGCACTTGGGAGAAGAACTGCCTGGAGGCACAGAGTTGAGTCTGTAGGACAAGGAAGCAAAACCAGCTATCTCTATCTTGTCCCTGCTCCCTGCACACCCACATCCTTTTGGAAAGCTGTTCTATGATTATAGACTTGCATTTCTTTGGCCTCAGATCTGTGATTCCCAACCCCACCCTCACCCCAAACCTCACAACCAAATTACTGAGAGTGTTATCTTCTGCACAAGTAACTCGGAACCTTAAAAAAAGCCACTTCTGTGAATTCAGGTGGGTTGAATGACTGGTAGGAGTCCTGGAAACACGGTCTATCAGTGTAAGCTCTCCAGAGAAACAGAACCAAGAGGATACGATAAATAGATGAGAGATGGATAAATAGAGAGTTGACAGATAGATGATAGATAGACAACAAACAGACAGATGATAGGTAGATAGATAATGTCATTGATTCTAAGGAATTGGTTCACATGATTATGGAGGCTGGCTGGTCCATAATTTGTGGGGTTGGGTGGCAGGCTGGAAAGTAGGACCAGAGCTGATGTTGCAGTCTTGAGTCCGAAATCTCCAGGGCAGTCCAGCACACTGGCCTGTTATAACCTCAAGTCTTAATCCTCCTTCTATAGGAAACCTCAAGTTTTGTTCTTAAGGCCTTCAACTGGTTGGTGAGGACCACTAGACAAGTTGACACATGAAGCTAACCGTCACACACAGACAAATCTTCCAGTACTTTCCCCATCCTTCTGGAAGCCGTGCTGCAGGATACAAATATGTCCCCCAGTGTGGCTTCTGTAGAGAGGAACCCCACTGTAGTAAACACAGAGGAAGACAGGATTTGCATCAATATTTATTGTACACAGAGAACCAGGCCTTCATATCATCCATTTGAAGAACAAGTAATCAATTAATTAGTTTGAGAATTTCTTACACTTCAGCAGTTGCTTAAAAATGATGGTATATTTATTTCATATAGTTGTGTGCTTTCAGTTTGACATATTTTGTTTTTACTGAAGCGACTGGCTAACATCATTTTTTTTCCCTGTCTTTTGATAGAAAAGAAAATCATTCTCAGGAAATCCCCTATATCTTTCAGTTTCTTATATTTTTAATCCCTTCTTTGGAATTATTTTAATTTTCTTTATAAATTTATATTGTAAGTGAGACTAGTTTATTCATGTTGGAAATTCAGGTTTCCTGAAGACATTTATGTTTTCCTATTGTTTGTAACTGTCTGTTTTCTCTTATGATATTTGTCTTTACCATAAGCATTTCAACATTTTAATGGAACCATCTTTTCTGTTGAGTGCCCCTCCTGCCCTCAGCTTCTTGCCTTCATTCTCCAGAGAGGTAAGAAATGGACTCTAATCTGGTTAGTTACTTTCTAGGCTGACTGATCTTCTTTTATATTGCAAATTTCCTGCATTTTCCTTTTTATCTAATCCATCATTTCCTGATTTTCCTTTCTTTTTCTTTCAGGGATTACTCCCTTCTTTTGTTGGAGTCTATCCTTATACAGCTTTGTCAGAAAAGAAATCCTGAGTTATTACATATTTTTTAATGTTTCCATTCTTGCCTTGTATGATAATTTGCCTAAATTTAGCATTTCAGATGAAAAACCTTGCCCCTCAGAACTTTGAGGGTGTTGATGATCACTTGTTGTCTTTTAACAATTGGTGTTCCTATAAGGAAATATGGTAAACATATTTTAAAGGTAGTTTTAATAAGCATTGAATTTTCAAGGAATGTACCAATCTTGAAATCCAGGGAAGATGCATTTATTCTGCTTGAATTTTTATCATTTTGGAAAATTCCAAAATCAAAGGCAAAGTTATTATAGTATGTACATAGCAAAAATAATACACCTGTTGGAATGCTGTGCTTGCAGGTAATGAATTCACACTATTTTATACAGATTCCAGCCTTGGATAGCTTCCCAGTCTTTAAGTGTTGTTCTACCTGAGAATTTCCAAATTGAGTTCCTTAAGTGATCATGAATTACTTGGTATCTCTCCTTCCAGCTATAGTTAAGACATTATACTAATTTTCAACAATTGCCTATGGATAGTTTACATTTTTATACAATTAAGGGAATGTCATAAAACATTTGTCATGATAAGAAATTGTTAGGTCTTAGAGGGTTGTGAGTCATTTGTTTGATGTGGGCATACAGTATGCCTTTTCTTCTGTCTTTCTGCATCTTTCAATGATCTTGGCATTCGTCCAGTTCTTTTGTCTGCCCCGGTCTCCATTCCAGAACGCTTTATTATTTGGGATTTTTGAGACATTCCTTTACTACCACTTTATTTTTTTAATTTAAATTCAATTAGCCAAGATATAGTACATCATTAGTTTCAAATGTAGAGTTCAATAATTCATCAGTTGCATATAATACTTAGTGCTCATCACATCATGTGCCTTCCTTGATGCCAATGACCCAGTTACTATGACTTTAATGGAAGCTTAAGAAGAAGGACAGGCAGGTGTGCCCTGTCTCACATTTTGGACAAGAAGAAATATGTTGCCATTGTTTATTTCTCCAGTAACTGCTTCCCCAAAATACTGCATATATGACATATATCTATTTTATTGTTTCTAGCCATTTAAATTATTTGAATTTTCGTTATTTTTAGACTCCTACCAATAATTAAATAGGGAGTTAGCAGAGAATCAGGAAAGTCAGCTTGTGAGTCAATAGTTTGAAGGTACAATTATTTTTGATTTTGAAATGTTCACTTCTGTAAAGCATTAAGTCTCTAAGCATAATAATGGGATTAACTTGGCTGTTAATGTGGTGAGTACAAGGGAAAGTAGCCCCTTTTCCCTAGTTGTGGGGATGCTGTTAGTTACTCTTCTTGTTTCCTTGGAAAGCCCTGTCATGGAAATGGATTTCTAGGAAGTTTGGCTGATCTTTCAAGGCACAGGAATCTGTGTACAGATTTCCCCAAGAATCTAAGGATACCAAGTCAAAGTCAGTGTTCACATGAGATGTACTGGCAAGAAAGATATTTATTTGACCCCAAGGTTTTCCATATAGAAAATGCAAAGCATGAAGATGGCTGCAATATAGCAAGAATACTTGGAATATCACAACAAATATCACAAAAGCCTCAGAATGGTACTCCCTGGGCACATGCAGATTCACAGAATTTAGTTTCTGCTTATGTGACCCCTCCAGTCAAAAGAAAATTGTCTTTGGTCATTAGAGGATTAATTAAAATTGTGACTCTGGACACAAGTATGTAAATCAACTACATGTCAGACAAAACTTGAGATCTGTGCAGAGGGAATGGGGATTGGCCCAGCACAAGTCAGTGTGAGACCAGGGTACATTTTATAAAACTCTGGGTGGGGGGGTCCTGGGCTGCAGTGAGCTTTTGCAGGATGGGGCATGCACTGTTTATTTGTTGTTGTTGTTTTTTGTTTTTTTATTTATTTTCAGCATAACAGTATTCATTGTTTTTGCACCACACCCAGTGCTCCATGCAATCCGTGCCCTCTCCAATACCCACCACCTGGTTCCCCAAACCTCCCACCCCCCCGCCCCTTCAAAACCCTCAGATTGTTTTTCAGAGTCTATAGTCTTTCATGGTTCACCTCCCCTTCACTTTTGAAGAAACAGCTTTTGTGAGAAATAACGCACATCCTATACAATTCAGCTGCAGAAAGTGGTTTCAGTGTTTTTTGGACTTTTGTGTGTTCATAGATATGTGATGCCATCACCACAATCAGTTATGGCACATTCTCATCGCTCCAAAAAATTAATTTGTCTGTTTTTAAAATGGGTCATTTCTCTTTTATTATTGAGTTATAAGAGTTCTTTTTATATTCTGGAGACAAGTCCCTTCTAAGAGAGATGATTCGCAAATATCTTCTCCATTCTGTGGGTTGTCTTTTCTACGTGAATTTTTTTTATAATCATTTTTTTAGATTTATTTTCAGCATAACAGTATTCATTGTTTTTGTACCACACCCAGTGCTCCATGCAGTCCGTGCCCTCTCTAATACCCACCACCTGGTTCCCCCAACCTCCTCCCCACCTCTTCAAACCCTTCAGATTGTTTTTCAGAGTCCATAGTCTCTCATTGTTCACCTCCCCTTCCAATTTCCCCCAACTCCCTTCTCCTAACTCCCCATGTCCTCCATGCTATTTGTTATGCTCCACAAATAAGTGAAACCATATGATAATTGACTCTCTCTGCTTGACTTATTTCATTCAGCATAATCTCTCCCAGTTCATGACCTGAGCTGAAGGCAGAAGTCTTAACCCACTGAGGCACCCAGGTGCCCCCATGCACTGGTTTTGATGTGGTGGTGGCGGCGGTAGATTTACTTCTCTTTCCTGAAAATCCAACATTTACATTGTCCCAGGATACATGGTTGCTTCAGTGAGTATTGCAATGTATAAAGCAGGTTTTCTGCACTTCCCAGTTCTAGAAGGTGCAGAGAAACAACAACATAATGATAAACACAGAGAATCCACAAGTGCATGTCCACTTGTCTTCTTGGAGAGAATCCCTCACAGTTTGATCCTCATTGTTTAGAGTTTTAGTTACTCTTCTGGGTAGACATAGTTATGAAAATCCCATGATACCACAGCAACTAAAGAAAATCAGAAATAGAGTGGCCTTAATGGGATCCCACAGGTGACATTAAAAAGGAAGGATTCTAAGTTGCTTGTGGAAAACCAGGATAGCTCAAATCTTACTACAAGTATTGTATCAGCATTCCACAATTCATTTGTTTTTCATGGGCATGAAAACCAGAAATGGTAATGTCACCATCCTAACACATGGTGGATAATTTTAGGGGAGAATTTGCATAAGATAGTAGTGTAGTATCACATCAAATACTGAGGGGATTCTTAAGTTGGTTTAATCTACCAATCTACCAAATCTTTGTTACAAAGATTTCCTGGCTCCCATTGGGGTTATCTGAACTCTTTTATGGTCCCTTGAATTCAGAGTCTACTGTGCAACATAAAAACATACGCTGGCCTTTCCTTCTACTCTTGCAGCCGAATAATTACATCAACACAACGATACACACACACACACACACACACACACACGCACGCACGCACGCACGCACACTGTTGCCTCCTCTTCAGAGCTCCTGTCTACTTCCTCTTTGTACCTGATGCCTGGACCTTGAAGTCAAATCTGACATGACTGTAGGCACTCACCTACTAGGAGCAAAATGTAGGCCAAATAATTGAGTGTTTGCCTAAAATATTTTAAAATGCAAAAGAAATCGAATTCACTTTCCTCTTTCTCAAGCCCAATTTCCTTCCTCTTTATATGCTTGTTTTTCTCCATTGTCATCACATTTTGATGATGATTCTTACACATTTAATGCAAGAACATTTAGAACTGGTTTGGCAAGGCTTTATCTATAAGGCGCTATTCTCGGGACCGGCCTATGCACAAGAGCCCTTGGCTGGAAGTCCTGTCCTGCTACTTCCGACATATTTGCATCCCAACTTTTTTGTGTAGACGTTGAGCGTTATTTCAGCCACTTCATGGGCTCAAGTGGCTTTTGCATGTTGACCTGGGAACAAACCTTCGTTTAAGATATTTCTCTTATTGAGAAGGACCTCCTGTATATCAAACAGTGACTGACAAGTTCCTTTGGGAATCTAGCTTGCTTGAATACTGAAGAAAATCTGCATAATTCAGTGCTGCAAGACATCCCTTATTTAAGACCCATAGATTCAGAGAGAATCCTACCATCCTCCTGAGGCACATTCCTCTCTTGTCCAAGGGCAAGGGGCACTCCAAACCAGAAAGCTGGCTTTAGTATGGCCCAGGCATTTCAAACTTGTTCAGGGAATATTGCATTTTCTTTCTTTCCCATGTTGTCCCTGTCTTATCAACATATACGGCTCCCTAAATCTACTCATCCATTAAATCAGGCATTCGTCCACAATTTGAGTACTTGTGGATTTACTGTTAAAGACAGTTATACTGAGAATTCCCAAATCTATTATTTTATTCTTAAATGCTCTACATATATAAAAACCTGTGTTTGTGCAGCCTGTTCAGGCTCCCTTTTCTGAGATGTCAGCTATCTGACCCAGTGTGGTCCGAGCTGAAGGTGCCTTGCCAGCCTGCCCTACTGTGGCTCCTGTCTAGGTGGAAGGCTTTCTGGGACATGACCAAGCCAGGAACTTCAGAGCCCACCAGCCACATCCCAGCGTGTCAGTTAAGCTTGTCCTTTTAGTAGTCTTTTCTCTGTTCTCCTCTCCCCGTTGTGTCCCCGTCCCCTGCTTCTTCTGTTCCTCCTTTCCTCCTCTTCTCTAGTCTTTATCCAGTGCCCAGACATCTCTGTTACTTAGGGGCTTAGTTCAATCAGAGATCTGATGATGTGCCCTCTTTGTACCAGTCAGAAGCTCTGTAGAGAAAGATACCTCCTACAGACAAGGGTCTGTTCCTGATGCCTGGACCTTTAGCATCTGCTCCCCCCACCCAGGCCACATGTTACATGTCTTCTGCTCCTGTCATCCCCTTCCATGATCATATTCTTCATTCGGGGTCACACCAACCATCTGAATATCTTCTTGTGTCCCAGGGCTTTTCAGTATTAATACTCCCAGAATACTCTTGGAGTACCAAGGACTAGCTGCCTGATTTGGTTAGAGAATGGCGTGAATGAACTATTAGGGCGTAATAGAAGGGTCTTTTCCATTTTGTACTAGTTATGATGTCAGGTATGAATAGCTTGGCTCCTTCTCCAAGCAGCATCTGTGAATGCTGTCGTGGCTTCTAAAGGACACATGCTGATAATTCTCTCTGTGGGTCTGAAGGGTCTCACTCTTCCAAAATATTTCCACTGTATACTTATCATGAATCTTTCCTGTTCTGTCTCTTCTTGCCTTAATTGTCCTCCTCATTCTTCCCCCCCACTCCCAGTACCTTCTTTATGGTAGAACCACTGACCTCTACAGATGAGAAAAGAAGAAAAGCAAATAATAGTTCTCCACAAAATGTTCTCCTTTATTCAACCATTTAACAAGTGTGTGGGGGAGGGAAGGGGGCACTGGATGGCTCAGTCATTAAGTGTCTGCCTTAATGACTCAGGTCATGATCTCAGGGTCCTGGGATTGAGCCCTGTATCAGGCTCCCTGCTCAGTGGGAAGCCTGCTTCTCCCTCTCCCACTTCCCCAGCTGTGTTCCCTCTCTCACTGTCTCTCTCTGTCAAATAAATAAATAAATTTAAACAAACAAACAAGTGTGCGTGTGTTGAATACCTGTCACATGCCATTTCTGAGATCTGTGCTGGGGGAGAAGGAAAGTGATCATGGTAAACATGGTCCTGACCCTCCCTGTGCAGCTCTGCAGCCAGGCACAGAGGTGTCCTCGGGGCAGTCCACAGACACGTGTTAAATGACAGCGATGCAAAGTGAGGTGAAGAGCTGGTATGTGATGGCTTCAGAAATTACTGTATGAAGCTTGATACGGCCGGGGCTCTGCAAAGCCTTTTCAAGGATCCACCATTAGTAATAAACAGGGTTTAAGCGGCAATATGGGAAAGGAAAAGCATTTTCATTTAGAAGGAACAGTATGTGCAAAGGCCCTGCCCCGGAACACAGAGACACTCAGAGCCCAGGACGGAAGGAGCTGGAGAAGGACATTGGGGCAATGTCCTGGGACCTTTAAGGATTTTTGTCTTTATTCCAAGAACAACAGGAAATAACGGAAGTGTTTCAGACAAGGTGTTTAGAAAATATAGCAGAGAACTGAGAGCAAACGGTTCGGGGGCACACCTGGGCCTGTATCTGATCAGGTATGACCTGCGGTGAGTCATCCTCCCATCCTCGGCCTCAGTTTTCCCATTTAGTTGTATCATGACACCAGGAGCACCCGGGCACCCGGTCAGTTGTTAGTGAATTGGTGTGTGAGACGGTCTAAAATAATACCGGTCACCTAACAAACGCTGGATGAACACTACTCAAGTGAGCGTTTCCGGAAGAAGGAGCATCTCTAATTACAGTGCTCACGGGGCATGGGCAGAAGGCTGCTTTCTGTGCAGACCCCAAAATAGCTAAGAATCATTGCAAATTAAGTAGCTGATGTAGAAATAGTTGATGGAAGACCCAAAGCACTACACACATTCTTCCCTTTAGATCAGAATTAAAATAGGTTTGGGGCGCCGAGGTGGCTCAGTGGGTTAAGCCTCTGCCTTCGGCTCAGGTCATGATCTCAGGGTCCTGGGATCAAGCCCCACATCGGGCTCTCTGCTCAGCTGGGAGCCTGCTTCCTCCTCTCTCTGCCTGCCTCTCTGCCTACTTGTGATCGGTCTGTCAAATAAATAAATAAAATCTTAAAAGAAAGTAGGTTTGCTGTGTTGTGGTCAGTAACCAGCCTTCTCCCCTTGGCTCACGCAGCTGACCGACTTCAAATCTTCAGGCCAAAATCAAAACAGATGCCAAGCAAAGCCCCTTGTCCTGGGTGAGCTGCAGGAACTCGAAGCAAACATGTCAAGGTCAGCCTTGGAAAGTCACCGGTGCCTGAGAAAAGGCCCGTTACAGCCTGTGAACCATGAGTTCTATAATTGGCAAAGACAGGCTGGTGTTTTTCTGCCCCGTTTTATCAGTTGAAAAACAATGTAATATTTTGGATAAATAGATATTTTATTCTTTGGGAGCTATATACTAATAAATTTGTTTTCCTTATCTATACATTTTTATTAGCCTGCTTTGGGTGACTCAGAGGAATTCTAATTTGAATAAAATTACTGAAGCTTTTTTTTGTTTTTGTTTGACAGAGAGAGAGATCACAAGCAGGCAGAGAGAGAGGGAGAAGCAGGTTCCCCATTGAGCAGAGAGCCCAATGTGGGGCTCGATCCCAGGACCCTGAGATCATGACCTGAGCCGAAGGCGGAGGCTTTAGAGGCTTTAACCCACTGAGCCACCAGGCACCCAATTACTGACGTATTTTTAAACTAGTAGCACATGAGTCACTCTAATTCCAACTTCTAACTTGAGTAAAAACAGAGGAGAACTCAATGATTCACGATTAATAACATATATGTTGAGTAGAAGTTTTCGCTTTTTAAATATCACTGAAAATACCCCCAGTTTTAAAGGGCTCTTTTATCTCTACTCTACACTTTCCCTGTGAATCCTGACTTGTTAACACTTTTGACCTCTCTCCCCTGGAATGAGTTATAAAAAAATGTGTGTATAGTCTATTTTTGTCTGCCATAGTTTTTTTTTCTTTTAAATGACAAATATAAAACAACAACAACAACAACTTTTTGTCCTGAGGTTTATTTGCAAAACAATCCTGAGAATAACCTCCTTGTATGTTAAGTAGAGTGTCTTTGCCTTAAGTCTTTTCTTTGACTCTCTATGGGATTCTGTTAAAATTACCCGTAGGCAAGGGTATCCCTAGACTTATTCTGGAGGCGTCTGTCTTGGGCTTTCTTGTGTGAAAAAGTTGCTCTTTTCACACAAGCCACATTCTGTAATTCTGGCAAAGTCACAAACAGCTTCAGTTGAGGGCAAGCAGTCTGCTTGACTTAGGAAAGAACCAAAAATTTGAGTCTGGTATATTTATCATTTTAATCCCATCACTAACTCTAAGTGAGATAGAAGCTACTTTTATTTTTTAAGTCTCATTCAGGCAGATCGTTATGGGAACTCGCTGCATTCTTGGCTCTGGGGCATGAGCCCAGGGCTGTGCACCTGGCAGAAGCTCCTTGCCTGCTGAGGACTGAGCGGGACGGAAGGACAGGGCGGGGTGATGGAGCGCCCAAAGTGACGAGCCCCAACAGAGAGGTGGAAACAGCACAGGAGCAGGGCTGCCAGGAGATCGTGTCAGTGATCCCCAGGCAGAGCTGGGTGCGGGCAAGTTTTCACAAGGTTCCTCAGTCACTCATTCTTTCATCCCTGATGGTCCCATAGATCCATTCTTCAAGCATACGAAGGACGTGGTTCTGTGTCTGGGAGACTGTGCTCAGGTTGGGGCAACAGAGCGGATGTGCAAGGACCCCAGCCCTTGCGTTGGAAACTCACTGACTCCGGGATGTTGCAGTCATTCCACGAATTACCCCGATGTGCCCTGCCCACACCTGTGCTGTGATCTGGAGGCTGAGCAGCAGGGAGGGCAAAAAGAGCCACTCTGAGCCCCAGGTGGTGGGGGTGGGGCGGTTGCTCTTCTTGGCCCTGGTGCCCCAACCTGACGCCATTCGCCTTCAAATGTTACTGAAAAAAAATTGATGGAAATTTCCCCACACCCCACAGCTTCGTTTCTTATTTTCCCCAGTGTGGTTATGAAATACACACACACACACACACACACACACACACACACACGCACACACTCCTCGTCACTTCAGTGGGATTTTGTGTGGGAGGACGAAGATCCACATTTTCCATCTACTAGCTTTGAACTAGAAGAAAACTATTGATTTTGCCATGTGTTTTGAAGCCATATATCTTAATTCACTTCTTGTCTGCAATAGCTTATGTTAAAGTCTTGCTTATTCTAGATGATCAAAATATCATGTGCACACACGGATAGTTTCACTTCACTCCTTCCCAAATAATACTCATAACTCATTTCATATCTCATCATATGGGCTAATATTTCCACAATAACATAATGGCGGTGTTGGTTTGAGAAGTTTAAAATCAGAGTAAGGAGATCTCACTCTATTTTTGTTTTACTTGAAAACAACAACAACAAAATAATAAACCAGAGATGGATATCAAATCTTTTCAAGTGTTTTTTGTAAATGAGCTCTTAGATTTTCTCCTTTTGTCTGGTAATAAAATGTTATAATATGTTTATAATAAATAGTAGTTAGATATTGCACATTATCATTTACTGTATTTTATAAATTTTATTTAACATTTTTGTATCCATTAATACAAAAAACTGTTGGTGTTTCTATTATTTCCTGTTATTTTTCAAAATCTTGATTGCATTTACTTTAGTTGAAAGAGTTAACTTATGTTACCATTTCTGCTATTATGCCAGGTACCTCCTCACAGATGAAAACCCAGTGATGCCGGCAGGCTGGGTCTGGGGATCCAGAGGGAAGGGGTCCCTCAAGATCAACTGAGGGTCCATGGCTCCTCCCAGGATGGAAATCAGACACAGGCCAGAGAACGTGAAAGCAGTGTATTGAATAGTGTGTGACAGACAGGGGACAGCAGAAGGAGTGTCTAGGAAACTCAGAAATGAAAGGAGAATGAGTCTCATCATTGTTTGGGGCTTGGGCTGGAAAGGGGTCCAGGGTAGGGTCCGATCAAAGGCGAATGTTCAATGAAGAACTGGTATTATTCCATAAATCACTGGAAGTCAGGGGCATTGACGCCAGTGTCAGCCGAGATTGGTCCAAAGCTACTGTCCGGAAAATGTTTGGAATCTGGGTCTTCTTAAATGCTGTCAGATGTTTGGGGCCTGAGACAAAACTCAAAGAATGATTAACTTTTTGCTTTCCCCTTGAAGTATGAACATGGCTTCTGTGGCTTACTCAGAAATGAGGCCTAGCGGAAAGCCAGAAGAGAGCTGTTCCCAAGTGGAGTCTCCTCGGCTTCCCAGTCCGGCTCGGAAGGATGGAGAGAAAACCCACTCGTAAGAGTCTCAGTGAGTTCCCCCATGGAGCCAACACCATGAACAGGTTTATCAAACTTCTCAGCTGCAGTCACACACTTTTTGTGAAGAGAGAAGGATTATTCGGGAAGCAGAACCAGGAACATAAAAGGTGTTAAGAATCACAGGGAATGAGTCGCAGGCCTTGAAACCTGAAAGAGACCAAGTAGTTGCCTGGCTGGATTTCAGAATCACTATAGGCTAGTGGTTCCCTTCTACCACGTCCCCTCGATGAGTGGTCCTACCTCAACAGGGCAAGCCTGTCAGTCTACCCCCATCCCGCCCACCCATCATCTCCCTGGTTTCACGGGTCCCAGGAAGGAGTTTTGCCCCAGGAGCTATATTCAACAAATCCTACGTTAATGTATATTCATCTGTGGAGGTCCCAGGAGCCTCACCCATACCTTGACCGCATTTCGATGCTGAGGTCTTGGACTCTAGTTGATGCCCGCATTTTGTACGTGGGAGAGATGGGAATCACTGGGGACCTCAGGCAGATGGTGGCCACGCAGAGGATAAAGTGGTCCTATTGAATCCCCGCTCTGGGGTTCAGACATTGTAAACCCTGCCCCTGCAGTGTGGGTGGAACCCAGTATTTGCTTCTAGACCACAGAGGATGTCAAAGCGAAGGCAGGGAGGAACCCACCTAAAAAGTAACACACGTCCACATCGATTTTAAAATTTTAACATATTCCCTGAAACAACTTTGAAGTTCAGCTAAGCCCTTACACTTTGAAGGATGCTCTCTTCCTTTATGTTGTGAGTGGGTGTGTCTTTAGGTGTGTGTGTATGTATGTGCAAAGATGAAATTCTTTGAGTTTGGGGAATACAACTTACTTATGTAGGGATATATAGAGATTTGTCCTTCTTTAAATTTAGAAGCTGAAGTTGAGGTAAGGTGCCTGTTGTAAATACTGTTCTAGTTTTCCTTAACCTGAACTGGAAATTCATAAACTTATAAAAATACCAAGGTAACTAGTGTCCCCAAGTGAATGTCCTTTGCTTAGATTTTAGCAAAACTGCAATATGCCCCCTTCAAAGTTGAATCTGTGCTTTAAGAAAAAGCAAAGCTGTGGTGCCAAGGAATCCTACGCAGCCCCAGAGGCTAGTGAGAGGCTGTGTTAGAAATCAAAATTCAACCAAGAATATTCATAGATGTAATTGGCTTTATGAAACCATTCACAAATGTGGACACATCCCATCCTGAGAGCCAAGGGGAGCTCTGAGGAGCTGTAGGAGATGGAAGGTTTTTAGAGGAAGGAGGGCACGAAAGTTATCAACAAGGGGCAGGGGCGCCCAGGTGGCTCAGTCGGTTAAGCATCTGCCTCTGCTCGGGTCATGATCCCAGAGTCCTGGGACCGAGCCCTGCATGGGGCTCCCTGCTCAGTGGGGAGTCTGCTTCTCCCTCTCCCTCTGCTCCTCCCCTGCTGGGGCTCGTTCTCTGTCTCTTGGTGGTTCTCTGTCTCTCAAATAAATACAAATAAAGTCTTAAAAAAAAGTTATCAGCAAAAGAAAAGAAAAGATTGGTTCTGTCAAGGTTAGCTCACCTTGCAGGGGGAGCCCAGGAGGTCTTATTAGCTGAATTGTCTCATCTTCCCTTTAGGAATAGAGAGGGCCCAGGGGCAGATTACCTCACTGGGGCTAAAAGAGAATTCCTGACTGACAGATTAAGACACCTTTGAGGGGGACGCTGAAACTACAATTAGGTTAAATAGTTTGGTGCCATTTGGGGCCTATGGGGTTTTTTGTTTGTTTTGGTTTGGTTTTTTGTTTGTTTGCCGTTGGCTTGTTTTTGACGAATGTTAATTCCATCTCCACAAGTTGTCAGTCTGTTTCAGTCCAAGGTAGCCATTTCTCAGAACATCTGCTGCCTGATGGCTGTTTTGTGGTCAGAAAATGAGGGACTCCAGATGTGCTTAGCAGAGTAGCTATCTAGCATGTAAAATTCCCCAGTGCTTTTTGTCCCTTTATTCCCAAAGGTCAGGCTCAAACGGACTGTGGATCCCTGAGAACCCATCTCCCCAGGTCCGGCTTCTCGGGCGGGGGATATGCCTGCCCAGGGCCTCCTCACATGACCAGGTGGAGATGTGCCTCCCCCCTCCACGGCCCATGTCCCGGCTCCGTGCAGGTGAAGAGCATCATTCCTGCCTAGCCGGAGAGTGGGTGCCTGGGGGTCTGGGAAATAAATCTCTGCTTTTACTCCTACTCCTTAATGCCAATCTCATCCAGTGAATGAGGTTTACAGGTTTGTTTGTTTGTTTGTTTGTTTTAACTCTCAGAAGCTCAGTTGCAGACAGATGTAAAATGCACTACTCTAAACTCATTTTTATAAAGAAAAGGCAGATTTTCTCACTGTGATGTGTACAACTAAAATACAGAAGAGGCAAATGATTTAGCCTGAGTTGCTCATGCGCATGCATCTAAGAAGTGGTCTCAGAAGCTTGAATACAAAGGAGTGAGGCCAGTGTGGGCGGTTTGGCTTTTAGAAATACCAGTGCATGCAGAAACACTGTCATAAATTCTACAAGTGTCTCTCTGTAAATATTCCTATCCCTGTAATCAGGAGTGGGTAGCTTAGTGATGCTTTGTAAAACATCACTGGGAAAGGATTATGCTTTGGGATAGTTATGACATTTAACCAAATATATTTAATACTATTTTGATTTTGAGGGGCTGCACATATTCTGTGCTCGTAATAAAAATATTTAGGAGGCAGTTCATAGGCATTTGCCTATCTGTGGGGACGTTTTCCCATATTTAGTTATTCAAGAGTCAGCCTTTAGCAGAAACATGATCCTTCAGACATTCTTTGTAAAATCAGTAGGGCAGCAGCCCATGGAAAGCAAAGGTCCATTCAGGTCAAGACTGTGCACAGGCATCCCTAAAAAGACCTTGACTAAAAGTCCAGATCAGGCCTCATGGTTGAATTCTAAATTTGCCTGAGGATGTTGAGTTTCCCACAGAAAGAACCCAACACACACTATAAAGATGTGGCTTCTATGGAAAGGCCCACTGGTAAGAAAATTCTCAGAAAGGGTAGGAAAGAGATATTTCACATTCGGGGGTAGAGACGCCAAGGAGGTACAGAGCCTTATAAAGGAGAGTCCAGCCCACTTTCTATCTTAGCTCTATTCCCATCCCCACCGAAAGAGATAGGGGGCCACAGATTCCACTCACTGTGGACGGTGGCATGGCGTCCATTGTGTTACTTTTTGGTTTGCCCCACTGTTGGCTTATGATTTGATTGTCTTAGGTCTGCTGAATGAATTAATGAATACTGAGGGTTACCTGACCCTCCTGTCACAATGCAGGGGCAGGTTTTAAAGCCCCTTGGTTCATTGGGCTCTCAGAGCACATCAGACGAGAAATAGTAACTATGAGAGTGGACTAGGTTTGGGGGCCTGGAGCTCATTCCGTTTTAGAGCATCTCCTTAAGAAAAAGAATAACAAAATTAGGTAATTAGGTATGGGTACCAGCCTTCTGAGCCTAAAGAATTTTAACTGCCTCAAATGACCATTTTCTTGGAATTAGTTCACTACTATATAAACACCTTGAAGTGAAGAGGTAAGCTCCCAATATATGTGCATTTTGGGAGGAGAATATAATACTGGATTTCTTTAATACTAACACACACACACACACACACACACACACACACACACATTACCCAAAGGGAGTTTTCACAATATTCATTTATTACCTGAAGCATCATTACCCACAATTTAATCTTAGTTGCTCAAATATATTAGGATTACTCAAACATTGATAAAGCAACTAACTCACTCATCTTTGGGGTCTTCTGGCTTCCACGAAGAGGCACGGATTCTGCAGCCCAGTGCTGAGGGCAGGGGTCAGAGCCCAAGACATCAGAGCTCCATCTCTTCTGCGAGAACATTTCTCACCCGCTGTGCAATTAGTCAGAGCTTTTAAAGAAAGCAACCTCCTGGTTTATCCAGACTAGTATTCTCTTCCCTTATGGGACAATTTAAGGTGAAGTCAGGAATGATTATAAGAATAGCACAGTGTAGAAAACAAACAAAAGCTGCAGGGACATTAAAGCCTCCAACACAAAGACACATTCCATGACATTTCAGACTTATTAGGGTTCAAGGAGTCGTCTGGAAAGATCTCCCTGCCCCGTGCTGTTCCTCAGTCACGCAGCTTGAATATATCACACAGAGATGAAGGACCAACCTTTCTATTAAAACCTACTTTTTTCTCCAGCCACATATGGTCATTCAATTTGCTAAGCGAATACCATAATGTCATCATAATGAAACCTCAAAAGGTGAACATTTGAATTGCAAATCCTCAAAGCAAAAAGTATAGATTTTGTATGAATCTTCAAACATTTTCATGAGAGCCCAATTTTAACCACCAAATAATTCTGAAATGTGTTCAAGAGTAATTTGGGAGGAGGAAAAAAAACTAAGGTTCCATTTTATTATTATTATTTTTTAAGTAGGCTCCATGCCCACTGTGGAGTCCAAGATGGAGCTTGAACTCACGACTGCGAGCCCAAGACCTGAGCCAAGGTCAAGAGTCAGACATATAACTGACTGAGCCATTCAGTTGTCCCATTTTATTAATTTTTTAAAAATGTCCATTTTAAAGTCTGATCACTATGTTCTCAAAAGAGACTCATGGAAAAAATTTTAAATTTTGCTTTAAGACAAGTGCTTTTAGCTGCAAAAAAATAAACGTGAGCAATGTGAATGAGCTTGTCCGTTCACTTTACCTTGGACAATTAGCAATGAGTAGTCAATTTTCGTCAGTTGTTCATTGTTGGGCTAACTTGTGGCTTACATTTACTTGACATTTATATTGTTTTTTAAAATGTGACATGTATTCATATTTACATCATGTATAATACCATCATAGGTGACTGAAATCCTACATTAATTCCTGCTCCCCGAGACTCCCAGCAAGTGAGCACAGTGGGGTTACTCTGTCCAGGTTCCAGCTTCCTGATGCGGTACTCCTCCTGGGTAATCCCCCCCAATTTTTATTGTAATAAAACACACATAATGTGAGAGTTATATTATATATATATATATATGTATATATATATATATAATTTTCAAATTTATATATAAATTTTATATCTGTATAAGTGTATAGAACTCAAAATAGAGTCTCAAATTACAGGTCCTCATAATTGAAGCTGTAGCAGAGCTTCAAGATCAAGTTTCCTGGAATAGAGGTTAAAAAGGGGATGGGAGATGAATTAAATTATCCTCATTATGGAAAAAAATTTGTTATTCTATGAGAAGATGGGAATCACAGTTTTCCTAGACCTGAGTTTTTAATAGTCTCCCCCGTGATGTTTCATCATGGGCGGAGGTGGACGTCACTACTACGTCACTACTGTGAACCAGTATTCCAAATTCCCCTCCTTCTGGAAACAGTTTCTCTCCCGTTTGAGATGAGGAGATGCCTGTGACTTGCTTTGGTCAATAAAATGGGAGCAAAAGTGACCACATGTGTGTGCAAGTGCTCAGTCGTCGGACTCGTCCCAGGCTGAAGCTCTGTCAGCTGTAGGGAGCAGGGACAGCCCCGTGCAGAACCCTCATGAAGCCCACATTGGTCCACCCCGAACAACAAGTAAACTGCTGTTGTTTGCAGGCACCCAAACGTGGGCATCCTGGGATACTGCAGTCCAACCAGGTCTTTCTTGACTGTGTGTTTAGGGAGCCCAAACACAGTCCAGAACAATCCTTCCTGAGCTAACATTTGTCTGAGAATAACTCAGTCAGCAAGGACACTGGTCCAAAATGACTCTTTCTATGCTAAGATATTTACTACAAATGTTCTAATAAATTCCATATGCTGTTTCTAAGTGGCATCCGTTGATAATAGCTTTGGGTGTAACTTTGCTATATTACTTAGGGAAAGAGACTTTTTAAGAAGATAAGGTAATTTAATTCAAGTCCATATGACTCTGGTGTTTGTCTTGATTGACTAGCACAGAGCCAGTATTTAAAGCAATTAAATAGAATGTGCATCCTATTTTCATAAAAATTACTTAGCCAGGTTTTAGATATGTATGTAACAATGCGTTGATCAAGATTGTCATAGACCAGAAATCCTCATTTTTTGTTTTAACCATCTGAGGAGAGTACCTGATGCGATTATTTTTGTGGTATACTCATACGTGTTTCTTAAATTGATGATACTCAGAGATGGATAGAACCAGGAAAATGTCCTACTATCCCTAAATTAACACTTGTTTTTGTGGTGCTTGTCCAATAAACACTTTGTAGCTTACATTTTGAATGGAATACTTTATCAAACAAAAGAAAGGACTAAAGAGAATGTCTGCAAAGCAAACCATTAATGAGGTTTTTGACACTCACAGGGAATTCAGGAAAGCAACCAATGATAATTCTTACCTCTGACTCTGAAATCACAGGGTGCAGTGAATGCAAGGACTTGCTCACCAATCACAGAAGCCGAGCACCTTTTAGTCAGTCTGGTGGAGTCAAGATTTATTCCCGAGGTTTAGAATTCCTCCCCAGGCTTGACCTTGCTCGCATTAGTAAAGTTTCCCAGGTGAAAGGAAGGGAAGGATCTGAGTTCTAAACCATTTCCTTGCTGTTCATGTTACTTCTATATTTAACTTCATTCAATTTGTATCCAAATCACCATGTCAGGCTTTGAAAAATGCCTTCTGTTTCTTTCAGCGTTATAAGCAAACTTATTATGTGACATTTATTAACAAAACAAACACATTGTTTAAGTAAAGCATAGAGATGTGAGACAACAGGATTACTGCTTGGTGATTTTTTTGTTTCATGTTACTTCTAATCTTCTTTTTTTTTTTTTTTTTAAGATTTTATTTATTTATTTGACAGACAGAGATCACAAGTAGGCAGAGAAGCAGGCAGAGAGAGAGAGGTAGGGAAGCAGGCTCCCTGCTAAGCAGAGAGCCTGATGCGGGGCTCGATCCCAGGATCCTGGGATCATGACCTGAGCCAAAGGCAGCGGCTTTAACCCACTGAGCCACCCAGGCGCCCTCTTCTTTGTTTTTTCATTGAATGTGTGTCCATCAACTATTTCCTATGTATATTTATAGAATAGTTTAAAAAAAAAAAAAAAAGTAATCTTGTTCAAAGTACTGCCAAGGAGACCTGGCTCATTTTCCATAATTTTCAGATCTATTCATAGCCAGAGTACCCGTGTGGGTTGATGTTATTGCATTTTTCCACATGGTACTTTTTGGTTGATGAAATCACTTAGGAAATTATCCCAGATTTGCCATGCTGTGAGTTTGCCGAATGTCTACTGCTACGCTTTGCAGATCTTACCATCTACATGTTATGTAAGACCTCATAAACCTCCGCTAAACACTAAGGGGAGATGAAGGATGGGTCCTGAAAATGTATATAAATGTGTGTGACACATTGGAGATTCTTGGAAGAAAAGCACTCCATAAATCCACTTTTTAAACTCTGATATATGCATCCTTTAGTGGTTGGAGGATGTTATTTCAAGCATTTTTAAGAAATTAAATAAGTAAAAATGCAAACCTATTTGAAATAGAGGCTGTATTATGTAACTAGTACACTTTTCTAATAGGCTTGAAAACCCCAAGCCTAGTATGCTTTTAAAATCGCCAAATCATAGAGTCTGTTTAAATATATTATTTTCCTGGAAAACAAGGCAAATAGATAAAACAAAGCTTTAGAAATGGAAACAAATATTGTATTGTGCCCTGTACTATGAGCTGGTGGAGAAAATGTTTTCCAAGCTGCTTGCAATTATATGTGGGCGAGCTTATCAAAATTTACGGCACACACACTCCATGCATGAAGTATATCACTCTTCCAGGGATATGATTAAAATCAGTCTCCCGGATCATTGGGAAGGTGAGGGCATGAATCTTTCAGTAGCATTTAAGCGGGCGATCTTTTGTTTCCTGAATTCTTATTCCTCTTTCAGTTAAAATTTGGCACAAGAGCCATAGAAGTTGTCTCTCTTTTACATATTTACTTCTGGCACAAAACAAAGCTGTGCACTTAAATTATCACAAATAACATTCAGCTTTGGATAAGTCAATAGTTTAATGTGCAAACTTAGAGAGCTATTAAAGTCTGATTTTTCATTTCTTCTTTTTTTCTTTTTAGTCTTATTTATTTGATAGAGAGAGAGAGAGAGAGGGGGCGAGCACAAGCAGAGAGAGTGGCAGGTAGAGGGAGAAGCAGGCTCCCGACTGAGGAGGAAGCCTGACTGGGGACTCTATCCCGGGACCCTGGGATCATAACCAGAGCCAAAGGCAGACACTTAACCTACTGAGCCACACAGGTGCCCCTGACTTTTCACTTTGAACTTTTTTTTTTTTTTTTTTTTACTAAATTAGCAGACATATAAAGATGTATCTGGACCATAACATGAACTCTGGAGTGGTGACACCCAAACATCATTACAGTTTGGATGTGACTGTCTGAGGCCCCAGTGTGCCCACCCCCAGCAATTCCAGCAGACGGAAGGAGCAACACACATGCTAAGGAAAGGATACATTTGCAGACATTTTTAAGATTTAAACTCTTCTCATTTAGAGAAAAAGGGACCTTAAGTTTATTTTCACACTTGCATATGGATGCTTTTTTATGAGCACAATCATATTTTAGTACAATACATATATTTCTTTCTCTCTCTTTTTGAGAAATGCTATCTTAACAAAAAATAAACCGTCAAACCCAGAAACTAGTTTTTCCGTGAAACTGTTAATCCTACCATAGCTGATACCCAAATGACTGGAAAGCAAAGGGGAGCTCAGAGGTACTCCCTTCGGGTGTCAGGCTCTGCCTGTTGAACACCTTGGGTTATTTTTCGGGTGTGTTACTTTACTTTAGAATATTTACAAATATCAGAAAAACCATGGTCCAGTCGTTTTTTAGTAAGGATTACCTTTTCATCTGCTTTTTGGCAATGATTATTACCAAACTTGAAATGAACACGTCTCGCACTTCTTTTACATTTGGCAAATGTATCTGCTTTGGGATTTTCTATAAGTCCCTTGAAACTGGACTTGTCACAAGCTATTTTTGGAATTCACTCATGAAAATCTAACTTTTCCCAATTTTAAAGCATAGGGACTTTTGCACTGATCAGTAACATCGTAACTTCTACTGTTTTGTCTATCTATTCCAGCGATTGGTAGGTCACTAACAGAAAAGAAAACATATCTTTTAGACCAGGACATGCATTATTGACGTTATTGAAAATAAAATAAGATCCAATCAAACAGTTGTATTTGATATAAGAAAGCTGAAATCAGAGATGAGACACACACAAAAGATGACTTGTCTTCCAAAGTAGCAATATTTGTATTCTAACACCAAGAAGAATATAATCACCTATCCACTTCAAGTTGGTATTTACTTGACCCTTTGAAGTTTTTTTTACATTAGAAGCATTCCAATAAGCGATGATGTGTCCCTTTGGGAGATCAATGACTGGCTCTTTTGTCTTTCCTTTTTTACTGTTTCTGTTCTTGTGTCTGTTGTTTGTTTATTCCATTTTCCCAGTAGGCGTGGGGAGTGGTGAGCAATGCCGGACTTCCACACCCTGTCCGACTGCACGTCTGCACTTTCCCTGGAGTTCCCTCCCGAGACTGCCCAGCTGCACAAAGAGCGGAGCCGAGAGGCCGGCTTCAGGGGACCCCGAATTGAAGTATGGTCCTGTTGGCAGTTTATGCAGGCCACCTGTCCTGTAGGGCTCAGATCTGTACCTGTGAGAGGTGTGTGATGACGACGCTCTGGAAAGTAGTTTTGTACAAGTTGAAACTCTACACAAAGATTTTAATCCAGTGTTTGATGCAAACTAAGCCCTAGTAAATGGTGGCTCTTATTTCTTTTCTTTCTTTCTTTCTTTCTTTCTTTCTTTCTTTCTTTCTTTCTTTCTTTCTTTCCTTCTTTTATTTGTGGCTCTTATTTCTATGGTTGGTGTCACATAACTCAATTCTGTGACCCCAGTGAGGACCCCCAGCTAGACGAATGGAGACAAGGTCTTCTCAGTTATCTCTGGAGCAACTAGTTAGACAACAATTGCCATGACTTAAAAGACTTGAAAGACTTTGCAAGTATCTTGCGTTTGTGGAAAATGTACATTCAGCCTAAACGGATTTGGTTTTCTCCCTTCTGTGTTTTGTTTAAGATTTTATTGTTTTTTTTCAAAGAGAACATGAGCAGAGGAGGGGCAGAGGCAGAGGGAGAGAATCTCAAGCAGACTCTGCACTGAAGTGAAACCCGAGGTGGGGCTTAATCCCATGACCCTGAGATCATGATCTGAGCCAAAATCAAGAGTAAGACACTTAAGTGACTGAGCCACCCAAGTGTCCACCCTTCTGTATTTTTGAACTTATTTTGAAATTTACATGATTTCAGGTTTTAAGGAAGAAAAAGAACAAAAACACAAAGATGTTTGTTTTGAGAATGAAGAGAAACCATCTTATATAGGGATGAAGAAGACCGACCAAAGCTAATTGCTTGGGTGAGCTATCAAACTGTGGAATCCGTATCAAAACCATCATTAATGATGTGGAATGACATACTCATCTTACTGAGTCGGAGAAAACCATGCATGCCCAGACTGCATCAGAACCACCACTGCCCAGTGTCCTTCTACCCAGATCCTCTGCCATGCAATAATGTCATTCATACTTGAGAGTACAGAGATCGTTCGGTAGATGGGAGAAGGGGCAGCCATGGACAGTAGAGTGCTCTGCAGCATTTCTTCTCAGTGAGCAAGTGCCCATTTCTTCTCAAGGCCAGCAGAGGTAGGGAGTGTCAAACTTCTCTTCTGTCATTCCATCCTCAGTCACACTATCTAAGGATACACTAAGGAAGGAGGGAAACCAAGGGAAGAGACTGTGATCATCTGCTTTGTGCTCCAAACAGACCTTTGCTGCTGTGCTTGATCATGATGCTCAGCCTCTCACAAGGTCAATGGTTCCTACATACTCAGAAATAAAAGAGTCTGAAGTGGGAAGGAAAGTGTCAGTGTAGGGCTGAGGAAATGGTGCATGTCTTTCTTTCGGTGGAAAATGGGGTCTGCCACAATCAGAGGTTCTTCAATAATATACATGGGCCCAATACTCATGGGCCAGTGGCATCTCCTTCTACTCATGACTTGTGTGACACACTGACCTGAGCTCTCCATCCCTTTCCTCCTCTTGAATGTCCTGGTCTCCATAAAATGGTGCACAGAATGGGTGCTTACAGAGACCAAGACAAATTTTAATTATGAACTATATGTGGAAGTGGCTTTATTTAAAAATAAAAAAGGGAGAATAATTTTCTACAAAGATTTTCTACAATATTTTTTGATCTGAAGAGAGTTTGCTCTTAAAATCAGTTCTTCACCAGAATATAAAACTAGGATAATGCAGAAGTTGCTTTAAATGAATCAAGTATGTCCTAATAACACAACTCTTTTCATTGAAATTTGTATTTTCATTTTTTTGATTCATGACTTTTCTGTTTCTTTTTACCACTATAGTCCAATAATGAAATTGTTCATGTGTTCTTAAAGATTCTGATATCCCAAGAGACATCAGACATTTAATTGTTTGAAAAGACTCTTCTTATTGACTGACTTATATTTTTTGTGTTAAGTGATTACTACACATGAAGAATGGCACAGAAAGATATCAATAACCCAGCCATGAGGCACATTTTAATGACTGCAATTAGGGAGCAAGGGGTTTACAAGGTTGCTCACAGCATGTTCCTAATTCATTCTGGGTCCTTGGCTAAGATTTTAAATCTCTTATTTCTGGTTATCTACCTGTCACCACCCAGCCAGTTTGGAGAAATAAAAAGGCTAATTTCTCACCAGGTGTTGTGATGTTACTCATGTAAATTTGCTACACCATCTCTTCTCCTGGCATGCACTTAGCATGCCCACCCTATAAATCATAATCCGAAAACATCTATCACTTGCAGTTTAGTTGAATGAAGAAGAGCATAAGAAGAGGACAATCCAAGAAGACCTGAAGTTTCTAGGAAGATTTCAGAGGAATGAGCTAGTGAAGAAATGTTGAGAAAATTAAGAATAAATGACTATCATTCCATTTTCTCAACTGTGGTGTTATAGTGTGGAGCTACCACTTGTGAGAGTACCTCCACTCCCTGGCTTGCTGAGGTCAGCATGTTGAAGACATGTGCTTGAGGAGTGTGCCCTGCCATTCAGTCCACCAGCAGTGAATCTGTATGTTGACTGAGCTTCAGAGGCAGAGAAAGTCTAATGTGTGATAATGAACCTGTATCAGAACTTCTCTTGTCTCAGGGATGGGGAACACAGCATGAGTGGCAACATGATGTGTGCCTCTCAGATCTGCCCTTCAACTCAGCAATGGGTCACTGCTGTCATGCATTATCTAGTGAAAATGGGGATTTAGAGAAAGAAGGGGAGGGAGGTAAGAAAGCTTCTTCCTGTGGTTCCTGTGCCTGCTGGTCAGCCTCACCCTCCATGGTCCCGACTTCCATGAGGTAATCTCCATAAGACTGTTCTAGCTGCTGGGCTCTGGAAATGCTCCTTGTTCCCCTCTGTCTATATATGTAGAGTGTTGAGGCTAGAAAACCTCAAATTACACACTGTGATACTTAATGGCTGAAAACATGAATATACTCAAAATTTTGTAATTCAGCCAGGTCTCAAGAATTAGGGACAATTCAACTCTGTTCGACGTGACATCAACTATGTTCCAACTAGGGTTAGAAATTCTGTTTCCGAAATGGCCTCACTTTTTTGGCTTATTCCTGGCTCTTGGCTGGGTGCAGAGCTAGGGTTGTGGGTCTGGGCTTCTGCTCTACCCCACCTGGTGTCTTCACGGAACTATGTTGGTCTTCTCACAGTATAGCCATCTTGGATTAGCCAAATCCTTACACAATCCAGATTTCCTAGTGTACAAAAGCAGAAGGTTCTAGGTCTATTTAGTGTCTGAATTCAAAAGTCCCAGAATATTATTTACATCACCTCATACTATTCAAATTAACCACAGATTAACCAGGTTTAAGGGGAGGGGAATTTGCCTTTATCTCTACATGAGTGGCAAGATAACATCACAAAAGGGCACTTGGAAATGGAGGTGAGTTTCTGCCATCTTTGGAAACATGATTTATCACAGCTGGTTAGTTGGATTTCATGCATTTATTTGTCTTATTCCTTACCAGTTTCCATTGCATCACACTCACCTCAGCAAGGATACAGAAACTTACTCTCCAATTATATTCAGCTTCTTTCTAATTCTTCCTTCGCTGATGCATGTGAACCTTTTCCTAAGATGCTTATCTTAAATCCTCTCTTTTAATCCACCACTTGTGTGGAGCTACCATTGTCCTTTCTAACTGCAATTAAATGTCCTCTTTTTTTAACCTAACATGAATCTATAATATTACTTTGCCCCTCTCAGTTGTAGGGTCTTTTCTCTTTTCCCATCCTTCTTGATACCTTCTTTCCACTGTCTTTTCCCTAAAGCCAACAGTATTTCTCCTTTGCTAATTCATGCCTCAGTGGCTTCCCTTTCAAAGACGTTTTCTTCTGTATACCACACAAATACCTTATTGAATCCCAAGCCAAATATTAAGTGTGTGTTTTGGGTGTAGGGGAGGTTATGGGCCAAGTTCTCTATAATATATGTGCATTATTTAGTGAAAATAAAAGAGATTGTCCATTACAGTAGTTTTGCAAATACCATCAAAATGTCCTCAGGTTTGATCATAATTCCAAGTTTGGTTAACTCATCTTCATATGCATTGGTAAAAAGAATCATATTATCTGTTTCCATCCAAACTCCCTAAAATATTTCCCATGAAAACAATTGTGTTCAGTATTTTAAACCAACCATAATTTGAAAGAAAATCTGTACTCACAATGATTAGTTACTCTATATTATGAATAACCGTATCTGCTGGCTCTGGGACAAAGGTTCATGGTACATGTAGCACTTTGGCTCCTTGTTCAAAGAAATGCCTGCAATTCAGTTAATTTTGTAATAAAATCTCAACAACTTTGTAAGCTTTTGCATCCTAAGCAGTGCACCTATTAGGCACTGAACAAATTCTCAGTCCTTGGGATTGTATTGGATACTGCCATTCTAATGACCTGTTGCACATTGATTTTTACTCAGTGCTTGACTTTTACTCTATTTCCCACATCCAGATTCACAAATGTGGAGATGTCACCAAAAGTAATATAACAACTTAATGTTAAAATTGTGAACAGCCTCAGAGTACCAGGTCCCATGGTGTCAGACAAATGTCACTGTGTTTTGCTAGATAATTAAAGATAAGCCTTGGCACCCCGGAGCGCTTCTAGAGAGCCCAAGGAAACTTAGCACAGAGCTTGTTCGTGTTCTAGAGCAGAAGTTCTCAACCAGGGGACACTTGAGCCCCAGGGGACACATGGGTGTCACAACCTAAGTGTTACTGGCATCTACAGGGTAGTGACCAGTGATGCAGCCAAATATCCTGTAATACACAGGACAGCCCGACAGAGACTGATGCAGCCCAAAGGCCAATAGTGCCAAAGTCAAGAAACCCTCTTCTAGATGTTTGGAAATGACATAGGTTATGGAAAGGAGATTTTTATTTCTCTATTTTCTAGTCTTTGTAACCAATCTCTGATTGTTCACAAAAACTTGGGATCTGGTATACCTTATTCTTTTATGAAAGTGAGGCTTAAAGAAAGAAAGGACAGGGACACTGAAGATGGAAGTTCAGTGGAACATCTTTTTAACCTGTTCTGTCTCATGAGGCTTCTGTCTCATCCAAAATTACTTTTGATAAGAAATAAATTCTGTGAGCTAACTCACTAGAATGGATAGAAACCTCCTTTTCCCTTTCAATCTTTGAATATCTTTTTATACCTGGTTCGTGGGCTCAGCTTCAGATTGGTAAGTCTCTTATTTTCCGATTCTCTTCTAAAATATTCAAGTTGGCAGAGAAAAGAATATGAAAGTTTGTTTGAAATCTGAGGAGAAATGATAAATACCATGAAAACAAAATGAAAGAGATTAACAACTGTTGACATTTTGGAGTGGCAGATAGGGAGATGCTTAACAAATTATGATGAGAAGAGGTAGAAGGAAAATATGCAAAAAAATATTTGCTATAGATGGTCATGAGGAGAACATATTTTACAGAAAATATTGAACAATATGTGTCTTCCCACAGCCATGTAGTTTGTATACACAGTTTGGAACAGATAGGTGTGTGAGTAAAATATTCACGGTTAATGTGGTCTGTGTCTCATAGAGCCATTAGTGGTGCCATGAGAAAAAAGATGAGGAATCTAGAGCCTTGGAGAAGATTTCAGAGAACAGGTGGAATTCGACTTGGGTCCTCCAGAGTTATTAGGGCATTGAGAGAAGCAATAGCTAAAAGTCCCTGGACTGCTGAAACAGAGAGCGCAGAACAAAGAAGCACCAAGAGCTTTGCTTTGTTAAAAGGTGGTAAATAGGGGCACCGGGGTGGCTCAGTGGGTTAAAGCCTCTGCCTTCGGCTAGGTCATGATCCCAGGGTCACTGTTCACATCAGACTCTCTGCTCGGCAGGGAGCCTGCTTCCCTTCCTCTCTCTCTCTGCCTGCCTCTCTGCCTACTTGTGATCTCTGTCTGTCAAATATATAAATAAAAATCTTTTAAAAAAAGAGGTGGTAGACATCATGTGTGCTAGGAGCATGGGGCACATGCACTGGAGAGGCGAGAAAGGAGAGTAGGACCCACACACCTGACAATCTTGAGTAGGCAGGACCCTTGGCCACCCTGGGAAAGAGAAATGTGAGAGCAACAAGGGTTAGACCAGGGATCAATCATCAACAGGCAAGCTTGTATTGAAATTGGAGGGCAATACATTGAGGGGCAGAGTCATGAATAGTCCCAGATTCCAACAGGTGAAGCACCAGGAATGCCCAGAGATGAGAAGTCATCAGACTTCTCCGACGTTTCACTCAGAGACAAGAGGATACTTCAGGCACCTACCAGTGGCACAAAAGCAACACCAAGAAAACTGTCCCAAATCCATGTCTGGGGAGAGCTAGGGCTGGGGAGACTCAGAGAAAAACAGAGTAAGAGACATGGAGGCATATGCTTGGGCTTTCAAGATACCATGGTCCATGGTACTTGCTCATTTCAAATATAATTTTTCTCTTTTGGGAAAGGATTTTAAGTTGAACATCATAAATAAATTCTAACTAATGTTCCTTTTCAGATCAATTACTGTGAATTAATTGCAGATTTTTATAAGGTAAACAAATCTAATGATTTGTAAACCTCCTCCAGCCTGCCGTGCACTGTGCCGCTTCTTGAAACTGTCGCTATTTTACTTACTTGTGCTGGCAAACATTTTCCCTCCCGGAGAATGAAGCAGTCAACCTGTGAGTCTGAGCTGAGTGGAGACTCCTTTCGAATGTAGAGGTGAACTTTGCAGAAAGGGCCAATGGTTCTCCATGTCCCCTCTAGAGCTGGTTCACTGGTACTTGAAATGGATAAATATCCCCTCCTCTGTGAGAAAAGATACTGAGAAAACTCCCTTAAACACCGCTTTCTTCCTAAATCCCTCCTGCCTAACATCATGACTCCAGGTGTCTGGTACCATTGGTTGTTTGACTGTAAAGAACCTTGCTGATGGTTGAACAGCAAAAGGGATGCTCTGGGAGAGCCCAGGAAACCATACCTGGAGATGGCTCCACAGGCACCTTCCAGTGTATGAATTAATGCCAGTTCTAGTCTTTTTCTTCTCTTTCTCCCCGCCCCCTTCCTTCTTCTATTATTGGTGTTGTTGGCATTGTTCTTATTTGAGGGAGATGAAGAAGAATCCTGTGTGATATGGTAGATAAGTTGTTTAGAAACCAAAGAGTAGAGTTCTACTGGGTGGTTTGGGGACACTTTTGTCCTCCCATAATTTGTATAAACCTGAGCTACCAAAAAGTATCTTGGAGCTGGTGTGTTTTCATCAGTGAAGCCAGGAGGCTCTCCTATTGAGCATACGTGATTTCACAAAATGCTGGCACCAGACAAGGTGTGTGACTGTGATGCATCAAAAAGAAAACCAGACTCTTTTGCAGTCATGTCTGAGTGTGCACATACACACACATGCACACACACATGAAAAACAAGAACACAGCCCGAAGCACAGGAAATGACACAACATTACCCTCTCCCAACTAACCTGAGCGACGGCTGGCTGCTTCCTCCCACCTCCTAGGTAAGATTCGTTTGAGAGACCCAATCACAGACTCTCTTAAGACTCCACTCATCCAGAATAAGATTATAGCTCCTTAATTATATCTCCTGAGTAACATAAGCAAACACAAAGCCTTCCACAAGCCCTCTTAGTGAGAATGTCCAACATCCTCCAAAGGCTGCTGTTTTCCTTGTTGCAACAAACCAGTACATTTAACTTTGATCAGAAAACATATTTCTTGTGGTATTTAGTGGGATGAAGCAGCTACCTCCTAGTCAAGACATGCCAAGCCGAATAAACCTACAATGGGGTGTAGGGGTGGGCACCAAAACCATTTCAGGATGAGCGCCCTGAACCACCTCTTTGTGTCCAGACTGTTGCCTCTAAGCCCTCCATATAGGAGGTCCAACATCACCTGGGTCCAGTGATGACAGGAAGGACAATGGATACGGGTGGGGTTTTCCCCAGAGAAGCAGAGCTCCCCATTTGTCAGTGTGGAAAGGAGATGTTTCGGGTACAGGGAAAGCCAGCTGCTGCCAGCAAGGCAAGCTGAGACCCTTGAGGAACACCAGCTCCCCACTGGGGCCAGCCTGTTCCCTCAAAGACAGGTCCTGTTGAGTTGTTTTCAGGAATGTGTTTCTCTCCTGCCATGCCTGCCCAGGTTCTTCCCCGAGTGATCCTGAGGTTGGTGCCTGCCTTCGATATGCTTGGCAGTCCCTTCGTGTGCTCTCTGTAGACAAAACTGTCACTCTGTTCTTTGCCCCAGATGATTCCTTTTCAATTTTAACTAGGAAATACCATGCCCTCTTTTGACCACTCTCAACCCATAATTTGTCTAAGCAAAGTATTTCACATCATTTCCTCATCATTTCGGCCGTCATTTTGCCATATGACATACGACCACACCTCCTCTTATTTTCCTGATACAGTTGGAATCTCACTATGTGATGACATGTTAAAGCTCAGGTGTTTGAAAGAATATTGATTAGATGGTGTCTCCGTGGACATAGATGGTAAGGGACAAGCTGTTTCCATCTCCTGGGGATGAAGCCCAGTGAGTGGACTTGGGATCTGCCTTTTCTAGAGGTGAGTGGCTCTGGTTTGGGGCACACCAGGTATACTGGCCTTGGCTCTGTCTTTTTCTGCCTGGGGAATGGGTCTGTCCAGGGAGAGGTCACCTCAGCTCTTCCATGCTACAAATCTTATGGTGCCAGGCCCCCAGTGAGGCCACTCTGTCTAGTGCTAACAGAGCCTGGGTGGGAAAATTGGCCTAATTTTGGAATTTAGCGAATGGTCTCCTTTAGCTCTAGACTAAATGGCACCTCTAATTTAGCCTTTATTTGTAGTGGGGATGATGCAGAGCACTGTTATTATCTTCTAGAGCAAGGTGATTTTGAGCTCCAAGTGCTTACTTTTTTTCCAAGGTCAAGGGTGTGGGAAATATATATATCTCCCAGAAATGCTCCTTGGGCTTATTTTAAGGCTCTCATTCATGTTTAGAATGAAACATAGGGTAGCAATTCTTTCTAGAAGAATCAATTCTGAAAAGTATGTGCATCTCTGTCATGATGTCTCTGAGTCATTCCTGCTTCCAGGGTTTCTTACAGAGGTACCCCAAAGGCCAACTAAATTGATTGGTGATTGATGGGTTCACGTGTGGTGTGGACCCTATAGGCCCACCCCAATAAGGATCTTGTCAACCTCTGGGTGATGGTAGACTGCATTCTGTTCACTCTAGTATTTCAAAATTAATCCCTGCCTCATTTAAATGCAAAACAGGTGATAGCATCACAAGTGAGCAGAAAGCAAAAAGGGACAATATTAATGATCCTAAGAAAGGTGAGTCACAGTATAACCTTTTGATAAAGTGAAGAATCAGTGCTGGTCATGAAGGCACACTGATGGTTTACTTGTTAATGCACTGTGACACCATTGTAAATGGAAAAATACAGTTTCATGAAGCAATTCAAGTAGCTGGGTCTTTCAAAGATGCATCTGGAGTTTGAAAACTTCTAGGTGAGGTATAAAGCTGAAACAAGTAGAAACCTACATGTGGTGAAGGCGGTCAATGGCGGTAGAAGACATTTTCCCCAAGAGGTGGTTTTCAGCTGGGCTGCTGATAGGGCTGGAGCATCTGTAATGAGAAAGACAAGATGATTAAAACAACAAAATAAAACAAAACAACTGTAACATTTTTCATGGCACAATACATTGGAATAATTATTTTGTTGTCAAAAAATGAGAGTGGGAGAAAAAAAAAATAGATTCCAGGGCATAAAAAAGACAGTGTGGAAGAATTTGTGTGTTTACCCAGTTTTGTCCAGGGAAAGGGTCCTTTGATTCTAGGGCATTGCTACCGGTTATCTGGACAAATAATTGCCTTTCATGCTTTATGGATTGGCAGCAATACCCCTTTATAAAACATGCAGAGTCCTCCTTTCTAGCCACCCTTAGTCCCCATCGTGAGCGACTGAATTGTCACTCTGGTTTCTATCCACACCTTGAGAAGGTATTAGGTACTTTCCCTAGACCTGATCACTTTGGGGTAAGCTAGTGGAACTGCCATTTTCCATAGAGAACCCACAAAGTCCACTGCCTTGGGGCAGTTCTGCCTGCCTTGGCCAGCAGGCTTTCTTCTTTGGTACCTCTCTACCTACAGACTCTTTTTGTGTATCTTCTTGGGTTTTTCTATTAACTTCATATGCCTTTGTTATGATAGTGGTCTTTCAATGTGGTTTTGGTGATGGAAACTTGTCCCAACAGAGCAGTTTGCCTGGAGGCAGCCACATGGGAAGAAGAAAGCAAGTGGGTCTGCCTTGGGCAGGAAGGGCAAGCCAACACTAACAGACACATCAGTAGGAGTGTTTTCTTGTGCAGCAGGTGCAATCCTTATAAGAACAGAAGAGAACCAGCCACCCATCCACACACAAAAGCCACCTGACCCACAAGCTTTGGTGATGCAGCCATTTTCTCTCTCATGCCTCCTTGGCTAAAGCACCTAGGGGCTGGGTCCCTATCTGGGATTCACTTACACACCAGCTTCCAATGCATGGAGCCTTAGCTTATGATCCTCTGTGATCCTCCAAGGCCCATCTGTGTTCATGAGTCAAGCCTTGATTCCAGTTTTGATCAGAAGTTTGGGGCTCTGCTCCACCCCTCTCCACCTCTGGTTTTTGGTCTTGTATTTTCCAGTTAGGAAAGCAAATTATTTCAATGCAAATTTACTGGCTGCATTTAGCTTAGGCTGCTTCCACTTAGGCACTTCCTGAGCTGCAAAATTTCACATCCCTTCTATCCCCATAAGTCCATTTCCCAAGTACCTGCTCAGGGTGGACAAGCTCTGAAGACTGGCCAGGTGAGCTCAAGGGGCCAGCTCTCTGCTTTCTGTGTCCTCCAGGCTGAGTGTTGACTCTGCCACCTGCCAGCACTCTCATCAATGTTCATGCTAGTTAAATGTTATGCCTCCCATAACATTGTCCCATAAAGAGAAACATGACTGAGAGTCCCCAGCCAGGAGGGAGAACCTTGAAGTATTACCTTTTTCTGAGAAAGTTTTCATGTCTAACTGTTTGAAATATCAGGAAGTTGTTCACAGAGTTTCAGACTTTGTGCATGTTCTCTGGATATGAAATTAAAAGATCAAATGTCCTCCCGGTTAGCATATTTGGTACATAACCACACTCTCAATATACATAGACGTTTATATTTGTCTATTTTTAATAAAAAAAGTTAATTTTTTTCTTATGACAAGATGAAGAAACTATCAAAGCAATAATTTCTATAATACATTGCCTGCCTTTCCGAGACTTGAAAGGTAAAATGAAAACCTTATCAAACAAAACATCCAATAATGCAATATATATTTCAATAAAAATAACTATGTAGGGGTCATGGAGGGAAAGCAGGTTAGAGAATATTTTAAAGAGAGACAGCCAGAAAAGATTATTTTCTTATTTTATTAAATCACATGGTTTATCACTCCTTAACAGGAACTTGGGAAGTTCTCCACCTGCATTCAGTTGCTTTTAAATGGAAACTGCATGAAACAAAAATGGAAGAGAGCCAATTTCAACCACCAGTTCCCCTAGAATACTCACCTCCGGACCTGCCCCAACAAAATGTGGCAAAGTACAGGTCGCTTCTTGGAAGATGCCATTCTTTACCCCTAGTATGCATGAACTCACCCTGAGTGTCTTATGAAACACTAATCCTGGGTCTGTAGACACCCCACTAGGTTGAGTGTGGGTATAGTTTTAACGTGGTCTCCGTTGTTTTGTGTGATAATGGAAACACATCTTTTAGAGGTTTTCCCATGTCTTTGGGGTCTGAGAGCTGAAGCAATCTCGGGGTTGCAAGATTCTGTGATTGCTTTTGGACAGCTCTCAGGCAGGGAAACTCCTAATCAATCATGTGCTAAGGAGCCAGGACGGTCACCCTGGGATGGACAGGAGTTTAGTAGATGGATTAGAAAGTACAGCTTCTACCAGAAGCTCTGCTAGTGATTTTTTTCTTTTCTGCCTCCATTCCTTGACAATTAATTAATCAACTAACATGCATTTATTAAGCTCCATTATTAAATATCGATTATATTTCTCTCTGTGTGTAAAGTTCCATAGAGAACAGAAGATATATTGATGGGAGATACAATGATGATTACAAAATAATCACCAGGGTACTGTGATAAAGGCTGCCTCTGTTTATTAATTACTGCCCATGTGCTGGGAAGAATCCTGGTGCTTCACACATATCATCTGTAGCTCTTTTGGAGGCACTAAAAGGTGACTGTACCAGTCCCATTTTAAACAGAAAGAAATCAAGGCTCATAGTAGTTACACTTTCCCCAAGACTTTACATAGGAAATGAGTAAGATAATATCACCATATATTAATTATGAAGATGACATTAGTTATCATTCAGTAAGTACAAAGGGCTTAGTATGTGCAAGGCAGTCCTTATGCCACTAAGAGCCTGGGAAAATTATAGAAGAGGAAGATTCAGTCTTTGTCTTCTATGAAACCCAACTATCATCAGTTGGTTACAAAACATGCATATCCATAGGCCTACCCTTGATTTAATAATGATCCCAATAATCTTTGCCCCAATGTGAGAAGCACATGTAAGGATACAGGAATGACCCTAAAAGGGTAACTATTTGGACAGTCACATGGAACAGTTAGAAAAGTTCTGCCCAAGCATAGAGGCCTCTGTTCCAGATTCTGTTCCTGAATCTGGAGCAGAATATGGTGCTTATGTAAGTACTTTCACCTCTGTAAGCCTCAGTCTCCCTGTCTATTCACGGGGTTATGCAGGCTCCACCTGCCTCCCACCCCTGAAAGACTCAATAGTGTGGGACATGTTCCAACACATGTTCTAGCAATGTTAGTCCTGTTGTACATACTCTCCAGGGTAATCCCAGAAGATTTAGTGTTCAAATATGTCACTTGGAGGAAAGCCAGTTGGGCTGAACTTCTGCTTTATAAGCTGTCTTTCACTGGTACCCAAGCACCTCAGGCTGAGGGACTAACTCAAGCCCACCGAGCAAACACATCCTCAGTGGACAGCAGAATGTTTATTCATGCCTTTACAGCATCATAACCCTTGTACAGACTGGGAGTTGTCAGGTCTTCGTAATCTCTCAGCAGTTTCTCTCTCTCATTAGGAAAACAAAATCCTACTCATTGATAAAAATACAGAGTTCAAATACTTAAAGTTCATTAGATTTTTAAAAAATGCCTCATGTGTTTCCATATCTGGGCTCTCTACTCTGCTCCACTGGTCTATGTGTCTGTTTTTGTGCCAGTACCATGCTGTCTTGGTGATCACAGCTTTGTAGTAAAGCTTGAAATCAGGCAAGGTGATGCCCCCAGTTTTGTTTTTCTTTTTCAACATTTCCTTAGCAATTCAGGGTCTCTTCTGATTCCATACAAATTTTAGGATTATTTGCCCCAGCTCTTTGAAAAATGCTGGTGGAATTTTGATCGGAATGGCATTGAAAGTATAGATTGCTTTAGGCAGTATAGACATTTTAACAATGTTTATTCTTCCGATCCATGAGCATGGAATGCTCTTCAATCTTTTTGTGTCTTCTTCAATTTCTTTCATGAGTTTTCTGTAGTTCCTTGAGTACAGATCCTTTACCTCTTTGGCTAGGTTTATTCCCAGGTATTTGTGGAAGAATGAAACTCAATCATTCCCTTACACCATACACAAAGATAAACTTGCAATGGATAAAAGACCTCAACATGAGGCAGGAATCCATCAGAATCCTAGAGGAGAACCTAGGCAGTAACCTCTTTGACATCAGCCACAGCAACTTCTTTCAAGATCTGTCTCCAAAAGCAAAGGAAACAAAAGTGAAAATGAACTTTTGGGACTCCATCAAGATCAAAAGCTTCTGCACAGCAAAGGAAACAGTCAACAAAACAAAGAGGCAACCAACGGAATGGGAGAAGATATTAGCAAATGACAGTACAGACAAAGGGATGATAACCAAGATCTATAAATAACTCCTCAAACTCAACACACACAAAACAGATAATCATGTCAAAAAATGGGCAGAAGACTTGAACAGACACTTCTCTAATGAAGACATACAAATAGCTAACAGATACATGAAAAAATGTTCATCATCATTAGCCATCAGGGAGATGCAAATCAAAACCACATTGAGATACCACCTTATACCAGTTAGAATGGCCAAAATTTAGCAAGACAGTAAACAGCAAGTGTTGGAGAGGATGTGGAGAAAGGGAACACTCTTACACTGTTGATGGGAATGCAAGTTGGTGTAGCCACTTTGGAAAACAGTGTGGAGATTCCTTAAGAAATTAAAAATAGAGCTTCCCTATGACCCTGCAATTGCACTACTGCACTACTGTATTTACTCCAAAGATACAGATGTAGTGAAAAGAAGGGCCATCCATACCCCAATGTTCATAGCAGCAATGGCCACGGTCACCAAACTGTGGAAAGAACCAAGATGCCCTTCAACAGACAAATGGATAAAGAAGATGTGGTCCATATATACTATGGAGTATTATGCCTCCATCAGAAAGGATGAATACCCAACTTCTGTATCAACATGAACAGGACTGGAGGAGATTATGCTGAGTGAAATAAGTCAAGCAGAGATAATCAATTATCATATGGTTTCACTTATTTGTAGCACATAAGGAATAACATGGAGGACATGGGGATATGGAGGAGAGAAGGGAATTGTGGGAAATTGGAGGGGGAGAGGAACCATGAGAGACTGTGGACTCTGAGGAACTGAGGGTTTTGGAGGGGAGGAGGGTGGGAGGTAGGGTGAGCCTGGTGGTGGGTATTGTGGAGGGCATGTATTGCATGGAGCAGTGGGTGTAGTGCATAAACAATGAATTCTGGAACACTGAAAAGAAATTTAAAAAATAAATAAAAATTTAAGAAAAAATCCCTTATGTAGGCAGGCATATATGAAAATAAGAAATGTGTCTATTGAGTTGAAATAAGAATAAAGAGGCTTAATTACCTTGAATGGTTTCATTCTCTCAGGCCAAAATGGAATGGCTTTACTTTTCGGACTAAAAATGAAATTTTTATCTAGCTACATGAGGAATGGCCTTGGTAATGACATTGGATCCCCAAAAGTCTGATGTCTGTTTTTTCTACTAAAACTGAATTCAATTGTTCAATTATTGGCTCTAGAATTCTACCTTTTATTCCTGTGCCATTATGACAATTCCACTTTTTGGAGTTACCGATTTCAAAACAAAGCAAAACAAAAAACTAGATAGGACCAAGGACAGCACTGTCTTGTAGGCCATCTACCAAAAGTATAACCTTGGGCAATGTACTTATCCTCTTAAAGCTCAATTTCCCCACAGTAGAAAGGGGAAAACAATATCTAATTTATATTACTGTTGTGAAAATAAGCAAGATAATATATGCAAATTATTTAGAACCACTTTGAAACATGGAAAATATAGTAATTAGTAGATATTGGCATTGAGTTGAAAAATGAGTTCTTGGTTAATTGCTACCAAATGCACCTTTGGCAATAAGGGAAAGTTTCTGAACTCCTTCTCTTGTAGAGAATTGTCTTCACCTTAACTCCACCAATTTCAAGAAGACTAACTGCATCACAGTTATTTTTTTTTCATCCTAATCAACGTTTAGTGAGTCCAAACTTTAGAAAGTTTCTGAGTTATAAACTATTAGTGGTTTTGAAGATATTTTTAGATTAACTAAAGGCATATTATGCACTCCTGGGAGTTTGGGGCAAATAAGTATGTCACACACACATAGCTAAAACATGAAAAAGAACATGAGACTTTTCATGAGGCTTAAGTCCTCAAAAGGAAGAAAAATTAAATTGTGCTCTATGCTTGACTTCACATAGGGTTCTTTTCATATTGGAAGTAGTTATCAGTCTCTTTAGGGAAAAAAAATTGAATGAAGTCTTTGAATTCTAGCATCTCTTTCTACATCTACCTTGAGGATAAATTGACAAAGACTTGAGTCAAAACTTTGCCTTTTAACTCTAGCTTGGGTGTAGAAAATGTGAACATAACACTGAGGCAACCTTCAGTCAGCTCCCTGCCCACATGGGTACTTGGGCACAAGGACCCCCGTGAATAGAATTGGATTCAGAGAGTAACTGGACCTCCAGTGCTCTTTGAGGATCAGACCCAGCCTGATGGCCCAGTGGTACAAATGGGCCTGATCATACTGATGCAAAACCTTTCACAAATGACTTTTCAATGACATCTTTTATTGTCTAAAACTTCTATGTACTCCAGAGTAATTCTCTTGAGCTATGTGACTGGGCTGTCAAGTTGAAAATTATGTTTAATGTCATTGAAATATTCAAGGCAGGGAGTGCCCCCATTTCAGTCATTATCCCTGTCCCACCTGAGACAAAAGTCCCTTGTTGTTGGTAGTGGCATCACTGTTCCATTCTGAAAGGGGAACATCAACAGGGATGTGTTTTTGCTATTTGTTATCCATAGTAGAGAATACTAACTAATGATAAATAAATAAATGTATGTCAGCTTCAGTCTTTGCCCTCCAGAGCCTCAAACCATTCTGCAGTGATTATAAAATACTTCTCTTCTCCAGTCCCATCCTGGTTCTGAAAGGGGGAAAGTAGATGGTTTGGATTGGTTATTTAGAGGAGAGCTGCCTGAGCTGACCTTCTATTTAGTGAGCCCTTGGCTTCTCCGTGTACAGTGCTCAAGGAGCCCAGACTCTGAGAAACTGACTCAACCTCACTAAATATATTCAAAAGGTAGCAGACAGTCCTCTTAACAGTCCGGCTACAATGGATTTAGGGTTTACTTATTTATTTTTATTCTTTGATAACACCCTTCTTCTATTTTGCAACAAACTCTTCTGTTATTAAAGGCTTAAAAGTTAAAAATGCATATTCCTGTCGATCTTCAATATTGAATTTCCTTAAGGAATTTAAGGAAAATGGATCATGACCATGTAACTTGCACAAAACATTTTCCCATCCATCATGGGAACTTGTGGTGACATTCCTGACCACATGAAACAGAGAAGACACAGACCTGCTCCTCAAGTGTCTGTAAGTGTTTTAAGAAGGCTGTGTCCAAAATCATGTATTTGGAGTTGTGATGGCTGGGTTGACACACCACTCGTTATGTTACAACCTTGTATTTAGGTCACGTGACAGGATCTCTAAATTAGTTCATTCAGTTTTGACTTCAGGTTTTCTTTTACAGGAAGAAAAAGTGAACCTGTTGTTCATGCTTTGGCTCCAAAAGCAGGGAAGCATCCCCAAGTACTGATGATGCCAGTTTAGTATCAGTTTCATCAGAGGCTTCAGACAAAAAGTCAGATGCTTCTAGTAATAAGTAGTGGTTTTTATCTAATCCCTAGAAGCAAAGTAAAATGTGCCGGGCTCAATCATCTACTTGAACACAATGTAGTTCCTGACTCTGTGAATCCACTCCCCCAAACAGTTCCTCCTCAAGCCCATCAGTGAGTGGTTAGATGTGGCACAGGTTTCTTTAAGAATGCTTGTTACAGAACTCTAAAAATCCTTTCACATTCTCTATTATTTTTTTAATGCAGCTGGGAAATACAGTGGAAACAGATCATAATGGTTTAGTTATACGGTGACATTCTCTGCTTACTTAGAGAATGAAAGAGTAATCGAATTTCATGAAGGTGGACAAAGGAAGACTTGAGAAAGGGTTGTTTTTAGTTAGTTTTCATAGCTCTCTCAGATAATCACTGGGACAACGCTGATGGAAGACCTCATGATATAGAATTGGTAGGTATCAGGAGAAATGGAGAATGACACTCATTTTCCTGAGATGGAAATATATAATTCTAATATAATTCTAATATAACTAAGGCTTATATATTTTTCTTTTTTAAAAATCAAGATGCATTTGACATATGACAGTGTTATTAGTTTCAGGCATACAGTATAATGATTCTGTGTTTGTATATGTTGTAAAATGATAGTTAACATTAGTCATCATACATAGTTATAAATTTTTTTTTTCTTATAAGAACTTTCAAGATTTCTCTTAGTGACTTCCAGTATGCCATGTGCCATTATTAACTGTAGTCACCATGCTGTACATGGCATCCCCATGACCTATTTGGTTTTTTTTTTAAGATTTATTTATTTATTTGTTTATTTGACAGAGAGAGATCACAAGTAGGCAGAGAAGCAGGCAGAGAGAGAGGAAGGGAAGCAGGCTCCCTGCTGAGCAGAGAGCCCGATGCAGGGCTCGATCCCAGGACCCTGGGATCATGACCTGAGCTGAAGGCAGAGGCTTAACCCACTGAGCCACCCAGGCGCCCCTGACTTATTTGTTTTATAACTGGAAGTTTATACCTTTTGGTCTTCCATTATCCATTTTACCCACCCCTGACCCCCAATCTGTTGCATCCACCAACCTGTTCTCGGGATCCATGAGCTTGTTTTCTTTTCACTTAGCATGGTGCCCTTGAGGTCTTTCCAAGTTGTCACAAAGAGCAAGATCTCCTTATTTTTTATGGCTGAATAATATTCCAGAAAGAGAGAGAGCAAGAGAGAGAAACATTTACCACAGTTTCTTTGTTTGTCCATCTATGAATACTTAAGTGCTTTCATATCCTGACTATTAAAAATAATCCTGCAATGAACGTCAGGATGCATGTATCTTTTTAAGCTACTGCTTTTGTTTTCTCTAGATAAATAGCCAGGACTGGAATCACTGCATCATATGGTATTTCTATTTTTTTCATTTTTTAAGAAAACCACATACTCTTTTCCACAGTGGCTGCACCAATTTACATTCCCACCAACGGAGCACAGTGTTCCCTTTTCTCCACATCCTCGCCAACACTTGTTATTTCTTGTCTTTTTTATTCTAATAGGTCTGAGGTAAGATCTTATTGCAATTTGTTTTGACTTTCCGTTCCCTGACAATGAGTCATGTTGAGCACCTGTTCATATGTCTGTTGGTCATCTGTATGTCTTCTTTAGAAAAATGTCTGTTTAGGGGCACCTGGGTGGCTCAGTCAGTTAAATAGCTTCCTTTGGCTCAAGTTGTGATCCCAGGGTCCTAAGATCAAGCCCTGCGTCAGGCTCCCTGCTCAGCAAGAAGTCTGCTTGTCCCTCTTCCTCTGTCCCTCACCTCACAAACACACTCATGCTCCCTCTCAAATAAATAAATAAAATCTCAAAAAAAGGAAAAATGTCTGTTTAGATATTCTGCCCTTATTCTAATTGAATTGTTTGATTGGTTTTTGTTTGTTTATTTGTTTTTGCTGTTGAGGTGTGTGAGTTCTTTATATATGTTGGAAATTAACTCTTTATCAGACATATGATTTGCAAATATTTTCTCCCATTCAGGAGTTAGCCTTTTCATTTTGTTAATGTTTATTTTTTGCCATACAACTTTTCTGTATCTTTCTTATTTATTTTCAAGTTATAATAATATGGCAAGCATACACAAAAATGCAAAATTTCCCCTTTCCCTGCTGCCCACAAATTCTTTTCTTCCAAGCAAGCTCTGGTTTTAAGCTTGATGAGTTCTTTCCAGATCTGTGTCTATGCAGATCTTGTACATACA